>NC_088104.1:46682945-46982945 GCF_036370855.1 Dromaius novaehollandiae
CCTTAAAAGCTGAACTGGCTGAACTGGAACAGTTGATTAAAGACCAGCAAGACAAGATCTGTGCTGTAAAAGCTAATATTTTAAAGAATGAAGAAAAAATTCAGAAGATGATTCTTAGCATAAACCTGTCTTCAAAAAGGTGAAGAAGAGAACAAAAAGCATTGGGACTGACTGGCACTCCTACCAAATAAAAACAAAATAGCAGAGAAAAATTAAGATATACCTTGTTCAAATATAAAATTGTTAAGGACCAGAAGCCTAAACAGTATATGAAATCCCATTAGTACATTCATCTTTAGAGGTTGATATTGCCGAGGATAAAATTATATTTATTTGAATACACAAGTTACAGAGCTATTAAAATAAGTTGTTTCTTTCGATGTGAACTGTTGTTGCTTACTTGCCAGGACTTTGCAGCCCCCTTTTCATGCCTGGCCTCTTCAGGGCAATTTCTGAGCCAGCCCTCTTTGCATCCCTTTCCTTTCCTCATACCCACTGAGGTTACTTTCAAACATGCTGTCAAGGAAAAGGAGTTTTAGGGGAGTTTTTTGCCCCCTTAAAAACTGTTTCAGATACCTGCAGGTTAGAAAGTTCCATAATCCTGTTCATTATTTACAGGTCTTGTAAAGAAATCTGTAAAAGAATGCCTCAAGATCAAGAAGTAAAGCCTTGTGTAGCGAGCAGTTCTTTGCATCATTACAAAGATGATGTCAAAGATTTTCAGAGCTATCAGGAATCTTATTAGGACCCATTAAAAATGCAGTATGAGCATCACCATGTAAGGGAGCAAAAGTATTTTATCTGTACAGGTGTTAATTCAATTTTTATTGCATATGTTCATTTGGAAAGGATTAATTTAAGTACCTGTTTCCTCCCCAATGCATGTTCCTGTAGCTTTTTGTATGTGAATAATTTCACTGATTTTTTTTTTCTTTTAGTCAACTACAGATGTCTGTACTGTTTTCCTACTGACCTTTGAGTGTATTGCATGTCCAGCCTTACTTATTCCTAAATCTACAAAGCGTATTAGAATAGACACAACTATATGGTGCTGCACTGAGCACAGAAGGCTTTACTTCCCTGCAAGGCTATTCTCTGAAGACTTTTACAATGTGCAAATACATCTTCTATTTGCATGTTGTTTGGATTATGTAGGAACTGGTAGTCTCCTCTTTTTTTTTTTTTTTCCCCTTTAATTGAGAAATTTTTTTTTTTTGGTGGCATCTTGCCCTTTTAAAATACAATTTTAGTGAGGGCTCCTAAGTATGACTTAGTAGGCATAATGAGAGAGATTTGTTTGAATAAATCTCAGCTTTTGGTCTTATCATATTCTTACTTACAGAGACTTCTAAGGGCTTACTGAAAACTTTAGAGTAGTTCAAAGCAGTGTTTCACTTATCTAAGCCCAATGAAAACAGCTGCAGTCTAAATTGTCTAAAAAAATTGTGTGGGCATGCACTTGTTACCTTTAAGTTATTGGTTCACTCTTTTCTGGGTTCATGTATTCTTCACTATGATGAGTTTTGGTGTGATATTTTAACGCGGTTGAATTGTTTGAACAGAATATTCATTTATCAATAACTGTTACAAATACCACTTTGTTTTGCTTTTAGCATGTAATATAAGCAAAATTATTCATTTGAATGCTTTTCCTGAAAACCAATGTGAAAACTACCAAGATCTCTGATAACTTAAAGCAAGAATAGGCAGAGGAATCCTAGATAAAGTCTTGAGTTATTCTGTAACTATACCCTGTATGATGCTTGGCATTTGGGTATCAAAGATTAATTGCAATATGTTTCATGCCATAAGTCCACTGCAGTTCTTCACATTTGCTTAGACTTCTTGCTTCATATGTAAATACGGCTAGGACTGTTTTTGTAGAAAAGTATAACAAGTACACTGTAATGTGAGTGCAACTGTACAGAGTATCAAATTGTATCATAAAAAAATATTTTTCTTTTATATAAAATCATTAAAAATTATTACCTATTTTTCTAGGAAGTGATGTGTTTGCATTGTAAAATTCACATTTTAAAGTGGATATGGAACAGTAGCGGTATCTTTTGAAAGGATAGATGGGATACTTGGGTGAAGATTTGCTTTTGAAAACTTTGTTTTGAAAACTTTTTCTAGCTTTGTTAAAAAGCTTTGTGCTGGGAAACACTGTGGGAATTCAGCTGACCTGTCACTGATAAGCTATTGCAAGAGAGACTAGCGTGTGTCAAAAAATCTACCAAACGGATAATCATGAAGTAGCTTGAGTGTTTAGTATGCTAAGTACGGACATTTAAAGGGTTTTTGCCTGTGTGTTTGTTTAAATGAATGAGGAAGTGGGGGAGGATTACTTTTTATTTTGCTTGCTGTGGAGTGATCTGGGGTCAGGCCTGAAGGTACTTCACTCCAGGACTTGGGACTGTGACAGAAACTCAGTGCTTAAAGTGACTCATGTTCTGAGCCCAAAGCAATCAGCAGTTTATTGCTTCTAGGAGGAGTTACATCCTAGCTTCAGGCAACGTAAGGGCAGGATGCTTTGCTGCATGGGATTTTGGTGGGGGTGGAGAAAAAGTAGGGGACTTGTGAAGGAATAAGAAAAGTATTGTAAACTGTATTCTTAACTGTCCATGACATTATGCTCTTTGCTTCTGAATTGTTGCCTCAGTTTTTTTTTATTTCAATATTTGGACATAAAGCATGAAGCAAAAACTCAGTGTCACATTCCGAGTAGAGTCCAGAAAGGCATAACTCCTGCTAGCGTGAAACTGTGACTCAGCCCTGTTTTAGCACCCTTTCCTGCTCACCCAGGGTTGGAGCCTGTCCACTGTGTTCCACGTCTGTCTTCCATCACATGTGTGAAGCAAAAGGGCTTCAGGATGTCCAGCAGAAACCCGAAAGCACAGAGCTGACAGGGAAAGAACGGGTGGCCGATATGTAACTCCTGAGCAGTTTAATGCTTCTCCCATGCAGGGCTAAATTACTTCAGCAACTGCGGGGGTATAAGCGATGTGATTTCCACATAATCTCTACCCTCAGCTTTGGAAGAAGCAGGTGAGTAGGAGCCACTGGGGCTGTCACTGCTTAGCATGCCTTGGGACTTGGCACTCAGATGTCCATTCACTCCATCCCACTCCATCCTGGAGTGGTGAAACTCTTGACCGTCGATGCCTACCAGCTCTGAGGACTGTGCTTTGGGTCTTAAAAAGATTTTGAGGGTGTGACTGGTCACTGCTGATCTGTACAATTTGGTGTTTTGGCAGGTTGGTATACCTCTTCTGATGCTCTCCTGTTGCTGCTCAGAGCCAGCTGAGATAGTCATGCCTTTGGCACGTGTAATATGGCTATGCTTGATTTGATGCAACGGCCGCAGGGGCCTAACTTGGAAACACAGAGGCTGTCATCCTCCATCTTGACAGAAGATGTGTTGCAGTGCCAGCCTGACATGAGGAGAGAGACAAGACTGGAGCCGCAGGAAAGCCCAAGTGCCCATGCCTGCCTGCCCTCCCTGCCCCTTTTAAATGCCTGCATCCAAAACTACAGGTTTTATTTGGATTCTTCAAACCCCTGCTTAGCTGGTGTGTGAATCTGTGGGCCTCTAGTCCCTAGGTGCTTTGGCTGCCACTGGTAGAAGCCACCCTTTAAAAGTGCCTAGAGACTTGTTCTCAGTCCCCTAGCCGTTATGAATACCTTGGTGCCTCTCTCCTGCTCCTTTCACATCCAGAGACAAGGTCTTCCTCCCATGTGGCTTTGCTGGACCACATGTGCTGGACTGAGTTGGTCAGAAAAGCAGTAGGAGGAAACCTGTTTTTATCCAGTAGCTCAGTGTTTTAAGTGTTCTCTTGGGATGTCAAGTGGCTTCAGTTCTGCCCTGGGTCAGAGAGGATTTAAATCATGGCTTTTCCTTTCCTTTAGCTACTCTATTTCATAATGTTCCCTTTACCAGTCCCCCTCTTTTCTTCTCCCTCCTGCTGATGGAGTCTGCGCACTCTTCACAGGACGCATGCATTAACCTGTCCTTGCATTAGGAGTGACTGTCCCTTGAAATGGGGCAGAAAGCATAGTGCTCATCATTAACCTGGGACTTGGAGGCACTGGTTCAGTTCCCTGCTTGCCACAGTCTTCCTGGGAGACCTTGAGGATGTAGCCTACATCTTCAGGCACCCATTTTCTGTTAGTGAAATGGCGTGGGAGCCCTGCTTTGCCTTGCTGTGAGCCCTGATATATTCCAAATGGGGGCTATAAATGTACCATTCAGTAGACAGAAGAAGGGGAGGGAGGAACAAGCTGTCTGGGATAGAGGCACCTTTTTGTTCTCCGCTTGTGTGGCTGCTGTTAGGAAGGATCCCAGCCCCTGGCTGCTGCTCACAGTGTTAATAAGTAATAATAACGCATTGGCTGCGCTCCCTAGATAACTGTTTGCTTTCTGCATCGTATATCACTTTAAAACAAGAATCAGTTAGTGCTGGGGTTTAATGACATTCAATATCTCCTGCAGTCTTAGCTTGCTCTTTGTCTAGATTTTTTGCTTTGCAGCATGAAGGAATGAAAATAGTGCCCAGGAGCTGAGGATTGTTTAAATTTTAAAGGCAGGTTGAGGATGCAGCACCTAAAAAAGCAAACAAACATCTGTGCCTCATGAAGGGGAAAGGAGCCTCTGTGAAAATGGACAGGGAAGAGTGCCTGTGTGTTTGTGCGTCCGCCTGTGTTTCTCTTACACACGATGCTTTGCGCACTGAGCTTGCATTTTACCTTGTGGGTGGTTCACTAGCAAGGGAAACTTTCTAGCATGGTGGTTTGGGGTTTAAAACCCTAACCCTGTCAGGCCCCTTTGGAGCTAATGAAAGCTGACAGTTCTGGGAGGCAGAACTTGTATTTCATGACATGCCCGACATTCCTCTCTCCTGTGCAGGTCGGGAGGTGCCTTCCAGCCCCTCTGGTTTAGGGCTGGGGAATATTTCTCAGCCGAAAAGGTACAGCTGTTGTCAGGATCCTGAAACACAGTGGCTAGCCAGTGAGTGATGCAGGTTGGGCAGCAGGGATGGGACCTCCCCAGATGAAAAAGACTCAGGTCCAAGCATCAGGGACAGAGGAGCCTGGGAGAGGGCAAAAAGTGGGATGAGCTCAGATGGGGGCTGCCCTCTGTTCTTTGCACCTTGCCTTGGGTGGGCTGTCCCCTCTCAGTTGATCTAGGCACTGGATGGACTTCATCTGAGGACATCAATGAGTTCTCCAGATGTTTAGACTGTTCCCTAGTGTGGGAATAGGAGAGGCTTAGTTCTGTCTCTGTTTGACAGTGCAGGCTGAATGGTTGAGATGTGTGAAGTGGGACTTGGCTGGAGTCTAGGTGTCAGATGGTCCAACTGTGGTCCGGGGGCCCCCTGCTCACCTCACCCCTCAACTCCAGTGGCACGTGGACCAAGTGTCCTGTGTCCTGATACAGAGGCTGTGTAGGTTTATTCTGCATTCAGCACATTACTTGGATGTTCTTCATTCACCTCATCATCAGGTTGAGGTCAAAAACAGGGCTGATGAACTTCTCCCTAGAAATACCAATTTCTCTGTGTTGTCTATAATAGTTGCCTTGGATCAGATAAGGCTGTTTACTTCACTAGTGTCTAAAGCTAAGAGATGCATCTCACCCATCTATGAGTTACAAGTTCTTCACTCCCAAATAACTACAAAATCAGGAAGACTATCTGACAGGGGTGTTCTCACCATGAAGATAGATGCTGTGGGTAGCAGGCTCAGCCCTTCTCCCCTGAATTCTCACTCCCCACTGGCATCCTCCAAATGGAGACAGCTTTTCTAACTCAAACAGGTCACTTAAGGGCAGAATTCACTCTAGTTTTGGTCCTGAAGTGACATTGTCCTGCTTGGAGGCAGGTTTAACGCTTTCCCTTCGTGCGTTTTGCTGATTAGTGGTTCTTGCCAGCGTTGGCCCTTGAGTCCTTGTGTTTCAGCCTTGGAGCTGAATGCTGTGTGGTTTGTCTCTTTCCGGACTGTGGCTCCAGGCTGCCTGCTGACTCAGGAAGTCGGTGCTGCCACGGTTCACGTTCCATTATCCTCACCAGCGTGGGAGCAGGGAACACCAGCATCATTATTTTTGTAATGAAACCTGAAGTTCCTGATCATGTGTGTGGAAGCCAGGACATGCCATCTCCAACACAGCCACGGAGCACAGATCCCTGGATCAGGTCTGTCCTGTGTGTTTCTTTATTGCTTTGACCTGGTGCATGACCTTGCTATAGTTAACGCTGATTTTGCTCAGTGATACTGGGTTACTATGCTTGGGGATCTGAAGACCAAATGGAAACTTCTTCTGGCCCAGAGTCCTAGTTGTTCTTGCTAAGCCAGGAGGGCTGAGAGAGGGACACGCTTTTGCTTCCTTCTTAGCCTGCCGTTGCTTTCAGCTGACTCCTCAGTGCAATTTGCTGTGTTGGATTTCTTCCTTTATGAAGTCAGAATAATTTTGAGACCTCAAGGACAGTCTCTCGCCTATTGGCTCCCTTGAGCACATCTTGGAACATAAAGGGGGAAATGCCAATTATTTTTAAATGCTTTATAATTGCAAAGCTGTAGCAATATTTCTTCATCTGTAAAGAAAAGCTGGCATTTGTGAGCCAGCCAGTGCCTGTATGATTTAGGGGATAGAGTCCATTGAAAGCTAATCGAAACTGGGCTCCCACACAGCTTTGCTTTAATAAATAAAAAGGGTCAGTCGTTTACCAAAGCACCCTGTATCCATCCATTGAGGAAGCAACCACCACCTCTGATATTGCTGCCGGGGCTGCAGAAGAAGCAGGTCAAAACTGTGGCTACGCAGAGCTCAGCAACCATAGGGTTGTGCTACCTCATACAGTACAGGGCTGCATGGGTGTTTTTAGCACTTTTAGAAATCCATCCTTCTCCACTAGCAGACAATGAGGAGGTGGGCTAACACTGGGACCTTAGACATCTTAGGTCACTGCAGCAAGATTCATCTGGACCTTGTCTCAGCTGAGTTAGCGCTCCCCCTCTTTCCAGAGGCTGAACACACATGCGGAGGTGAGTCAGTCTAGTAAGTGTGATGGACTCAGAAGCTGCCAGCCCTGGAATGATTTTCAGCTACCGGGGAGTGACAGACCCATCCCGCAACACCCCAAGATAGCTGCCCGAAAGGCTGAGGCGTGCCTGTTCCAAAATGCTTCCTGCTATGTTTTGCAAGAAAATATTAAGGAATAATACTTCCTTTTTCCAGTGAGAAATTTAATTAGAAAGAATTAAAAGATATAGTTTATAGTTTAATTTAAAGTGATGAAAAAAGCATCAGCTTCCTCGCCCCATAACCAAATCCCAACCTGAGATGATGGCAGCCTGGCCTGGAATTATACCTGACAACCACAGAAGGGAAACGCTTACCAAGAAGAAAAGAGAGAGAGAAATTCCACTTCAGATTTATGACTTGTGAAGGAGAGGTTGCATGGGTTAGCATTATTTTATGCTGGGCTGGTCCCACAGACTCAACTTTGTTGTGTGCCTGGGAATGGGCTGAAAACTGATTTTGTTAGCTGCTTTCACAGGTCACTTGTGTGCTCAGGGGCTATTTTGGGGCTCTAAGGCTTTGGTAGTGTATAAATAGTGAAGCATGTGTTCAGATATGCATGGAGCATGCATTCGTCCCTGCAAGGTGGGGTGCTTCCATCCCAGGCTGTTTCCCTTTTGGGGCATTTATTTGGGTTGTGACAGTGATTGAGGAGCATCAGTTGGAAACAAATGTGAGTTGAGGACTGGCCCCTGGGCTACTGATCTGATAGCGTTTTTCCCTCTGCCATGCTCAAGCCAGCTCAGTGGCAAGTTTTGGTGCTAAGTCCTGTAAGGGAAATACTCCACGCCTTAAATGTCCCCCGGTCCAGCCCTTCTTCTCCCAGGCATAGATTTTTAAAGCAAATATGTGTTCTTCAGGGGAAGAACCCAGATGTGACTTCTTCCTTGAGGATCTTTGAGACTCATGGCATAGGCCAAGGCAAGGGAGCTTTCCACACCCTCAGAGCCCTTCCAACCCTGCTGTTTTTACACAGAGGTCACTTCTAGGGAAAGCTTGCACATCTCAGGCATTCTCTGCAATTGTCAATCCAAAGGCATCCTGGGACACATCATGGGCATGATACACACACAAGCAGAGGGTGCCCAGCCACCTCCTGGCCTGAAACTTCATTCAAAGTACAGCGCTAGATGTGGGAAACACAGCAAAGTACAAATGCTGCTTGTGAAAGCGCATCCAGCCCTCAGAGAAAGGGGCTGCACATACTGCGTTCTTTTAGCCGTGCTCCACTCTGCACTGGATGAGGTGCAGAAGCCAGAGGTGCTGTAGAAATGCCATCTTCTTTACAGCAGAAAGCAGTACCTGGACAGGTAGCAAAACTTCTCCGTGAAGCCAGGAGGAGAACAGCCATGTCCTGCAAATGGATGTCCTCCCATGAGGAAAACTGATGTTCCCACACAGTGGAAAGTTTCATGACAAAGAAAAATCTGCTTCCTGCTGGATTTTCAATCTTTTTTTTTTTTTCTTTTTTTTTTCAATTGAAATACTAAGACTTTTGAAGAAGTACAAATCTCTTTTAAAGAAAAAGTCCTGGTGGAAAGGCATTTTGGGGGTTTTCTCTTTTTATATTTTTTTTCCTTCCCCATATGTGAAAAGACCAAGTAATCTCCCAGGAAGTGCTTAATGTGTGCTGGCCCTGTGGAGGGACAGGACAGGACAGGGCAGAACTGAGCTGTGTTAACTGCAGCTGGTTCCTCACCCTGTAGGTAATGGGCATCCAGAGGTGGCAGAACAAGGGACAGGGATGTCATCTCCCTGTGTGCATGGGCCAATGCTTAGGTAACTCCATTCTGAGAAGTGGGGACAGATACAACCCTGCAGGCTTGCAGGGCGAGCGCTGAGGCATGGTGCTTTTCTGGGGGATGTTACACATGGAGGCACACACAAGTAGGCACGTGGCTGCAGGAGTGGAATGAGCTTGGGGACCCTTGCCCAGACCTTGCTGAGTTTTGCTGTCCTGCAAAACATGCAGTTGGGGCAGCGCCCTGGTCTCCCCTTGCTCCAGACAAGAGGTCATGTAGGTGACAGCTGAAACAAAAAACAAATTACCTTGGGGGATCCATAAGCCTGTCTTTACTGCAGGGTCTGTTAAAAGTTAATAACAACAGTAACAAAGAGAGGGGAATCTGCACAACAGAAACTATATAAAAGCAAAACAACTGATACAACCCCAAAATTGAGAGGAGCACAAGGCAATTCATTTCGCTTTGAAAAATAGTCCACATGCACAGGGTATACCAGGACCTGCCTTCTCTATGTTTCCTGCTGAACCACCTTTAGAGCTCCATTGCTCTGGAAGGGAATGGCCCTTGGTTTCCATCTGGTATAACTGCTCCTCTTTGAAAGGCTAATTATGGACATAAATTCCTCCCTCCCCAAAAGGCCAGAAGAGCCAGTCCCAGTTCCACATGACCATGAAATAAACCGAAAGGACTTCTATTGGGTTAATGGAAAAGGCATATTTTCACAGAGCTGTTTTTGTTTCAGAAGACTGACTTGGTCTAGAAGGAAATGGATGGGAAATGGTACAGGCAAGCGGAGCAAAGGCTCTACACAGTATCTCTCAATTCCTGGGCTCGTGGCCTAGCCACAGGGACTGTTTTCTGGCTAACAGCTTTATGTTGGATTAAACTTGTGACAAGGGGCGCTTACTTTCTTCTGTACTTTCAGGTTTCTCTGCTTTTTGGAACCATGTCTGCTGATGCAGGAGACCAATTGTCGGCTCTGTTTGGGAGGTTTGGGGATACATGGTGTATTGCAGAGCTGTCTGGGAAAGAGAAATTGTTTGGATAAGAAGCAGTTGCTCTGAGCAGGAGGTTCCAGGCTGGTCTGGTTTTAACCTATGGAGAGAGAGGAAGTCTTTCTGTCCAATTCAAATAATCTTGGAGGTACTTCCAGTGCACGTTACAAAGCTGGAAAATGGAATCAACCTGAGGTAGGCACTGTGTCATTACCAGTGCATAGTGCATAGGAACAGACAGGGATGAACCGGAACTGACATGAACAGACTGTGAACAAGCAGCCTAAACAAAGAAATGCTGGACATCATTGTCTCACCATATCCTCCTAAAGAAATACAAGCTTAGTCTGTAATCATTTGCACCATGTTTTTTTTCCTGGAGAGGAGGCAGTGGGAAGAGAAAGGGTCCAAGATGATCCCCTTTACACTGCCTGAGTGATTTCATTGATCATCATAGATATTATGATGCAGTTCTCCTTGTAAGGCCAGATGGGAAAGAAATGAGAGATGTTTCAGTGGTATCTAGCTACTATAATGTCTGAGGATGCAGAGAGCAAAGAATGATTACTTCAGCATCTTGAAGTATCTTGTGAGTCTGATGACCGGACATCAGATAAATGACATTAGAGACGAACATGCTTGATGAAACAACGGATGATGTTAACAAAGCACTCAAACATGTAGTCGTGTGCATGTGTAAACATGTACTTAACTTGCATCATGGAGGGGGGGAAAGGGGAAATAAACCAACTGACAAGAGTGAATATAAAAAGGCCATGCTGGATTCCTTTCTTCTGGGCTTTGTTTGCATGGATAATAAAGTCTGTAAGTTTGGGCAACAGGAACAAAATGCTTGTAAAAGTAAATGGTGGTAAATGTATATGCGGACTTGAGACTGCAATGCTATAATGGAGCAGTTTTGACTTTGTCTCAACATTGACAGAAATAGCTAAAGGCCTAGTCACCCCACTGGTGCATGTATCTGCAAAGTACCAGGAGGTAGCGGGAAGTGGTGGCTCTGACTTTAGAAAAATGTGAAGTTATGCAAGATTCACATATGCAGGTTCTCACATAGCATATCTGACTCCAGCCTCTACTGGAACAAGCTGAGACCTCGTTTCCTGCTTGCATTGGTTTTATAGCTGTGTTGGTTTGTGGTCATGCACGGCCTCATCCTGACTAGTGCAACACACACATCTGCGGTACCAAATCCTTGTGGCACTTGTCAGAACTGCAGACTCACGTCTGATTCTTTGTCCATTGTCTTTCCAGAGATTCGGGAGGAGGAAGGAGAGGATAGGAGAGGAAAGAATTGCTGCCTTCTACATGTCAGTGAGATCTGGAATTCTTTTGCACCCGACACAGAGCTTGTCTTTCTTTCAAGATGTCTCTCACTGTGTTGTCTTCTGCAGTACAAGCCAATTGTATTTGGATTTTCTTCTGTGGTTCTTACCAGAGGGATTTTCTTCCTGTCCTCCATTTAGCATCCTCTGCAGATTTCACTGTGTTATGCTCACCTCTTGCAGGCTGGTCTCTTCAGTGAAACATTACGCTTGGAGGGGGAGGAGAAGAGGACTGCAAGGAGGGATAGATATTATTTAGGTTGGCCAAAGATGCATTGCCCTTCCCTGGGGCGTGCAGCTTGATGTAGCAGGAAGGTTTATTTGTTCTAGTCACACTAAGAGTTTTATTCATGCTTCTTGTTGCTCCTGGCAGGGCAGGAGCTGAATAAAAGTACCCCTCTGTCTCAACACATTGGGCCTTCAGCAAACAGTGTACTATGGGTCCAAAGTCCCAACAGGAGAACAAAGCGGGATGCACCAAGAGACCTAGCTTCTCGTATTTGAAGTAGCACCCAACAGTGTCGGATTCTGAGTGGCCTTGGTGAGGGGAAATTGCTGAGAGGGGAAAAGAGTGGGGGGAGATTTTCTGACAGTAACAGGTTTTCAGTGTTATGGAGCTGTGGCTTTCACGATGCTCGGATGGGGTGGGACAAGGCAGAGGAGTGCAAGAAATGCCTCCTTGATGGCCTCAGCACCATCCCATGGGGTCCTGATGGCTCTAGGCGTATCTCAGCTGAGGGGTGGCTTGCCCCAGAGGCAAACTATTGAGCTGGCAGGAATTCACGGCCCACACAATGGCTAGTCAGTACTTTGCATGGCAGCCCAGCGCCCATCAGGTAATTTGGGGGGAAGAAGAGGTGTTCTCCAGTTTTAGTGCTCTCTGGATCTCAGCTTTTCTTTCCTATTCCACAAAAGTGTCAAGAAAGGGCTGGTTTTATGTTTAACTCTGTTAGGCTGAGGGCTGTAAACTCAGAGCCTGTGTTAATAGGATACTTGTCTTTAGGAGCCAAAATAGTGGGTGAAAGACCAGGGTCTCACACAGTTAAATACTGTTCTATTGTGCTGGGTTTTATATCTGCTGGTAGGAGTGATCAGAAGCTGTGTGGGAAAGTGCATTAAATGTGTTATTATGTTAAAATGTCACTTTCTCAAGTATCATGTGCTGTATTTGCACGGGGCTTGTGGGCTCTCAGTATGCGACTGTGGAGAGCGACTGGAGTGCGGGACCACCCGAAGACATCCAGCTGGTTCCAATGTAGCGTTGTGGAGGGGAGACAGCCCGCGCCGCCCTGGGGCGGCCCACAATAAAAGGCATGCACAAGCTTCCACTGCCGGCCTCGGCCTCTGCGTCTGCTGCAGTCTGGGCTGGCTCCACTGCTGGCTGGGCTTAATGGGGAAGCCACCGCGTGATGCAGGGGAGAGGATGTACTTGGAGCACTGCCGATGAGGGAAGGAGCCCCTCTGGAAAGGGTTAAGTCCTGCTCGAGCTCATGCAAAGAGTGTGGTTTTATGGTCACAAAGGGCTGAGTCCAAGTCACCTGCTAGCACTTCTGTGCAGAAAAAGGGTTGGGGGGGTAAGAGGCTTTGTCACACCGTTAAAGGCCCCAACATTTCTGGAAAACATTGGGTGAAGTGACGATTTCAGTGCCCAATTAAGGCTGAAATTCCCTGAGAAGAGAGAGGAGGTTTTGTGTGAGGCATCCAGTGCCCACTTGAGTTCATTTCCAGCTCACTTCCAGAGCCTGCTCTGAAAATACATCCTCAATTATTCTGTGCAAGTGCAAAGGCCCCTTTCTCATATCAAATACTTAAGCTGTGTTCCTGCTGTCTCTTTGTCTCTCTTACTTTGGCCCTCTACACCACCATATGGTCACAGTAGTTGCTCTGACTGTCTCCTTCAGCTTGGCTGTCTTTTACACTCTTGGACTTGTTGGCAAGGCTACAGACACACTTCTTGATTGGGGAAGCCAGAAAGTCAAGCAGTTTTTGATGGAGGAGAAGTTCAACCACTGCTGCATCCAGTTGGTGATAGTCCTATTGCTTGCTCTGACATCTGTTGATGATAAAGACCACTAGCAGACTGTGATATTGCTGGAGCAGTTTAAGAAATTGTCCTTTGCTGAGCTGTATCTTCTCCAAAGCTTTGGGAGATGGAAACAGAACTTTCCAAGAGTGTTTCCAGACTTAAAAACCATGATTAGTCAATACTTACCCATATGTTTGTATGTGATCTGCTGTGACTCTTCTGGAAGTGGCTGCCTTAGAGGTCTTGAGACTTTTTTGCTGTAACAAGAAAAGAGGAAGTGCTGGGTGTAGTGCTAGGCTTTATCTGGCCAGGAAGGCTGACATCTCTGCAGACATCAAAGGCAGGCAGCCAAAATAACAGGATTTGGAAGAGCATCTTATTACTGGAGTCATGAGGCAGAAATCCTGGAGTGGGCCTGAGCCATTCTTAGAGAAGTGCAGAAGAAGCTGTTTAATGAATGCACCATTAATTCACTGCCTTGCCTGGCAGAAAAGGCATCCAAAAAGGCAATGTTGCTTGGTGGTACAGCTGCTGTCAAATTGAAAGACTGTGCCAGCCTGTCTTCTAGGCGAGCAGTTAAGCTGCCTCCTGATTACTGAGAGCAGCTTTAGCAAGAGGCCAAGGACCCTGTGCATCATGTAAGCATGCTGCAGGAAGGCTGGCTGCCTCGGCCAGCCTTGCTCTGCTGTGTTGTGTCTTCAGGTTTGGAGGTAGGATGGTCTGATGGGTTGGCTGGGACATAGGAACTTTGCAGGCAGTTGTCTGCTGTGCCCTAGCCTTAGTGTGTGGTCCATGAATGCTCCTGTCTGTCAGTACTTCTTCTGTTCCAACATCGATAACAAGGTTCCCTTTCTCCCATGCCCTTTTCTTCTGGTAGCTGCAAGCTGGACATCTGCCTTTCCAAGCCAGGGCTTTGAATGAGAGAATGACTCGTGCCACCAGAAATTCATTTATGGGCCTGATGAGTAGGACAACTCTTCAGGACAGCCTGTACAGGGCAGGATTAGCAAAGGTAAAGTTTTTGGAGCCAGCCAGATCCCTACTTTGAGTTGGGACTGTTCTGTTTGCCATGTCTGGGGCCTTGGTGGTGGCTTGGGACCGGTGCGCTGTGGTAATAGGAATGAGGACAGATTCAAATCAGACAAGTGATATGTTACTTTTAACACTGGGGAAAACAGAAATGGTTTGGTGAAGCTGAGACAACATTTCTGGAGCAGCGTAAGCTTTTTTTTTTTTTTCTTTTTAAACAATTTCCTGATTACTTTGACTGCTTGATCTTACAGCCTGAGTATTGCCCTGGTGTTATTTCTTTGCATTTCATTTCCTAAGACATCCTGAAGAGCAGGGAGTGAAAAATAAAATAAAACCTGGCATGTATTTTACAAGCTGTGCTGGCTTCTCCCACAGACCCCGTCAACCCTTTGAACCGCAGCTGTTCGGATAGCTGAGGTCACTGGAAAGGCTCCTACTGACTTCAGGGGGCTTTGAATCCGTCCTGTAAGTAATGCCACTGTTGTGAGCCTGACTGAAATGCCATTTTGGTGGAAAAGCTCCCACTAGCTCCAGGAGATGTTGGACCAGGCCTGGAGAGGCTTGGTCACAGCTTGGCTGTTTCCTCTCCTGGCAAAGGAGCTACCTTCATCATGCCAACCCTGCGAGTCAGAAAAACCAGGCGGCAACCCCTCTTGGGAGTGGAGCCCCAGGGCAGCAGTGCCAGGGAAGAGGTCTGTGGTTGTCCCCTCACACCAGGTAGGAGTGCAAGGCCTCATCAGTGTTGCCGGTGGAGGGGGCACTGCAGGACACCACCATCCCCAAATGCATTGCGGGGGCATAGTGGCCGCATACAGCTTGTGCTAATCCCAGGCTGCCCTGCCATTGCTGTGGGCTGCAGTGCAAGCTAGCAGAGCTACACCAGACCACCTCTGGGCACATGCCATGGCCTGTAAGTGAGGGAATGAGCAGCACCATATTTTTGAGACTTTGGGGTGGATCATGGTTTTCAGCCCAAGGCCAGACTTCAGTCTTCTTCCTCCAGTGCTTTTGTGGCAGCTCCCAGGCACCAGCTTTTTTCCTTTGAGCTCTCCCCAACAAGAAGAAGTTTAGTTAGAATTTTTTTGAATGGGGAAAGTTTCTTGCCTCAGGCCAAGCTGAGAAATGTGGAATGGATTTGAACGAAACTTTTTTGGGGGGAGGAATTTTATTTAAAGAAAAAAAAGGGCCTTGGGCAAGAGCTGAAGCATGGAAAATTTTATCCCAAAAGGTGGATGCTTTATGGAATTATGAGCATGTGAAAACAGGTGGTTAAACTGAAATGATTTTACAGATTTAAGTACAGAGGGTGCTACCAAAAACCTGTTATAAATCCTGGAGTGAACTCTTCTTGAAAGGCAGAGGTACAAGAACAAGCCATCAGCAAGTAACCTGAACAGCTACCAAACCCACAGGCGGCTCCAGAACCAGTAAAGAAGCCAAGCAAAATGAGAAGAGGTTTTCTGAAAGGTCAGCAGGGGAGCCAAATCCAGGCCTGGGCTTCAGTGTTTAAACAGTCTCAAAAACTACACTCCAGTGATTGGTATCTGGCTCAGACAAATCTTACATGCAGCACCTGATCCAAAACCTGCTCAAGTCAATAGCAAGTGTTCCGCAGACTTCTCCCAGTGTTGGATCAGAGGCTTAAACATGCAGCCAGGAGGAAAAGTGTACCAGCGCTGTGCTGCAGTATGTTGTGAGGAGGAGGAAGGTATGGCCTTTCTCACTAAGTGAGAGCCAGGATTACACCACCCTTTACTGTGAAAACTAGCGGATGTGCTGCTGAAGGTGGGCATAAGGTCCTGGGGAGAACAAAGTCATGTTGAATCTGGAGGTCTCTAGATGTGAAAGGGAGGATGACTCAGGTAAGGAGGGAAGGCTTTACAGCCATTGTAGGAGTCATAACTACAAGGGCTAATTGCATCAAGGCATTGTTGTGCACGGCACTGTACATACCCAAGGCAGGAGGGGGACCCTGTTGACTGGATGGTTTGAGCAGAATGTACAGCTGTCATCTTTGCTATTGACTGTGAGGGTAATAGAGCACTGGAACAGGTTGCCCAGAGAGGTTGTGGAGTCTCCATCCTTGGAGATACTCAAAGGCTATCTGCATATGGTCCTGGGCAGCCTGCTCTAGGTCACTCTGCTTAAGCAGGGTGGAAGTTGGACTAGATGATCTCTAAAGGTCCCTTCAACCTCAACCATTCTGTCATTCTGTGATTGTGTTCCTATTGGAGTTGGGGGCCTCTGAAATCAAGAAGCACCTCTTCTGGAAGGATTCAGTAAAAATAAATAAGAAAATACATTTGCTTGTTCAATTAGTGAAATGTTCAGCAAGTGAAAGTCCCCTTTCTGTGGATGAATGTGCTTCCATGTGTGTGTATATGCTGTAAAAGTGGCCAGGATACTCGACACCATTTTCTGTACTGGGATACTGTCTGTCATTTCATCCTTTCTTCACATGTCCTTGACAGAAATGTAGGACCCAATCACCTTGCCTTGGGGAACCTAGTTCATCCCAGTGATTAGCCATGGAGCCCCACCAACAAAACACACAACTAAAAAGTGTCCAGTTTTGTGCAGAGCTGATGTAGCTCAGCAAGGACTTGCCAGGGAATGAGATGTCCCATGCCTGTTCTGATGAAGGAGTTGTCTGACTCCATTCTATTTGGCCTCAGCCCACCAGTGTCCTCCCAGAGGGCTACTGAGGTTAGCTGTGGGGGACAGTGTTGCTCCAGCTCGACACCTCACTCATAGCTTTGTTATTAGTATGTGCTCAGGTACTGCTTTTAGGATCTTGGTCACTAGGAATGAGCTGATTTCTGTTGTGTTACTAAAATATAAGTGTGATTATGAAGTGTTATGATATATGGTCTGTAGAGTTTTACAGCTGTGTCTTAAGGGGCTCATAGCAAGAAAAAAAATGGCTTAAACTGGAAGCCAGGAATACAGTCAAATTAAAGAGTACAGTGGCAATGCTAATTAAAACCCCTTGGAGAGAAGAGGGGAAGGAAACGACCTAACTCCCAGCACTGTCACAAGATGGGCATTGCCCAGGGATAGGAACAAAGAAGCAAGGCAAGCCAGAAGCTGGAGAGACCAGCATGGGTTATGGGAGCTCAAACTCATCCTCTCCTCTCGCAGGCGGCAGGGGTGGTGAGTATCTTTGCCTTGTCAGAAGAGCCAGGAGTGGCATGCCAGCCCCGGAGAACATGCCTGTTGCCTGAATGATTTGGTGCATGGAAAACACTAAAGAAAGACCTCAACCAAGATGTAGAGTTGCAACCTGCAGCACTTTGTCCTTTTTCTTTTCATGTCAGGCAATAAGTCTTTTAACAAGCTGCAGAGGAAGTTGGTTAAAGGTGTTTCTCTCTCTGTAAATCTTCCTGTGGGAGCACAGGTGCATCCTACGTTCTCTGCTCCAGTAAAGAGGAGTGCACTGGCAACTTCCTGGAAAGTCCAGCAACCAAGACTGTTGGCCTTGGAGACCATGGGTTCTGTAGGAGCTTGCAGGGGATTCCGCCACTGAACAGCAAAGTCCTGGCTGTAAGCACGTAACCAAGTGTCTGAGTTGCGGACTACAGTTTGCTTTGGCAAGAAGCAGTGGAAAGAGAATTTGAGATTTAGGGGTTCTTTTGGATCTCCAATAGACAAGGCATGAACAAATTCATAAATGAGCACAGCATGCGTGAGAGCAAAAGCTCGAACCTTGTCTTTGCTAGAAAAAAAAAGAAACGCAAGGTTGCCTTCTTCCTGAAGAAGCAGATTGTTTTCCTATGTGCTAATGAAATAAAAGAAGCTATTTTTACCTGGGAGGTCACAGAGCCCCCTCTCAACTTTGTCTTCAGTCCACGTGAGGCAGGATGGGTTGCTGAGGTTTTCTCACCAGCCTTTCCAAGCAGGGCCTGGTTCTGCCATCTTATTTTGACCCAGAGTGGCTGTTCTCATTCCAGGCCCAGGCAGAAGTAGCACAGCATCCACTGGACAAGTAACTGTCCCACCAGTGGAATTTCTCTTTGTGTCCCCAAGCCTGGCAAAAAGGCTTTCCGAGAAAGCATGAGCCTGTAGCATTCCTCTGAGGTCAGTATGAAACCTGCTGCAGAGAGATGTTCCATTCCCCATCTTTCCATTTCAGCTTTGGCCCTCACATCCCTTGGGGCTCTGGAGAGCTCCAGGCCATTTACTGATGCCTTGGCTCCAAGCTCAGCTTTTTCCTTCAAACCAATCCAACTGGAAAGCGTTTAGGAACTAAGAACTTTGCTGTCCTCCATTTCATCTGCTTGACACAGTATCTTCCATTCTCTTTGATTGTTAGGAGTTAATTAGGTAAGTCGATACTTTCTGGTCATAGCCATAACATCAGTACCTCCTATGGTGAAAATGCAGCCTTACAAGATGACTTCAGGTCCACCATCCAGTTTTTCTTTTCTAAGTAGGAGCAGATGAGACTTTTTTATGTGACACCACTCAGTTCAGCTGCTGATTTACATAGTTCCATCCTGGTTAGTCCAAAATCCAGATAAATTTAGATCAGACATAAGATCCTGCCAAAGTCTTGCAGATCAAAGCAAGAAGAGTAATGCCAAGGGAACACAGTCACATCCACTGCACTGGGATATTGGATTCTTCTCCAGTTCTGCAACAGATCTCTGTCATCTGGGGCCGGTCATCTCTCTTCCATCACTTCAATTCAAACGAGTAGCAGTTTACAGAACTGTATTTGTACATGCTGTAACACAATGGAGCTAGGTTTGGCAATAGTGCAAATAGAAATTAGTAAGAATAATAGAGTGGAATTAATAGTGGCTAATAATGACAAGTCTCCCCACGTGTTGGAGACTTGCATTTCTAACATGATAAGGTATGATAGTCTTTCTCCTCCTGTGTTCTTAGCCTACAGGGTATTCTGCAGGTTTCATAAGTGTATTTGACAGTGTGAAATGCCACTGAACATTTCATGGCATTGACAGATTCACTTCCGTGGAGTTAAAGAATGGTCCTTACAGACTAATGCACTCATGCACTATCTCAGCTGAACATTGAAAATAACCCATCACCTCAATGAGCAAGCAACCAGGATGGGTTTTCATGGCTGGTAAAGCTGATCCACCCTACCCTGCATATGGAGAAAGCTAATTTCTCTAATTTTTTTTTCCTATATCTAATAACCCAATCCTTTTCCTCTGTGATCTGGAACGATGTAATTTGCAAGGTGGACAAAAACCTCATAGCAGGAAGAGCTGAATGAATTCACTGTGAGCAGATCAAACCTACATGAAAGAACCCCTGCTACATGCAGTTCTCTTAGTTAAGTGGAGGAGAGAAAAAGGAAGAAGGGGGACATTCCTGACAAAGCTAACTTAAGCATGTAAGAATAACAATTAACATTGTTAAGTCCTCAAGATCAGGACTTGATGGTAGAAGATGAAACGATATATGCAGGCCCTGGAAATAAGGAGTTTAAGGGTGAAAAAGAAGCTGCGGGCTGGAGTTTCCAGCTCTCTACGTCACCTCCTGAGGGAAAAAATAAACTCTCAAGTCTGATCAAAACCCACTCTGGAGGATACACTGCTTGGGAACTAGTGCTTTGATGGCTGTGAAATGCATAAAAATTTTGTTCTTGTATCTGGGAAACTAAAGTCAAGCCTGTGCATGCAACACCAACATGTGCACGTAAATCAATGCCTGGAGTGTCCATTAATGTAAGGTGCCTCCTTTTGGGGAGCTGTGAAGGAGTCATCCTGCAGGCAAGATCAGTCAAAAGGGAGGAAGTCTAGTCCTGTCAAGATACGACTCGCAAATCCATTAGCAATTTCATTTCAGAAGAGATACTAGGATTTAATACAGCTGTCAGCATCATTCTTCAGGTCACACTGCTACATAAAAGAGAGTGTTAGAACCTGGGACTTAAACTAAACAGATTTCCTATAGGAAACACACACAGAATTACATTGCTTCTAAAGTTACTTTTATAGACATTTTCCCTGAGAAATATTTCTCCCTGGAAAAATAAATTCACAGGATGTAATTAAAACAGTTATATGTGTACACTGGAATGGCCCCCTTTAAGTGCTTCACCAAATGCACCACTAAATAAAGGAATGAAAGCCAGCTTTGTTTAAATCTATTAATAACAATATGTATTAATTATAAAATGAGACATTGCTCTGTTAGTTTATGGTTATGAAAATAGCCTTTAATAAGGCTGAGACTAGAGTATTCAGCTTTGCAGTTGTCTGCAATATTAAAAGGGCTTTGAAAATTGACCATAATCTATTACTTTTACTTGTCAAACCCTGACTTGATAAAGGCAGCGGGTATCAGATTCCATACCCCATGGCTTGTGTTAATAACCAGGTGCTGCTGACTGTATTTTTTCCTGCTTTTCTTGCCCTTTTCTTTGTTTTTAACTTTTGTTTAAAGAAAGAAACAACTGTATTGCATTAGAGTTTAACTTCCACGCTTTGAGGAGCAAAGCATAAGAGGTTTCTACTGCTTTATCTCTGCATCGAGCAGGGGGCACTGGCACTGCCAGATCTGCTCGGAGAAGTAGGCATCATACTTGCCCCTCACACACCCCAGGCCCTACCACCCCAGGCCAACAATGCATGGCAGATCTACTCACCTGGCTTTGCAAAGTGCCTGGGCTATAAGAAGCCTTTTCTGCCTGCAGAAGGGTCCTCAAGGGTGCAGGGATGGCATAGCCTGACACCAAGCAGGGGCAGGCTGTTTCCATGTGTGGATTCCTGCTTTTGGAGAAGCTTTGTGAAATACCAGGATGGGAAGGCAGCCTGCTTCATCAGTATTTATAGCCCAGCTAAAATGTTCTTAAGAGGCTATTCTGTCCTCCTTCCCACTTTTCGCACCAGAAGGATTATGTAACGTGATACTCCTGACCTGCGGAAGGGATGTTGGTGATATTAAAAGCAGGCTGAGATAGTCATACTTGTTAGGGATGCTTTTTGTGTCATGGCTTCTTGTTACGTCAGCTTCTGCAGCCCATGCAGGTTTGGGGCAGCCAGGCAGGGGGTAATTGCTCTGCTATGCGGAGGAGTGACTTGGAGAGCCTAAGAAAAGCATTTGCTGGGCTCTTCCAGGAGGAAATCAGCACCATGGCATAGGCACATCCCTGCCCACATCTCTTCTCTTCTCTTCTCTTCTACGTGCTCCTTACATAGTCCTTTTCTCGCTTTATACTGCATTATACTTGATTGGGTACCTTTTATTTTTCCTTCCATTAGTTTATTTTGCCTTTTATTGTTTCTTACTAGGGATACATGCCAAAAGCCAAAATTGCACCTTTATTCCAGAATAACAATACCTACAAAATGTTTCTTATTGCTGTTATTGCTATTGCTATATTGCTGTCTTGATCGCCAATAAAGCTTTTCCGTGTCCTTCAGTCACTACTTGGCTTGTTTTCTGTATCTCTCTCAAGTAGAGCATGGTGATGTTTCTAATGCATTTCTAGTTAAGGACCTCTTTTGGAGGGAACAGGTAAGAACTTAGGGTCATTTGTTAAAAGAAATGTTGCAGCACTACGAGCACTTGCGGAAGGAGAGATATTGTAAGAAGCATTATCAGAAAAGTCATTGTTATTTTTTTACTGGAAGCTGTTTTTTCATAGCTGAAACATTTTAAATAACCATGCTGGAGCCAGTTCCAATAGGAAAAAAAAAAGACAAAAGAAGCACAAAAGAGTGAACATGGGTTTGATGTGAAATACTTTAAAATAGAAACCACTTCCCTGGGAGGGATTGGAGTGGGGGGAAGGTGGTTAAACGTGTGGAGTAAAGAGTCAATTTTCATTTCTTAATTAGCTCTAAACCCTGTCACCCTGCCACTGTGAGTAAAAGCCAGGCCAGGGAATGCTGCCCGTGATTCGCTTCACAGCTGTTTAGCATCGCTGCATCTGAACGGGAAAAACAACTGGGGAAATGTTTTATGTTCACACTCCACCTCGGAGGTAGGCCAGTGTCCAGAGTGTACCATAAAATATGCAGGAATACTGCTGCTTGGGAACATGCTAATAATTCTTATACCCCCCCTCTTTCCAAAATGCACCTTTCTTCATTTAATTGTTTTAAAACCGCAGCATGTTCACATTACCCTCTACGGAAATCACATTTAAAAATGATTTTGTAGTTTCTTTTTTTAGTGTTAGGATTTGAGTAGGGGGGAGTTCTTGCTTTGTTTTCTTTCCCTAAATCCCCCTTGCCATAACTGCTGGGGGCTTCTTTTTCCCTTTTGTTCTCTTCGGGCTCAATTCAATAAATATACATCCGGCGCCTTCACAGCCATAGTCTGGCTAAATGAAATTGTGTTAGGCGCTTCCAAGAGAAGGATGTTTATTTTTCTCCACTGATTCAGTTAGACTGGTCCAGGGCTGGCGTGCCCAGAGACTCGATCTATAAAGAGACCCTTGTGACTGCAGCAGGGACAGCGTGTCAGCCTGTAAGTGCCTGCACTCACTCAACACTGGGATTCTCTTACTTCCAAGATGGGGTGCGTGCAGATGGCTGTATTTTCTATATACAATGCACAGAAAAAAAAGTTTACTAAGGGCACAGTGTTAAGACGGAAAAGTCAAACCCTTGCAAGACAGAGCTAGCTAGAACTGTCTGGAGAGCAGGCTTAATTTGTCTGTCTATATGTGAGCACCTTATGAAATGGTCTACTATTTTTGCATAATCCTGAGCTACAGTCTTGTGCTTGTTTTTCAGTTGTGGCATTTTCTAGCTTTCACCACAACTTACCGCCTTTACAATGTGCTTTCTCCACAGATGTCCAACACCATGGAGATCCTGATGCCTGTTGCTAGCTGGACACAGCGGCAAACTCAGTCTTCTTCAAAAGCACAGACACTAAAGGAAGACAGAGGCCTAGATGCTGCTGCTGGGGGACTTAATGAGCTTTTCATCACTAATAAAGGTTTTTGATTTTGTTGTTCAGTGCTGGTAAGACTGAATTCATCTCATCTGGGGCGGTAGTTCTCCTTTGAGTTGCTGAGAGCTGCACCCTCAGGCCTGGATTTGAATTGCCCAAAACATCTTGATGTTCCTACGTGACCACTTGGCCTGCTCAGAGCAAGGGCCAGGCTGTGTCATGGGCTCCATCTCACACGGACATTTCAGCTGCAGGTGTGATGCAAGTGTCACACCTGAGGTGTAATTTTTTCCAGGTCTATGGCACCAAACTTCCTTTCCTTTTGATGCCCAGCTGTGCAGGGTGTCTGTGGCAGAGGCAGGACTCCCTCCACATGAGTCCGTTAGGATAGCCTGGAGGCTGCCGGAGGGACACACTGGAAGAGCCGCCCCACATCAGCAAGGAAAGCCAGCAAACGTGCTAGACCTCTGTCTTGTCCAACTCCTCAGACCTCACAAATGGGCCTTGCAGAGGGCTGAGTCTGGCTCAGCTGCTGAGCAGTGCTGGCACTAGTAAACGCTCTGCAGTGCCCATAAAACGCCCACAGTCAGATGTCTCCTGAATCAGCACATCTGCCTGAGGTCTCCTTGGCAAAACTGAGACAGTTGCCTCTGGTGAAGCTCAGGTGTTGCAGGCTGCAAGTCAGAGCTTCAGCCAGCAAATAGTCCCTGCTTGACATCTCTGTGTGTCAGGAGACAAATGCTGGGACTTTTACATCCTTCCAATGAAGTGCAGTATGGATGAATTGATGCAGAATAGCCAGGTACATTCAAATGCCAGTGGTTCAAGGTGATTCCTGTTCCTTTTGGGACTGGCACTAAATGTTCATGGAATAAAACACGTTCCTTGCTTGGGAGACCTTCAATCAAAGCCACAAGGAGAAGGAAGTGTCACGCCGGCATAGCCAGGAATAAGCATTAGGAAATAATGAGACAGCTCCCTCCTGACCCTTTGCTTCTGACCCAAAATTGATAAAAAATATATTTAGTTCTTTCATTTTTGCCTTTCTGTTCACAATTTCAAAGCTTTCTCCCTAGTGATGAGGCTCACAACATATTTTTGGACGAAACCTGAGTGCCTTTTATATCATCTCTAGGTCTGCTTTCTGTGATATGAGGGTTAGCAAATCTCCATCTTCCCATTCAGAGCAGGGATGGTGGCTCAGAGAGCACCAGGAACCTGCCAGAGATGGCAAGGCGAGAGGCCAGAGTATGAACGCAGATCCTGTGAGTGGCAGTCCACTTTGTTGCTATTTTTGGTGCCCACAGCTTCTTGCAGCCCTGCTTTGAGGTCTTGCTGCTTTGAGTTAGATTTTCTTTCTGCTTTGCCTCTAGTGGAAACATCTGATGGTTATAATTAAATGGAAGTTGCTCCTTTCAGATTAGATTATCATCCTTTTTGGTCTGCAAAACCCAGTTGAGTATTTCCATTACAGCTGCCTCTTTATCATTCAGCTGATGATGGAGATGTAATGCTAAAGGATGGAAAGGATGTCCATCAATCAACAAATAGCTATTGCCCATTGGATAACCTGATGTTAGCTCTCTGATGGGTACACCTCAGTCTACAGGAGATTCCGGCCCAGAAAAAGAGAGGATGAAATCAAATGACTAACTGAAACTTGGAACAAAGTTTCTGGTCCAGACTATCATTGTTTTACATTTTAAAAACAGGAAAGGTTTTCAAGTAAGACTTGTCTCTTCTGCATTACCATTCTCCTTGCGATACAGAAATCCTCTGTGTACCCAAGGGTCTAACTAACCTTTCCTTTGCTAGCGAGAGATCCTACAGCCTTAAACTCTGCATGGGTGGTGCCAGTCTTGGAGGTGGTGTGGTGTGCTCTGACAAGGTGCACTTCTCCTGTCAGCTGAAAGGTGAGTGCAATTCTTCCGCCATCTAATGAGGATGGGGTAGAGCAGTGTTTGAATGGGTTTCCACATGCAGCCAGTTTGCTGCATTCACTGATTTTGCTCGCTGTTCAGACACACCAAGCAAGCACTGGCCCCTAACCTGTAGCAGTTGTGTTTGAGGGTTGTTTTCCCAGCAAACTAGCTCTCCCTTCAGTTGTGTCACACGCTGTAGACACAGCCAAACCACGCCAGGAGGGAAATCTCATTTGAAAGCACTGGAGATGTCTTGCATGTGACCTTTTGTCCTAAACACTCACAGGCATTTTTAATGTCTTCAGCAATGGTACTAACAAAGCAGAGGACAAACATTCCTGTATTATCCAGCAAATTGTGTCATCATCTCTTTTTTCTCTATTTGGAGATTAATTTTGGTCCCAGTATGGCCAGCATCTTCTCTAAGCCTAAATGAAATACCTATTTTAAAAACTGTTCCTGAAAGTGCAACCAGTTGTTCTGGTTTATTGAAGGAGATGTATGAAATAAGGAAGAATTTTGTTCGTGAGATCGATACAGGGATAACATGCACTTGGTGAAAAGAATCAGATCTGCGGGTCCAAAGTGTGAGGGAAAAACACCAGAGGCTGAACATCAGGCACTTGGTAGAGCCGGACTTCCTATCCCACATCATCTCTGCTTATTGCTTTATACTCAGAAACAATAATCCCTGCTGCCAGATATTTCTCACTGATGAATGCTGTTCCCTTCCCTATTTCCATGCAGATAAGCTTTGTATAACTGATATGTTTTCTCCTGATTGTTTAATAGTCAGGAGACTTTTCTTAATGTTCCTCCTGGTACTCATGCTATAACTGCAAAAGTTTCCAGGAACTTCAGCCATTTGGTTCGCTCTTCAGTGCAGTGACTTCAGTACTTTTTGACAATGAGACCAAATGCAAAAGAGACCAACCAACCAAGGGAAAGGTGCGGTAGGCCTTTGCAGTCCACAGAGGCTGAGTCTGGCTGTATGTGGGACTGCTAGTGAGCAGCAGTGGTGGTGGCATTTTGTGTGATGCAGGCACCAGCTCGTGGATGAGCCCCCACTAGTGGTACCAAGAGCACTGGAGAAAACGGTGCCGAGTCTCAGCTGTACGTGGGAGATCAGCCATGACAATGAAACTTGCCATAACCCTTTGCTTGGTGGACACTGCCTGTCTTTTCTCCACAAGAGATGAAGCCCAGCCCTGAGAAAAAGGTAACAGCATCCCACGGCACCCAGAGGCTGAAGAAGGCTTTGCTCAGGGTGGGTGTTTCTTAGCAGAACTATGAAGTGAGCAGTGTCTGGAGTCAGAAGAAGAATGGGGACAGGGAAGGCTGCAAAATGTTTTGCCTAGTTTATGTTGGAAACAAACTGTTTTCCTCCCCAGCTCTTGTAGCTCCTTTTCTTTTTGTTGCCTTTACTTTTCCTCAAGATATTTCTTCTGACATTTCCACACAAGTTGTGAATGAAGCTGTTCAAAGGGAGAAAAAGAGGAAGGAAAAAAAAAGATCTATTTTATTTCCCCATCAAAATATGAGTACTTACTGGAGAGAAAAAAATGAAAAGAGTCCCTTTTGTCTGAAAATCCCCTGGTGGGAGTGGGGAAGGTTTAACTGAAATGTTCCCGCGTGACTCATTTCTGGGCAGCTCTTCTCTGTCAATGGAAACTTGTCCACAGCAGATTTTATGTTATTTTCTAACCTGCCTGGAAGGAGGTGTTTCGTTTGTTGACTGAGGTAAAGGAGGCACCTGCTTCTCCTTTGATATTCCCACATCTGCCCTCAGAGGAAGGCTCCGGATTGCAATTCCTCCCGGAAAAGGGTGATAAAAGCCCTGTTAATGTTTCCCTCCCCTGTCTGCCATTGCTGGGGTTGTCTCTGATGGTGCCTGTAGCTGTTGCCAAAAATGGCCCAGTCACAGTAATGTGCCCTGGAGAGTAAATACTCGCAAGCACAATTGCTTTGTGAGCAGGGGCCAGTCTCCCCAAGTGGCTAGGGGGCCCATGGCTGAGGTATGGGCTGCATCCTTTCTCACACGCTGAACATGGTCAGCCCCTCTCCTTTGTACCTCTCTGCCCACAATGTGACAGCAGCTCTGCTCAGCATCTCAGGAGGTGCAAAGCAGGCCCTGGTCATACGGCGAATGCAAAAAAGATGAAGAACAGACTGGCTGAAGTGCCCAGACAGAGTCTGCTTTTCATCTGAAGCTCACTCCTTCCACAATTGGGAAGGGAGAATGTCTTTAGACATTTGGGTAGAGCCTGTCCTGCAGCTAGCAGGAGCAGCCAAATGATAGTCGTGGCCTTCAGGATGGATGCTACTGATGGCCATTGCATGGACAATACCAAGGGGCAACCCATTGCATCCATTCTTGGTGAAGTTTTGCACCGAAGCAGAGAGCTGGGAACACCCAGCTACTGGGAGTGTTGGTGAAGGATGGACTCATTCAATCCCTTGCCAATGATGTATTTCATGCTTTGAGCTAGGGTCCCCTGAGGAGTTACTGCAGGACAGTATTGGGCTGCCAAAGAAGGATTTCCACAGCCAGAGCCTTTCACGCTCTTAACAAAAGTAAGCACTGGGAGAAGCATGCTGAGAAAAATGCATGATACTATGCTCTTCCTGGACTGTTCCCATAATTTTACTGGGATAAATGAAAGGAGCATGTAGGAAAATGATTGCCCTGTTTCCTCATAGACAGGCACCCTCCAGTCAAGACAAAAAATACTGAACTGAAAGCATCCAAAGATCATCAGATTCATTTGATGCACAACCCTCTGGGCAAAACCAATGTAAAATTTCTCCTTTTTTTGGCCATTTTGCCCTAATGGTGTAGCTGCATAGTGAAGCCAGTAGAAACAGTCATTCGGGACTGGGGTCCCCTGTGCAAGTGGGATGCTCATGAGCTGCCATATCTGCGCTACTGATTTTGTCTGTGTTTATCTTCGTGATTCTTCTTTTGATTTTAACTCTGCTTCTTCACTTGCCTGACTGATTGCTGGGAGCAGCACTATACAGCAGAGTTACCATTCCTGTCTTTCTATGTCTCATTTTGTGCTGTGCTGAAGATGACAGATGGGTGGGATTTTCTGGTCTCTGCCTTTCTGTGATGTTACGCTGTAACTGCCACTCAGGGTTCTCCACTTTCTCATGTTCAGGATGGAAGGAGCAAAATCCTGGATGCCTGATGGAATGACTTACATCAAAGTACAACTGATGCATCAGTCCTGCCTCTTTTCCCTGAAGACAGTCATGTTAAGGCATGTCAAGACTTATTTGCAGCATTATTAACTTTCTGCACTCCCATAAATTCATTCCAGGAGCTTATTGGACCCAAAGTAACCTATTTGTTGCCTTCTTTGTGATTATAGCCCAAATCCCAATGACAATCCCAGATGCTCAGCTTAAGTCCTCCTCCCATCTCTCCTTCCTGTTTTAGCTTCTTGTTAATGTACATCTTCATGTCTACTTTAGAAAATATATAAATTCTGCAGAGAACTGTTGAACTGTGCTAAAGATGGAGGGGGTGGGAGATTTTTTTTTCCACTTTCCCCAAAGATGCATTTATCACCGGGGCAACTTAACTTTAGAGTTCACTAAAAATTCAGACTGTTGGCATGGATCCAGGAAGAGAGAAGCTTTATAGACTGAGCTAAGCGTGAATTACTGTTACGGCTATGGCATTTCTTTCTTTCTTCTCTTTCCTTCTTTCTTTCTTTCTTTCTTTCTTTAAAGAACAGTTTGAGTGTTAGTCTGCCACTGAAGCAGATGATAGAATTGCCAAATATTTCATAAAGCAGCTTTCTTCTGCTGCTTGAAAGGTCTGTGAGGAACCTTCAGGGATTTAAAAGGTGGTACCTCTGGAAAGGGTGTTGGAGGTGGTGGTGGTGAGGCTAACCACTCATTTTAGAGCCAGGTATAAATAATTATCCTTTAAAATCACAGAACTTAGTGCCCAGTTTGGCTGCAAGACTTTCAAGAAGTTCTTGTTAATCCAGAAATAAGAGTGAGGAGGTACATTTCTCTTCTCATCCTTGCAGGATGCAGTCTGGCAGTAAATGTAACCATTGGCTTAATTCCAAGAAATAAAAGAGGTGGGATAATAGGAGTTCACTCCTGCCCCCTCTCTTCTCCTCTAACCTAGGCATGCTCAGGGCAGACAGACCTTTTGGGTCCATGGAGGGGGATTTCACAGCCCTGAAACTAGAAACTCTTGTTTGCAATCACCGCAGTGACAAAGTGAAGAAAGAAGGGTCAAACCACAAGTTTTTAGCAAGTCCACACTCCACTGGAAGGCACTTGTCCAGGTCCCATGGGGAAAGGATGATCAAGCTTTGCCCAAACTGATGGACCACTCTTCTCTGATCAGAGGGCTGTGTTACAGGAATCCAGCACCCTGTTGTCAGGAGCAGGATGAAGCCACTGTGGAGAATGAGGCACAAGGCTGGGAGAGGACGGCAAGCTGGAGAAAATGTCTGCTTAGAGGTGGCAGCTGCAAATGTCAGCGAATGTGGAGGAGCAGTCGAGCTGCCTGCCCATGGATAAAGGCTGCTTTAGAGAATCAGAGGACGTTTTCTTTGAATGTTTTGCTTTTCTTTTTCATTGCTTCAGTGTTAGGAGCTGGAGAAAAGGTCTTGTCTAATAAGCGAGACAGTGTATGCTGGCTGTGTTGGATTACTGGGTATTTTTAGATATTGGAAGCTCTCCCTGAGACTCACAGGCCCCAGGTCCTGGGTGGATCAGTTTTCAAGTGGGGTGGGATCAGTCCAGCAGTGCAAAAGGCCACCCACAGACGACAAACTACTAGCTACTGAGGGAAGAGAGGGCAGGTGAACTCCCCTGCCCTGGCTGCATGTCTCTTCTGGTGATGGGCCTGGCCAGGTTTCTAGAAATAATACCCCATATGCTCCAAGAAAGTGAATCAGCAGAGCCTGATTTCAGTGGAGCTCTGCTGCCTTATGTCAGTGGAGGATCTATCCCAGTATATCCCAAACAAGCAGTGCGTGCTTACTTTTCCTCCTTACCTTATCTTTTGCAGTCTTTAGAAATAGTCTATGGACCTCAGATGGGACAGCTTGAAAACTGATGCTCCAGTACGCCCTGATGGTGACTTGCATAATAGTCGGAAGTCCTACGCTCTGCTCCTGCCTCTGCCACTGTGATCTTCCCCTTCAAGTTGCTGACTGCCCTGGCAACTCCTGGCTATGATCTGGGGGCAGGAGCTCGCTGCATTCATGCTGACTTCTGGAGCTGGCCCGTCATGGGAATGTCACTCATAGTATATATGTGGGAGCTCATTTTTGGAGGAGATTTTTTTGGGGGTGGGGTGTGGGGGGGAGATATCCGCACTGTCTAAGCCAATCATGCAAGAAGATCCTTTTCACGTGTAACTGAAGTGAAGCTGTTCTGTCAGCAGGAGTGGCTTCCCCAGAGCAGGAGGCATTGGCTCGCCATGCTACAGAGTTGGGTTAATCATGTTGCTTTACTTCAGCACTGTTACAGGAAGCACTGGCTAACTGCTGTTAGGATCTTAGGCTAATTCAGGCTCCAGAGGACCTCAGGAGGTCATCTTGTTAAACCTCCTGATGAGATAGGCTGGAACAGTGTCCAGCACTGTCCACAGACTATGCATTCGCCTTGTAACAGATAGATATGATATGATATGGCTGGTGAGTTACACTGGACTTAAACGTATTTCTGAAAACATTGAAAAGGCATTTCCTAAGCCCAGGCCAGATACTAACCTGTTTGCAAACTCACACTTTTCCATTGCACTCATTTAGAATGATATGGATTTACATTATCTTGTATTTCTCCCAGGGATTTCTCATGGACACCCATAACTTCCCAATGCTGAGACAGCAATCACAGTTGTTCCCTTTCTCCCGCATCTGTACGAGAACTGGTTATGTCAGTTTGGAATCGGTTGGTTTTCATGCACATTTAAGAAAAGAAAAAAAAAAAAAAAAAGCATAGTCCAAAAGATAAAGGTTTACTATAGAGTGTAATGGGATTTGATGCATTAAAAACTTTCTGCCTTTCATTGCAGCATGTCTGTAATTGTATAAAAATATATAAATATATATATGTGTGTCTGCCTGTGAGTGTATGAGGAGAGAGTGGTTAAACAGGAGGCCTTTATTACAAGTACAAATAAATGAACCTGGCATCACAAGTGATCCGGACACTTGAGTTCCACCTTCATCTGTCTTGTTTACCAGCCACTTTGTTCCTCACTTGGGCTTTACTTTGTCCCCAAGGACAACCAACGCATTGCAAGTAAACACTGTTGCGTCCTCTGCTCCCCTTTCTTTACTGTCCACACATTACCCATGGGAGAAGAGCGAGGAGTCAGCTCTGACTGAAACACAGTGAGTAAACAGATCCATTTTAACAGAAAAGTTGTGCTGAGCAGGAGTGGCCTGTTGCTAAGAGCTTTGAAAACTGGTATTGTGTTCTTGCTGGGAAGGCACCACAGTGCAAAGGTTTCTGTCCCTTGCAGTAACTATCCCCTTGTGCTCATTGGCATTACAGCTTTTGGTCCAGGGCCATGTGTACAATAACCCATGCACTAAGGCAGCTTTTAAGTGGGCTGCTCTTTTCCTCTGGATGAGACATCATTGCCAATCAGCAGTCCAACATGATGCTTTGCAGTTGGGGGAGCTAATTAAATCTAGTCCCACTAAATCTGCAGTGACAGCAAACAGTGCAATAGCTAGAAAGCTATTCTGGTCTGTGTTATGCTGCTATCAGGCATGGCAGCAGGGAACCTAGGTGTTAGATCCCAGATGGATTTAGCCTCTGTCTGTTTTGCTTGAACCTCAGTTTCAAAATGGACTAAGCGGAGCCTACGTCCATTGCCAACCCCAGTCAGGTTGCCTTCCAGACACTGCCATAAAGCCCAGTGCAGAGAGCTGCTTTCCCCACAAGGGAGCAAGTATGGACTGTGTCACACAGAGCCAGAGCCTCTCTGGCTAGAGGTAGGCACAGATCAGGGTTAGAAATGTGGGAAGGAACATGCTGCTCATGCAGGAGCTTACTGGAGGGCTGTGGGTCTGCTCCATCATCTCAGAGAATGAGGGCTGCTTGCAAATTCAGCAAAGGCATTGCTCAAAGAGTGGCTTGCCCTGGAGTAGGCTGACCTCAAAAAGCCCTACCTGACCCCATCCTGATCCTACAGTCTTCCAGAAATGTGGGGGAGCACAGGCAGTCAAAGCTGAGGAGCTCCACCTAGCCATGTTCTCTGGTTTCCAGATCTGGTCCCTTTGACTCAAAGAGGGCCAAACAGACATTGAATCAGATTTCCAGATCAGCAGCCAATTCATTCCAGGGGCTGTTCCTTGGCCTCAGGTCTGAGTTGTCTAACGGCGTAAGGATTGCAGCAGGGGGAGGTGGGCAGTGCTAGCCAGCACTGGTGGCTTCTGAAAATCCTATTGATTTCTTTCCCCTTTTGATCTTTGACTGGGCAAGGCAAAAGGGTTTGATTTGCAGATTGCACATCTCTCCTCTGAATCACTCAAGCCCAAATTATAACAGTTACAGGAGACCATATCTGCAGCCAGCGTCTGCTGTCTGTGGACTGATATCCTGCCATGGAACAGCAGGAGTGGAGCTACAGGAAAGCTAGATGGATTACCACCATTCCCCTTTGGCACTGGGTATTCAAACGTGCACGCAGAAGTAAGGGTGTGTTTCAAACTGGGAGGGTGGCTCTGTGCCAGGACGCCAACACAAGGAACTGATACGACGGCTTGCCTGTTAGGATTGCCCTGAGAAGAGATTATATTCAATGTGATACACTTTGCTTAGGCCCAAGGGCATTTTGTACATGCAAGCATCTTTCTGCACGCTTGCACCTCCATTTGTGTTTTTTACATCCAAAGTGTTTTGCCTGCATGGTCACCTAACAAGTTCTCTGCTCATTTTTGAGGGTGCTGCTTAGGGTGCTGTATTTGAAATAGCCTGGTGAAGTTTAAGCAATCTAGTGGTTTTTTGCTCGGTCCCGTTTCTGCAAGCCCTCTCTATTTCTTGGCCATTATTTTCATGACTGGCTTGCCTTTGCCCTCACTTGTAGTCCACTGCAGCTTCCTCCATCCTGAGCACAATTACTTTCTTTCTCATATTAGTCAAAGCATCAACCTGATGGATAACCAGGGGTGTTTATACCTGCAAAACCTTGTGAGCTTTGCTACAGGAAAAAAGCAGGAAAAAGCAAGTGCACAAAACTTTCTTGTCAATTTTTACCTATGGGAAAACTTCTCTAGTCTATTCAACTAAAAAAAAAGCCTAAATAAAATAAAAACTAAATAATAAAATAAAAAATCAACCAGGTGCAATGAGACAGCCTACATATGTGTGAATTGTCTCCCCAGAGGTGCAGCTGGTGACTGCAAGGTTTCAAAGATTTGCAAAATTTTAACATCTCTCTTGGTACCTTTTTCTCTGCTGCTTGCTGGCAGAAAGAGCCCCCGGACCTGTTTACCAACGACTGAGCTCTGCATTTTTTACTGCTCCCATTTCTAGGACGAAAACTGTTAGAGCCACCAGAGCTTGAATCAGCTTCCTGGGGAACAAACCCAGGTAAATCTGGTTTCTGCTGAGGTTTCCTGTTGTGATGAGCTTGCAGAAACTACATCTTGCTTTCTCCTTGCCTCACCAGGATTGCCTTCCTGAGGACTATTCCAGCTGCTTCTTCCTCTGGAGCACCAAGAATTCAGCCCAAGGACTTCTTCTTACTCTAATTATTACTCATTTATTGCTTTACATGATCAGAGCTCCACAGGGTCCCCTTTAGAGACCAGGCTCTGTTGCATGAGGCTACTAGGTCCTGTGTACAAGAGTGCAGGTTTGCTGTGTCACATTGACTTTCCCGGGGCACCTACCAAATCCCTGGGAGATGCTCCTGTTTGGCGATCAGGGTGAATAAGCCCCTGGCAAATGTCTTGTGTCACTAGGCTTCACCGTGTTTCAAGATGTCGCTTTGGGTGCAGTAGGCTGGACCCAGCTCAAGGCACGACGGGTCTGTGTGGGTGCCCTGTCTGCCCCTGCCCTGCGAGCACAGCCGCCTCCATCCTTCGCGAAGGGGAACAAGATGCCCCAAGACACTTGGTGGGTCTCAGGTGGGCCAGGAGGAAGGTAGTACCAAACTGGGGCGGGAGGCTATGAAAGTCCTGCTCTCTCCTTGAGCCGGGGAGTTCCAGTGGAGCGGCTCAGGGCTGAGCTAACAACTTCTCCTCCCTCTTTCTCCGGCATGTCTAAACCTCGGTCTGCGAGGCAGTGCCTGAGGCTGACAGGCTGTTTTGCAGGCGGGGCAGTGTCTTTTTTAACCACAGAAAGGAGGGAGGGAAGGGAGGCCGTTTGTTTCTCCCCTCCACCCTCCTCCCTGCTAATATAATAAGCGGAATAACCACTGTCCATATTGCAGAGGAGGAGGGGGCGGGTTTGAAGGAGGACTTGCTTGGGCGATGCCGCTGTTCTCCGGGCTGTCAAAACAGAAGCAGCAGCCATCTCATTAGGCTGGGAAAAAACCACCTTAACATAGAAGCAGGAAGCCCTGGGCCCTGGCAGGCACCAATCAGGCCGGGCTCGGGGAGGGAGGGCTGTGGCTGGCAGCCTGGGATGGCGTGGGCAGGCGGGGAGAGGGGAGATGGCAGGCCAGGCCGGGAGTCCGGGGTGTGCTAGCGGTGCAGGCGTCGGCAGGCGGGAGGCCAGAGCGATGTGAGGGGCAGGCGTGTGGGGGTCCCCTCGAAGACGAGCGCAGATGGCGGAGGGCAGCCGCGCTGACTGCCAGGCCGGCGGTGCCCGTGCCCTCCCGCCCGAGCCCAGAGATGGCCAGGACACTCCCGGCATCGGAAGTCTGGGTACCAACCTCAGTGCCTCAGATGGACACGCAGGTAACGTGAGGAGAGAAAACAGCCACGAAACACCAGCGAGCCCGCACCGCAACACCCCCTTAAAGCCCGCTAAACCGCCCGCAGGGTTTCAGCAGTGTCTCACAGGGCTGCACACTGCCTCGCCGTGCTGGTCCTGGTCGCTCTCCATCCACCCAGGCACCTGCCTGCCCCACCACCACCCCTGCCATAAATCCCAGGGTGGGCGAAGCATGAGGGAGCTGCTGCCTGCTTGGGCTCAGGGTACGGGGGGCCGTGGCGCTTGCTGGATGTGTCAGAGGAAGAACTGCTCCTCCAGGTTGGTGGCAGGAAAAAGCCACACAGGATTGGCCAAGCGGGGCTGAGTGCCCCAGCGTGCACTTGGTTCCCCTGCTCGGTGTACTTTTAGTCCAAGAGGTTTGTTTCAGATCAAGTTTTAACATTGCGTGTGGGGCAGCATGGGTTGTGCCCCCTTCGCCTCCCCACCGCAATTTGCAACCTGCCACTTGTTGCCTCCAGCGAACAGGATTCATCAGTGGCAGGACGGGGCAGGATAGCTTTGCCGAGAGCATCTGGGCACCTAATTTCCTTGTCGTGGTGCGAGGGGACAGCAGCCCTGGTTTGTGCTGACACGCTGCCCACGGGGGCAGTTGTCCTCGTCTTTGAAGAAACCTGTCTCCTTCCAGGTCTTTGTTATCCCAAAGCACTTTGGCAGCTATGATTAGCATGGGGATGTTTGAACAGGCACAGAAGGGAGACACAGAGAGGAAAGCAGCTTCCTCCAGACTGCAGAGCGGGGAAGGACCAAAGGCCCAGCCCTTGCCAGCCCACTCAAAACCTTGTGCAGGGCTGTTGCGTGGACTAGCAACACCGTCCCCATGCTTCAGCTTTTTCTCAAGTAAATCTAGATGATACAGCTGAAAAAATGCAATGTGGACTGGATTTGTGGGGGCAGGAGAGCCTCTGGGGGCTCAGTATGGCTGGGCAGGGCAGGGACCCTGTCTCTGCAGTTCCACTCAGGGATCAATCAGATGGGCTGCTAGGCTGGCAGCATAGAGCACATGCCAGCTCACTGCTCCCCGCGTGCTGGGCCAAACCTGGCCAGTTCTGTTGTCTGAGGGGGGACAGGGCATACTTACAGAGTTTGGTCAAAGTGCTGGTACAGCCATAGAAACCTATGCAGAGGATTTACTTGCATGGTTATACCAATGCTGGGAACTTCAGACTGCAACCATGTCTCCTTTGCTTTTTTCTGGATGTAGCCAGCACTGAATACATCTTGGAAATTTCAGAAAGGTCCCTTGAGATGCCTTAAACTTCTCCAGAGCATCTGGTACGTTTGCTAAGGAAAGATTTGGACCTGTGGCAGCATGTTGTGCATCCCAAGTGCACCCAGGAAACAGAGTTGTTGCGGAGTTCAGGGGCAGTTTTTGCTTTTGCAAAGCTTCAGTCCATGATCTGTTCAAGTCATGGGGTGGGGGGACATACCTGTTGCTATTGTCTTGGCCTGTGCTTAGCAGTGAGCATCAAGCAGCCGCATTATCAGCAACTGCATACTGGACAGGGGGCATTCCTTGCTCCATGTCTTTTCCCTTCTGTCAGTGTCTGTTGGAATCAGACGTGGAGAAATATGAGCTGTAGCTATGCTGGTGTCTTCTCACAGGAAGACAGACTCTCCCCCATGCCATTTTTAGCTCTGTCTGGTGATCCTGGGAGCTGTGCCAAAGCTCTTCAGCGCTTGCCTCCTCCAGCAGCCTCTTGCTAGGACTCAACCCAGCTCCCCCTCTCTCCAGCGCAGGTCGTAATCTCAAGGAGTGGCTGAGGGAACAGTTTTGTGACCACCCCATCGAGCACTGTGAGGACACCAGGCTGCACGATGCAGCCTACGTGGGGGATTTACCCACACTCAAGAGCCTGCTGCAAGAGGAGAGCTTCCAAAGGTGAGGGGCACTTCTCCCACTCGGTGCCAGCCCCTCCTTCCTTCATTAACACATTAGCTCTGGCTCTGCAGGTCCTTACAGGACCAAGGGAGGAGTCAGATGCGAGGTCCGATTGAACTCTGTTCTGAAAATTTTGGCTAATGACTCTTTCATCCCCTGGGCTGCCTGCCTGAAACTGTCCCAACCCCTTCGCCCTGCAGCCTGCTCCTTCTCAAAGCCCGTCCTGTTGGCAGAAATGCCTTGCTCCATTTTTACAGGAAATGTATTTGGTAGGAGATTGCTCCGCTCACCGCTGAAATTATGCCTGTTAGTCCTCCAGGAGGCAAATCTTGAGCCAGTCCTGTGAGGTTCATAAATGGGCAGTGTCCACGCGTCAACTCTCCTCAGATCATGCTGGAAATATAATACTGTGAAAATAGGAGTCCACATATAATGGGAAAAACATATAAAAGGGATTACAGTCAAATATAAACCTGAAACGCCCTCCGTTACAAAATCTGGCCATAGCTAAGTCTGTGACCATGGGGACAGTTAATTAATTTTCCTGCACCATGGAGAAAACTGCTTAGAGTGCAAATGTCTCTCAGCCTTAAAAAAAAGGTCCTTTCAGCAAGAATGAGAATGAGCCAGCCCCTCCTTCTGTCACCAAGGTGGCTCTGTTGAGCCTCTTCAATCCCTCAGTCTGAGGTTTTGCCCTGTTTCTGTCCCATGCTGTGTAAGAACACCACCACAGCAGTGCCAGATGGCCCTCTGAGGCTCCCAGTGAGCTGAAAGAGGCATCCTTCCCTGCAGGCAAAGGCAAAGTTAGGCAGTAGGAGAAGATCCGGACCCATACACCCATCATCAGAGTGAGCAGGGAAGTGACTTCTTTGAATTTGGGGGCAGATATAGGGTGGAGATCCCCAAGCCTCCTAGGATAAAAGGGAACACTTTTATCATAAGATTGCACAACTGAGGACTCGGTGCGCAGTTCATATTGGTCTTCTTCCTAAAACCTGGTTGAAGAAAAAATTTGGGGCATTGCTTTTCTGGCAAATGGCCTTAAACACGGCATATAAAAATTGCTTTGCCCTGTTCAGATTACATGGGCCTGCATGCAGTTTGCTGGAAGAGCAAATTGACCACTGCACTGGCTAAGGGGCACATTTTCCTGCCTACCTTGGCCTTAAAGAAATCCCTATCTCTCTGCGTGTTGCTGCTGAAATGATATTTGCAGTGATCTGAAGAGAATATGTGATTGATGGCTGGACATTTATGAGATTTTTAGGGCTAACCTGAGATTTGGATGAGCATGAGGATTAGTAACAGTGATTTCAGGGAGGTCTGAGAAGCTACAAGCCAGAACCATCTCCTCTATAAATTGAGCAAGGCTCTTTCTGCCAGTACTGGTGTCTACCAAGGATATTAATGGCCTATTTATGCTGTTCAGAGCAGCGTGCCTGCCCTCCCAGAGCTAGCTCCTTCCTGGCAGGGCTGTGCCTACCCAGAACTAACGTGCCCTGGATCTGCGTTCATGTCTCCCTACGGTGCCAGGTCAAGCCTGCACATTGCCAGTGGTGTGATACGGATGTACACGTGCACTTCCAGGTGTCTCTCCACTCTTCCTCTTTCTGTTTCTCTGCTGCTTTGACATTGTTATGTGCCTGTCAGAGCAGCTTGGAGTAAACCACTGTTTTAGTCCCCAGCTTGGTCACTTCTGATTTGGGATATCGTCTAGATAGTGGAAAAGGGAAAAGGTAGTAATTTTTGGCTCATTTTGACTAACTTTTGAGGCAGGGTTTGTCTCTTGCTGTGTATAGTTGCAGCTCCTGACACAGCAGAGTTGTGCTAAAGCCCATATTGCGGGCACTACTTCAGTTCCTGCTACAGTCTCTGTCTGTGTGTAGCACCTAGCACAACAGTGCCAGGTTACATGCTGGAGCTTTTTGGGGATGCTATAAATAGCTTAAAATGGGGAGGAAAAGCTTCAAGGGGGATGTTTGGCGTCCTCCAGCATCTTTCTCCAGCGCTGGGGGAGGCAGGGTGGCATAAGGTGGTGGGAGGCCCTCTCTGACCCGTTGCTTCTCTCCTGACCTGCCAGCCGGATCAACGAGAAGTCAGTGTGGTGCTGTGGCTGGCTGCCCTGCACACCGCTGCGCATCGCTGCCACTGCGGGCCACGGCCCCTGCGTTGACTTCCTCCTCCGGAAAGGGGCAGAGATTGACCTGGTGGATGTGAAGGGGCAGACTGCCCTCTACGTGGCTGTGGTCAATGGGCACCTCGAGTGCGCCAAGATCCTCCTGGAAGCTGGGGCTGACCCCAACGGCAGCCGGCACCACCGCAGCACCCCGGTCTACCATGCAGCACGCGTGGGCCGGGCGGACATCCTCCGGGAGCTGATCAGGTGAGAGTCAGGGCACCGGCTGGAGATGGCCCTGGCTGGAAGGGATAGGTCTCTGCCTCTCTCTCTCTGCCTCCCTCAGGCTTTTTCTCCCATGGGGCCTGTGGGACTCAGAGCACCCACTTCCTCCTTTTACCTCCCCCTTCTCTCTGTGGCACGTCCAGTGTCTCCACAGGCCTGATGAAGCTGGCCAAGAAGGCCACTGATGTGTGACACCTCCCCCCCCCCCCAGTGCATCATCCCCTAAGAAAAAGCCCAAGCAAGGAGTTGTTTCTGACCCCGCCATCAGAGCCAAGCATTGCAAAGCATCCCCTCCCTTTCCTCCATGGCCCTGCTCCATCTCAACAGCCCATTGCTGGCTCTCTCCTGCATCTGGCTCTGTGCCCCTCTGTTCAGTCCCACCTGGCTGAGTTTATGAGAAAGGTGGATCCCTCAGCTGGTCAAAAAACATTCAGAAACACATCTTTGCTGAGCTCTGCTTCCCCGACCATTTTCTGTCCTTCGGAGAGATGCCTGCGCCAGAACCACCTGTTCTTGGCTGCCTGGCATTTGCCCATCACTAGAACACCATCTGGGGCATCCAATTCATCTTCCCCCTTGCCAGAGACCTGACCCACAGCTCCACTGAAGAGGATGGCATCTCTGGGGTAAAAAGTGATAGAAATCACTATGGGGAGCTGAAAGGTAGCCTTTTCTGGGTGGCAGGGGCCAGTACTGTCTCTGCTGTGCCTGCTTGGATGCAACACTAACTTTTGGGCATCCAGCCAGCCCTTCTTTCTGCAACATGCTGAGCCAGAGAGTAGTTTGTCCTTGGGAGCACAGGGCCATTCCCTGGAGGACCACCAGCATGGATGCCTTATCCACCCGGGTGGACCAACAACCTGGGTTGCCCAGCAATGAAAGCCTGGGTTAGTTCTGCAATAGTGTCCAAAAACCATTTTCCTAGTTCAGAAGGCTGTCAGACATGCAAATATTGCAGAGCACCTGATCCCTTATCCAGGCTCTAGCTGTGGCAGGGTTCAGCAATGTCGGGGGAATAGGAAGATCCCCTGTCCTTCAGGGAACTTTGTATGCAGCACCAGCAGCTCGGGGGCTAGCAGTAGGCTGTGTGAACTTGAATTTTCACCTCTGTGGCATGCTGTGATACTTCCTTTCTTCTAAACTGAAGTTCTTTGTATAAGGGACTGTGCTGAGCAACTGTATGGGCCATTGATGCCAAATAATAAGGGATTATAAGGGGAAAATATAGGTTGTAGAAAGAAGTAGTAAAAGAAAGGAAAGTTTATTTGGATTCCCACAGAAACGCTCTCCAAGGAATCCCCTCTGTGACTGTAAATGCTAGAAAATAACAACAAAAAGGATTTGGATACAAAAATTCCACAATACTTGGAGATTTTCTCTTTTTCTTTTTGCTTATGGAGAAATTATTTTTCACAGAAATGCAGCTTTAAGAAAGCTGGCAAGTAGGAAGAAGGGAAGACTGCCCACCCCCCACTCCTTCTTCTGGAAGCTGAGACTAGGATGTCCCCATCACTATGTGCTTGTTGGCACAGGGCTCAGGCTCACAAGCTGCATTCCTGAGAATCTCCCCTGATATATCCGCTAATGCAGGACGAAATGTAGCAAATGGTATTTCAGCACACGGAGAGCTGATGTATTGATTTATATGTCTACTCCTTGGGAAGCCTTGCCAGCAATATTAAAAGCAAGATTTTGGAAAACTTTCAGGATTAAAAATTAACTGGAGTTTGTCCAATATCTTTTTATTAGACAATGTCTCTCCCAAGGCTGCTAAACTAATACCAAATTGTCAGATTGCCCAAAATTTCAAATATCTGGGAGTACAGATCTCATAGATCTATTCAGAGTTTTGTACTTTAAAATGCAGCCGTATGTTACAAAGCTCATTCAAAGGTTTAGAAAATGTCAATCTAAAAGATTTGGCAGGGGGAAATGCAATGAATAAAACCCCTTTTACTGAAATATAAAGAAATATTTTGGAATATTCAGCTTGAGATAGCCCCAGAGTCCTGAAAAGAAAGCCCAGCCTGGCCAGGCTGTCCTCCTCAACACAGACATTTCCCTGGTACTTTGCTGCAGGTGTCTAAACATCACTCGGTTCATTTTTTAATCATATGGTAGCACAATCAGGATCCACAATTGCTGAACCAGCTAACCAAGCAATAAGTGAAATTGTATCCATTAATAGTAAATACAAGCATAGCCATGGAGTGGTGATCCATTTTATAGGCAGACTGGTGGAAATATTTACAATTATACTGCCAGGGTATAGATTACTTTCCTAACAGCTTGTTATGTGATCATGCTGCAATGAGATGGACTGCTGTATTGTACTTGCAATGTAACTGAGGGCTGACCCAGTGTACTAAGGATGAGAGAGTCCTTTTGCCTTGCTAAAAGCACTGCAGAAGAGAGCTGACAAATCACACCAGTGCCTTAGATGTGTAACTAACTCTATGGAAAAAGGAGAATTTCGTATTTTGCTGCAAAATGGAGATTTCCACAGAAAAATTTCACAGCAATAATAGAAAAAAAAAGAATAGGGAAGGATAGAAATGTGAGGGTATGTGGCTGCCTAGTGAGCGCTACGGCCGTAGGAGGCAACAGCCCTACAACAGCCCTACAAAAACCATATAACAACACAGATGACTCCATCCAAAATGCTTTGATAGTCTGATTTTAAGATTGTTATTATTTTTTTAATCTGCAGGGAACGCATGTGATTTCTATGGAGAACAGACATCTTTTCTTATTTAGCCCTCTGTGCTCCAACATAGGCGAAGCCAAGCAGATTTAGCAAAGCACTCTGGAAGCTACTGGAAGGTGGGAATGTCCCTCAGTGTGCAGTGGTTGCCACTGGGCTGGCTGCCTGGACTGGGAAGTGAAGGTTGGCCACACAGGCTGGTGCAGAGACCAGCTCTCACTCTACAGTGTCGTCACTGCCTAACTCCATCCCCACCCTGCTGTTCTCCACCCCACAGGTCACTTGGGAGCCTAACCGAGATGTTCATGGCTTGGGAGATCTTGTGGGTTGGGGTAAAAACATACAGCATGCTGTTTGCAGCTTTTAGACAAGTTTTCTTGACCCTTGTTCTGTGCATGCTTAATTTAAATGAGACTATTTCTGTTCTCAGAGTTAAAGCATGTGGTTAAGTATTTGCTGGATCGGGACCAACCCCCACTGGGTTCAGAAAGAGCTATGCATGCCTTGAGGCAGAATTTGTCCCCAGGTGGTTTCCTTATATGTTTTATTAACTGAAAAGAAGACTATTATGATATCTAGGAAGACAGAAAAACACGGTCTTCCGAATGCATGGTTTGCAGTTTTGAGAGAGGGACTGGCAGGTGAAGGAACATTTTATTACTGTGCAGGGAAAGGATAGGGCTTCTGCTTGATCTCGAACTCTGCAATTAAAAAGAGCTGCTCATTAGGGGATTGCGCTGTCTCCCTCCTTGCTCTGCTCCAGGCCGCACGTGAAATAGAAATAGATGCAGCTGCAGTGTCACCATTGCTTGGGTGTTACCCAGCCTCAGGCCAAACACAGAAAATAAATGCTTATTTCTTTTGTCACTTCTTTCTGCAGCATTGCCATTTTTCAAATTCCATGCTTTTCCAGAGTGACACTTCACCTTTTTGTTCCCATTTATTTTGCTGTATTCTTCTCTTTCTCCAATAGTAAAAACAAAATAAAAAAGACCTCCAGAGCAAATAAGCACTATTTTCTGCTCATTCTCTACCTGGCGCCATCTGTACTTCCCCAAAATATCCCACTCAGCCTAGATGTTGTAGATGCTACTTCTGTTGTATGACCATGCTGATTTCCATTGAGCAGGAGTCTGTCCTGCTCACTCATCTATTTAGTGCCATGACAAGCCAGAGACCACTTTGCTCTGGCTGCAGGGGATTATGGAGTAGTTGAGACACTGTGGCACCATGAGGTGAAGATGTGAGATAGTGGCCTCCCCACAGAGTAGCATGAGGCAAGAGCTGGTTGTGAAAGGCTTGACAGGTTTGCTGTAACATCTTGTGGAGGTCTCTGCTTCAGTGATTGGAGTGTTGGCCAGTGAAGTGTAATCTCTCATGCGGTATCTAATATAATATATAACCAGTGAACTGAGCTATGCAGAATGGATGGGTAGAGTGGAAGTTCAACACAATTATTTAGCATTTTTCCAGTTGCCTGGAATGCTCAGAATTGGTAAGTGCATCCATTTGGCTGAGCTGAATACTAGGGAAAAGGCATGTGTTTGACTCTCTGATGGGATTTCAACCATCCAAGCCCCTTCAGGAACAGGATTTTGTCATACATACTTCACTTGTGAGCACAGATTTCTGTTCCATTTCCCGGCTGTTTGTGACAGTCAGATCAATTGCTTGTCTAACTTCTCAGCCTTTTTTATCCTGGTGGGGAAGTTATTTCACTGCCTCCACTACATCTCTTCAACTGAGTCACTTGGAAACATCCCTCACTCCCTAGCCAGCCAGTTAGAGGCCAACATTATGTGCCATTGGCCCAGACTGAACTGTCCCTCGTGCCAAGGCCATGCTCAGCACATCCTTCAGGGAGGGCGAGGAAGGGTGTCCCTCAGCTGCTCCTCCTCTCTTCTGATCCTGGGCTGTTGCAGGCATAGAATATGCTTTGCTTCTTAAAAACCAGACTGTGCTGTTTACGGTACCCCCGCTCCAGCCTCTCTCTGCCTCTTTAACCCTGTTTTTCAGGAGATAAATGTCCCAGAGTTAATTTGAATGTGAAACTGCATTAAATCCCCTTGTGGTTACCCTTCTTTGGAACCAATGTTTCCTTAATTCAGTTCTGTTTTGTTTAGTTTGCTGGTGAATGACAGGACCCTTGCAGGGCCCTACTAAGGGTAGATATGGCTGGTTTTTGGGTGGAGGGGCACATAGGTACCAAAGGCAGACAAGCCGCAGGGTTCTTACCCTCTGGGTTAGCATGTGGCCAGCATCCTTCTCTCTCATCCCTGCCATTTTGTGCCCCTGGGCTGCAGGCATAGTGGTGTTGCCCTTGCTTCCAAACAGCCTCTCCTTCCTCTCTCCCATCCAGGTATGGCGCAGATGTGGATGTGAATCACCACTTGGCTTCCCGGCTCCCCAGCCTCTCCTTGCGGCCCCTCACCACGCTGGTGGTCTGCCCACTGTACATTAGTGCTGCCTACCATAACCTCCAGTGCTTCAGGTTGCTGCTCCAGGCAGGAGCCAACCCAGATTTTAACTGCTGTGGGCCCATCAATATCCAAGGCTTTTCCCGGGGCTCACCAGTGTGTGTGATGGATGCTGTCCTGCGGCATGGTTGTGAAGCAGCATTTGTCCACCTTTTGATTGACTTTGGAGCCAATTTGAACCTGGTGAAGGTGGAGGCCTTGGGAGGTGAATCCACAGGAAGGGTCAAAGTCAACCCTGAGGCTCTGCAGGTGTTCAAAGAAGCAAGAGGTAAGTAGCTTTGACTTACTACAGTGGCTCTGGTTTTATCTAGGTCTGCATTTTAGAGAACTCTTTGGAAGATTTATTTGGTAGTTAGGGGCTGCTAGTAGAGCATGCTGGGTGCCATGGATTTACTTGTATCAGTGTGTTTCGTGCTTGGTGGCCATTTCTCCCTAAATATCACCACAGGTGCCTTCTCTGCTGTTGGCACCATTGGTATCTTGCACAAATGGCTTCCCCCAAATAAGGAGGCAGCAGTAGCTAGGGAGGGTGGACATTACGTCCTCTGTTGTTCAGGTCCATTTGTTCAGACCCCTTTAGCCAGGTGTAAAAAGATTCTGCAAACAGGATATACACAACTTAAAAGTGTAAAGCAATTCGAACACACACAAAAGATAGCTAGGATTAACAAGCTCTTCAGCTAGGTGTTACTGAGCTCACCTGCCCTGACAAAGCATCCAAAGAGCCTTTGCTGTCCAGGCAGGTGTTGGGCAGGAGGGGACCATGGGGCTTGGTCTCTGTGGCTCCCTGGCACAGATCCTCAGTGTTGCCGTGTTGCTGTCTGCCATCAGCTCCTTCACTGTTGGTAACAGTGGTGACTTGACCCAGTTAGAGTCCCCGGTAAGCCTCTACCTAGACTCCCTGTTTTTCTCCTGTTGGGTTTCATACCTTGCCATGGTGCTTTTCGTCTTGAATCTTTGAGCTACCAGTGATCCCCAACTCAGCAGTCTCACCTCTGTAATTTTTGTTTTTTCAGCTTTCTGTGGTCTTTCTCCGAGCTCTTTTCCACTGCTTAGCAGTGTCGTCAGCAGTCTAAGGCATGGTTAGGAAGTGGGGCCATATCAGAGCTGGGTTGTGGGCCCATGGACCACTGGTAGCTGACAGGCAAGTTAGGGCAAGTGGTTGCAAAGAGAGGATACAGTGGAGCTCCACACCTCTGGCACTAGTGTCTCCATTCTCTTGCTCTTTCACCAGTTGTGGTGCATCCAGCCAGACCCAGTTCAGTGAAGCCACAGCAGTGTGCCCTCACTGTTCTTGAGTGCCCGTATGGCCAGGGGGTCCCAGGGCTTCCTTGGGACTGAAGTGGTATAGTGGTATCTGGGCAGGCTGGTTGGGTGGCAAAGTCACAGTAGTGGCAGGAAGTAGGAGATGGGAGCTCAGTTGACAGTGTAAAATGGTGGGAAAAAGCTGACTTTTTGAATTCAGCATCCTCTGGGAAGTAAATGAGTTACAGAAGATGTAAACCAGAGCCTCAAGCTCAATCATGCCTGCATTTACCTGCTATTTCTTTCCTTTTTCAGCAAAAGCAACATCAGTTCAGTGTGTGCCCCTGTTCCAGCAAGGGCAGCACCTCATAAAATCACCAGGCTCAGGCACTGAAGGCCAGGGATTTGCACCAGGGTCAGAAGTAGAGTTTCCCTCTGAAACTGCAGACCAGAGAGATTTAAAAGGGATTCAAGACATGGGATGCAATGCCTAGCCCCCAACTCAAAGTGTATTCAGCTTTGCACATGCCTGGTTTTCAAACCCTCCTGGACTTTTGCAGAGCAGAGATGGGAATAAACCAGGGCAGGTGGTTTCCATTAAGCCTGGGTTTAGGAGGCAAATGGGACAGCCCTGCCTGCTCTCCTCAGGTATGGCAGTCAGGATAATGGAGTGATGCCTTGGAGGTCCAATTCCTGAATCAACAAGGATACCACCATACTGTTCTTGTGCTGGCAGCGCGCTCCATGAATTCAACAGAAGCCATTGAAGGAAAGTTGGGATAAGGCTTGAGCTAGCTGCCAATGTTGGAGCTTCTCCCCACAGCTGTTGCTTCCCAGAGGATGGCTTAGCACAAAAGGAAAGTCTACATCACTTTAAAATGATCTGATTAGTATAAAGCCCCTCATAGCCTCCACCGGTGCGGATTTGGCAGTGATCTCTTGGACCCACTCTGGCAGGGATCAGGTCCATAGTAAACCCCATACAGTCTCCATCTTGACCTTCCAAGCTGCCCGTGTGGCATTTGTGATTGCTCCAAAGCTTTTACCAAAAAGTGTGGCCTCCTCACAGGGAGGATTTGTGCAAGGTCAGCTCTCCTGCACTGCCTTCCTGTTGCTGTGCAGAACTTTGCCTCGGCTTTTGGAGGGGGTAAACGGCTCCTATGCTGTCAGCAGAGGCTTTGTGCCGTCCGGAGCTCAGCACAATTTACATGCTGTTATGCCTCTCTCTTTCTCCCTCTGTCCCTCAATATTTCCTCTCTGCTTTCTTTATTGCAGGCCGCACCCGGAGCCTGTTGTCTCTCTGCCGCATAGCTGTACGAAGAATACTTGGCAAATGTCGTCTGGATCTGATCCATATCCTTCCAATCCCAGACCCCATTAAACAATTTCTACTTCACGAACACAGTTAAAGGGCAATCGACTGCTTTCCAGGACAGTTTCATTTGGTAAATGACTGAGCTGACAAAACCAGGTGCCAATCCTGACCCCACGGTCAAATATTGTATTTGCTCATGGAGTGCACATAATTCCCCGCAGCTGTGGTTTTCCCCTTCAAATTTAGGGTGCAGTGATTCTGTGTGTCTATACTTAAGCTACCAGTTATCTAACTGGTGACCTGTTGTTTGCAATTGGTTGGGCAATGAGGCCAATACCTGTGTGTGGCTGTTACATGAGCAAACACAAAATATCCTATAGCTATTAACATATATCTGTTTGTTATGACTCTACCTCTGTTACTGCTCCTTGTTAAACATATCTTGGGCCTCAGTGGCACTTCTGTGTGGGAAATGCACCCATACTTCAGCCGTGGGCTTTCATTTTCCTCTGGTGTGCTAGGGAGTCTCTCCTCTCCTTGGTAAGAGGTTTAAAACAGTACTGTTCTCTTTCTGGCATCAATACCTGGCCTTTCCCTTCCCCATGGAGTCTGTGATTGCTGCTGTGAAAGTGGGTGTATTTTCTTCTGTCCTCTTCTGGTGTGAAATGCATCAAGTTTCCTGTCCAGTGCTGTGTGTTACTTGGAGAATTGTTTCTGTGTCTCTATGTGCTCCAAGGTAGCTGCTGTCCCGGCTTTCTTTGTGTAGGGGACCCATCATGCAGATAGGGGAGTAGCAGAATATGTAATCCTATCCTGTCTGAGTCCCTGTCTACAGAGCACCAGATGTGCCATGGCATCTTGGCTCTCCCTCCAGCACCATGATGGATGAGGCAAGGGGTGGCCAGTTCTCCCCATGACTGCCTAAGACCGGACCAAGTCTCATAACCACTGCCTTAGCACGAATGAGAAAACATGTGGAGAGAAGAAGAAAAGGTAGTTTCACATGGGAAAACTGATAGTTACACAGCCTGTATAGCCCATTGTGGTGATGTGGTGGTCCCTGTGTTTCAGCCATTGCTACTGTGTGAGTATTGGGTGATAGGATAAGGACTGTGATGTTCAAATGAGACCATGAAGTGAACCTGAAAGATTTCTGGGGTATCTCTGGGGAAAACAATAGCCAAACTCATCTCCTGTTTGCTGTAAAATGTGTCTGAATATCTGGGAGTGACCAGGAATAACAGTAGAAGGCTTGTTAAATTGAACGGTTGTCTTGCTGTGCTGGATGGCAGTTGATCCAATGTCTGTAAATGTATCTGTGTGATTATGAAGAAAAAACCATCCAAAACTCTCTCTAGACTGCCTGCTTTGCTTAGAAGTTACCCCGTATCCATAGTCACCAATATTGCAGTGGTCATGATGTTACTGAAGGCCCGGTAAAGTAGCTAACAGTGGCAGCACGTAGAAATAGAAATGCCCACCTACCTGCTACTCCATATAGAGTCTGCACTGGTCTTTCTTAGACCTCCCGTGCTAACAAGGAAGTGGGGTTGTTTAATCTACCTTGCATTTCAGGAAGTTTCAGATGCCTTTGGATATATCTCCAGCATAACTGACAGCCCTGGCTATCCTGCCTATATGAGAGCAGAATTTCAAGGCTACCCCATGGAATGAGCACTGAGGCCCCCAGGACCAGTACCCAGTGCCCCCACTCCCCTCCTATCTGTGTTGGGCCTCCCACATATGGGCCCAGGAAGGCAGCCGTAGAAAGTTGTCCTTTATAGAGCTTGTGCCAGGAGTGTCTTTCCCCGGATGGATGCCCTACTTGTAGACACTCTTCAAATTGCTTCAACCTTTAGACCGGCTGCTGAAGAGACTGACTTGGGGTGAGCTGCATACCTTTTACTTGGAAGTACCTGTTTTCAAATGCATTTAGAGAGCTGGAGAAAGAGCAAGAAAGTGAAAGGTGAATAGGTCTTGATGCCAACTTGTGAAATACCCTTTCTCCAGAGGCACCAAGAAATGCAAAAATCAGAGCTCAGACTCTGATCTGCCCACTAAGGGATATGTTTGTGGTGGAGTTTGCAAAGCAATAATGGATTTTTCTGTATGTTGTATTAACTGCTGAAGAACCTTTCAGAGATGCTTTCAGAGAAAGAGGAAGGGCAGGAAAAATGGAGTCTCTGATTGTTTCTTATTATTTCAATTCTATGGCCAGGCTGGAACATGGTGCTGGAACGGCATCCAATGTCCAGCTAGCCTCTCACGTATGTGGCCTTTGCGCACTGATTTTAAGTTAAGGTGACAAGATTTGCACTGCTGAGAACTGCACTGTTGAGAACAAGCTAAACTGTGGTGGTTATGGTCAGTGCCCAGATACCAAAGCAAAAGATACTTTCAAAACCCTCCACAGACAAGATATAATGGCAAGGATACAAAGCTATGGGCATGCTTTCAGGGTGGCAGGGCAGCAGTATTGCACTGTTTTCCTTTTCAGGCTTGCAGATGGCTTAGGTTTTCACCATGCTGGAGGCCAAGGCAGCCCACGAGCTTGTTGCCTGAGACTTGTGTGCTTGCTTTATAGAAGTATCAACATGCCAAAAAGATGCAAACAGGTTGTAAAGCCTCTCGTCACCTTGCTGGCAGTACCATAATGTTTTGCAGGAGCACGGACCGAACATGCTCTCTAGCTCCAGTATATAGAGGCAGAAAATGAGCGAGGTTGTCTTGAGAAGATGCCATGCCAACAGCTTATTTGGGTCAATTTTTTTCCTCTGATTTTGCACTTGATCAGAGAATTTTGCAGACTAGTCATGCATTAGTGCCTTTTGGGAGGAAGTGGTAGTACAGACATGGAGGACATGTTTCTCCAGGAAGAGCTGGCTCAGTGCTACTCCCCCTAGAATGAGGTACAGTGGAAAGCCAGGGTAGGTGGTGTGAATGATGGAGAGTGGCTGAAAGAAACTCACAGAATTTAGTTGTTACAGACATGATTAACTCAGTGTCCAGTGTAACTTGAGTGCGTAATTAAAGCTAAACTTCTGCAGATGACCTTTTACCAGTTTTCCTTATAGCTTCCTTCAGAGGTCAGTATTTGATTTGTTGACTATTGTGTCCTTGACTGACACAGTCTTGCAACAAGCTTATGGATAGCCAGCCAATGACTCCCTACCCAGTCCAGCAACTGTAGCCATACGTTTGTGTTCCTTCCCAGAACTGTGACTCCCATATGAGTGAAGCTAAGAAGAGCTCCCTCCTACCCATGCACAGACTCAATACCTGGTACAGATATAATTCTGTGTAAGTCCCACTGGTAAACTCAAGCCATGCTGGCAGTGAAGACTTTGGCTCCAATTAGTTTACCAAATTCGTTCTTTATATATAATTTGAGATATGATGATCATGATACTCTAATCATGTGCTGAACTTTGTGCATATGGGTAGTTCTTTCGACCTTGAGTTCGAAGGACTGCATAGGTCTTCAAATCCAACTGCACCTATTTAACCTATGTGGAGTCCACAGGACTCCCCTGGTCATGGATATTTCAAGACCAAACTCACAGGCAAAAGGATGCTTCTGCCAACCGTATAGCGAACATGCTTGAAGTTCAACAAGCACTTGGATCAGGATAAAAGCTTTAAGGCGAAGGAGGCATTTTTCCTGGACTACCTATCAAAATTCCATCTTAACTGGGGGCTGTGCCCCCTGTGAAGGTTCGAACCTTAAGCCTGGATGGTCTTCCTCTTTTAACTGAGGGACTGAGGACAGTACAGCCCAGTGAGACAACTCACTTGCACAATGATACGCCATGAGTGCAAAGAATGATTTTGGAGTAGGTTTCTGGGACACTGGTTGCTGAGGATACATAGACCCAGCTTTACCTAAGTGAAGTGGTTTAATACACAGACAAATATATAGATTAATACTGTTAATATACAGATTAACCCTGTTAATACACAGATTAACAAATCTGCAATCTTCATTGTAGAGAGATAAATATTGAATCTTGAAATAAGATCATGGCATTGATAGACCTTGCTGTCCTGTCCTGTAGGTACCAGAGCTGTATCCTCTGGCTGCCCTATCCCTTTCAGTTGGAGGAAGAATAGTCTTCCAGTATGATATCTGAGCAATAATATATGCATAGTATATAGCTTCACGCTATATAAACAGCATTTATTCTTGCCTTAACTCAGATTTCACCAATTCCTCCTATGTAGCAACTGTATTTTTTTCCATGTTGTCCATGCTCAGATAATGTGAATAACACATGAGTACTGTGAAGTCATGAGTGGAAAACTAAACCGTTCCAGAGTATACATCACATATAAGGAAGAATCCCTATTATACGTGTGCATAATATAGAAAGTATGTGTTGTATGGCCTTGCTATAAATGTGGATGGGATAGGATGGTGGATGACAAGCTTTGGAAAGTGTCTAGAGAACCAAGACAGATTTGGAATAAGCAAAACAGATCCAAAGCAGTCTTTTTCGCATGTGCTTTCTTGTCTTTGTTGCTATAGGGGATTTCCAGGGCACAAAATGCTGGTAGCTGGTTATACCCTACTGTCATTTCCTGCCACTTTGAAGTTTTGCAAAAAGCAAAAGAACAGTATTTGTTGGGCTGAAGTGTTTTCTCCCATCCTCAAATTCAAGTAAAGTACTTTTTGCACTCAAAACCAGCCTTTGAGTTGCAGCATCTCTTTAGCCCTTCCTGTTTCAGTGAAGAAATCAGCCTAAGAACCCACCCAGGACATGGTAGAGATGACATGCAGGAGACACCTGTTTTAAGAGGTGCTGTTCAGTGGTTTGTTGGTTTTGTTCAGAGTGGAATGAATTTGCACAGCAGCAAGATTAAATCTGAGAGCAGACTGGAGGTATCCATGGTAAACTTGGGTCTGTCTGTAGCTAAATAAAGACATTCTAGCACAAGAGCCTGCCTGTCCGTCTAATCATTTATCTCAACATGGGAAGGAGAAATACTGCTCTATGGAGCACAGACCAGACTTGGGACTTCTGGATTTGCAAAAGTCTGAATCCTGCTGGCCTCAGGGCTTTGGTTTGGAGGCTGTAGCTGACTCCTCAGCCTGTTTTCTAGCCACTGGAGGGGGCCGGAGAACCACGCTGCCTGCAAGTGTGTTACAGGCAAGCAGGCAGAGTCTGGGCCCTGGTTTCCTGCGCCATTGCCAGCTTCTGCATCACCACCCCCGTACGGTTTCAGGAGGGATGTGGCAGCAAAATACAAACCAACCTTAATGTACAGAGGAAGATACAGAGTCCCCCCCCGCCCCCCGAATCCTCTTCCCCACAGAGCTTTCAGACATTCTTTCATGGGCTCGTATGTGCTTCCAGCAGTGCTGGCCTGCCCTTTCCTGAGGGTGCTGTAGCATCTGATGGCAGCAAAAGGTGGCTGCTGTCATGTATTGCTGGTTGAAGCAGTCAGGCTGTCTTGGCTTTCCACCTGGTTCTTCAAAATAAGCCGAAGAAGGCTCTTTAGACCTATAATTTCTGTCCCCCTTCCTTTATACCAAGCTTGTTATCTTTGATCTATTGAAGGTCCCCTTTCTCCAGCAAAGCTGATGCTATGGCCACCACCTGGAGCCTGGTCTGCCCAACATATTTACTTTACCATAATCTGAATGTGGCTCTTCATCCATTGAGATATAGCCCACAGCCTGTGGCAGACAGTCACCAATGTACCCAACAGTGCCAAGTCCACAGAAGTTACCTGCAAGGGAAGGCTTGCCAACAAGTGGCAGCCCTGAAAATCATTTATTAATCCATTCCTGTGGCAGTTCCTAGAGCTGGAAATGCAGTTCCACAGTTTGATGTGGCATGAAAGCAGCTCTGAAGATGGTTAATACGATTCCTCAGAATATTTTGAGTCTAATAACTTGGCCTTTTCCACCATCTTCTTTGCAAAACTCCCAACAAACTATCTCTGAAAGTTGTTTTGTTCTTCCTAGGAATTAGCAGATGTTGTGCAGACTCATGTCTGTCACATCCAGACAATTTGCTATGGGGATTACCTTCCTTAGCTCACATAGTAGAAAGAGAGCATTTCAGGGACCCAAGGATTTAGTCCTTGTAGCTATCTCCAGTCAGAGGCACTAGTCCCTGTATCTATCTCCAGTCAGTGGCACCAGTCCCTGTTTTAGGATCGCTGCTGTTTTAGCTTGGGTAATCAGCCTGCAGTACCCGATGCCAGAATTTCCTCTAAAGGCAAAAAGAGAGTTTCTCCTACATTGGAAGAAAATGATCACATGGTTTGGAATTATGGTGATTAAAATAAAAGACAAAGAAGCCCTAATTTGGAATTCTAACATATATCCAACCTCAATATTCTTCTAGCTCAGAAATGGTTCACTTCTGCCTCCCAGGACAAAAAAAACGCTGGGACTAATGCAGCAGCCACCACTGAAGGGAAAAAAAAAGGGATGGAGCAATGCATAGAGCCTATTCCTGCTGGGCCTCATTGCCCTTGGTAAGCCATGAACCTGGTGCCCATAATGCTGGCTGGGGGAATGGGTCAGCTATAGAATCTCCATTCCACACTTAGGGAGAACAAGAGATTTCTTGTCATGTGGGAGAGCTCTTCTGTGTATTTAACCCATAAAGGCTGGGACAATAAACATGGAATTGTTTAAAGAGCCACTAGACTCCAGCCATTATTTTGCATGTTATTAGCCTATGCCCTCTTGGTCATGTCCTCTCTGGAGTCGACAGGCTGAGATTTCTGGTCACCTGTCATTGAACTTCTTGCATGTCTGGGGAGAAGAGATCATCTGTGAGTCTGCCCTTGGTTTATATAATGGCATTACAACATTTTCTGTATTGCTCACACTTATCAATCTTATCTAAAGATTTAACAGAGTTTCCTCTCCTGCAGCAGTAAGGAAGAGAAGAGATTTTTGCCTTGCACTGTGTGATGCTCAGTTCTTTAGCCTGAGCTGGGAAAATCAGCAAGACCACAGTAAATTTCACTCAGTCTCAAAGCATTTTCTCTAGCATGCATTATTTCTATTTCCCCAGCCACCTACTTATTTGATGGGGTTTTTTCCCCCTCTGAGCATCTTCACAGTTGTCCTCTCTCTTAAATGATCTCTCTCACACCTGCAAGATGTAATCTGCAAGAAAAAGAAGAGGTGTTTAAAAGGCATGAGGTGCACCAGCATTTGGACCTGCCAGCCCTCTTATTTGAAAATCCTGCATGCAGAGACCTACTGCTCATCTGTCGTGTGTCTGAGAAATGCGGCAGCATGTTTGGGGAATGTGGCTCCTTTTGCCTGTACAACTCTGATGCTTCCAGCCCTGAGCAGAGGAAAAGGCAGCTCCAGCCCCTTGAGACTATCATTGCATTGCAGAGCTCATTAACCCATCTCAAGGTACACTTATTTCCCACTTCTTCCAGCACTTTCTCTCCCCAACGCACATGTACATGCCTGATTTGTACCATTCTACTCTGCATTTTTTGCACTTCTTTTTTGTTTATGCTTTAGAGACAAATGAAATCTGCTTTTGTTTACTGGAAAGTATGCTTTATTTTCCCATCATTGAGCATCTGGTGTTTGTAAAATTCACAACAAACCTTTCCAATAGAAAATCAGGCCAGCCTGAGTTTGCATTGCCAGGAGTTCACGTGTGCCATGATCTTTGTGCTAAAAAGGTGTTATAATATCCAAAACCTAGAATGCAGCTGCCAAACAGGTTTCGCGTTGGCAAAAAACTATAGTAAAATGCTGAAAATTCATGGTGCCCTCCAAGTTGTGTTTAGTGAAGGCCACGAATTACTGCAAGGGCCAAGTAAGCCTGTGCTTAAAAGCTCCCTGCACAAAGGAAACAGGCAGGCGGAAAGTCCCCTGTGAGCCCTAGGAGTACCTGCAAACATTTGTGCTGCCAAAATAAAAGTTAGCAGTGGGGAAAAGAGGTTCAGAAAACATCTTGGGGCATCTCAGGCCATTTCTGTAAGGCAGGACCCAGGCCCAGGTTAATTAAAGCAGCCTTGCACCCCATGTGGAAGCAACTCATTGTAGTGAAGTGACAAATGAATATTATTTTGAGTGCCACCATACAGAGATAGCTGGAGGTTGTGCCTCTGAGGTAGGTATGTTTGGGGACAAGTTTTTTTAAGTGTGTGGACCACAAAAACATTCAAGAAATGGCCATTATTGGAAGTCTGGATGAAATTCTGCCACTTGGAGGTCAGAGGAAAAAATAAGGCCATAATGGATAAGATATCCTTGGACAGTTTTTGTCATTGATTAATGGCTTCAGCCATCCATCAGAAGGTATCAGGATGATGTATGATTTGTACACAGTCTGCTCCCCATAGCACAGGCTTTCTATAAGCCTTCCAAACATAGCAGGGTGAGGTGACACTTGTAGATACAGCATTTTCTCTGATGGCATCTTTCCACAATCATCTGAAAGCTGCTAAGGGAATTTGGAAGCTGGTTTCCAGCCATGATTCACTTGGCCAACTCTGCACTGGCCTTCAATTTTAATAATTTGGCGACATCCATTTATTTAATGTTTTGCAAAGCAGGGTCTGCATTTGCTCAGAGAAAATGAGAGTTGAAGGATGGTAAAATGCCTTCGTAAATTGGAAGTTAAATTAAGAAATCACTTCAAAAGCACTGAGTACTGTTAGCTCCATGCAGCAGTGTCATTTATGACATTGCAAGTTGTGGTACCATTTGGAGGCACGGAAGATTAAGGAGGCACAGGGAGGGGGTGGATTGTTTCTGACATTTCTGAGACTGTTTTCATTTGCGGCTGGAATGTAATAATAGATTCATAATTTGTTCATTTCCCATAAAACACAGTTTTTACCAACAAGTCTTAATTTTGGAAAAATTCAGAATTTCAACATTTCATATCAGCATGAAAGCAGTTTCTGACCATTTTCTGTTACATTTGATTGTATCAATATTATTCCACTTCATTATCTATAGTGAAAATTGTCACATGTGGTCCAACAGTTGTAATATTTTATTGTACTGTATTCTATTCTATTCTATTCTATTCTATTCTATTCTAAAATTATTAGTGGTAGCTGCAATTTGATCTTCAATGGGACATACTATTTTTTCATAGAATCTTCTGTTTATGTTCCAATGAAATTGTGATGATTTGACAAGTAGTACATTATTCCAGCCATATGCTGAAACACAGTAGAAAAGACAGAGTAAAACAAAATAAATTCAACCCCAACAATTCTACATAATAACCTATATTTTTATGAAAAGCTTTTTCTTTCAAACTACTTCCTTCTGTACATTTTCATTGAAATAAATGCAATATGACACCAAATAAATATGTTTAAGTCATTATTTTTTTCTTTAATGAGAGTTGGTTTGCTCTGTTCCTCAGTGTCCTAGTAAGAAGGATAAGGTTCAGGGTTGAAGAATTCACACAGAACACTGTAACAGATGCTAAACATTTTCTGGAGTTGCTTGGACACACCGATAGATAGATGCTCTGAAGAGCAGTCTAAAGCATATCAGTGTGATGGCCTTCCTGCACTGATGAACAATGATGCCTCAGTCATGTGTTGGTGCCCCATGGCATCTTTGAGCAGTGCTTCCTGCTGGGCAGAACAAAACTGTTGCACTGTTAAAAGCCTGACTCTGCCTTGCGGTGCTGCAGACTATGGTGCTCTGTGGGTTTGTGCAATTCTGAATTCTTCCTTGCATCCCAGCACCACTCTAGCACTTGGACACTCTGCTCCAGAGACTTCTTCCCCTTGCTGACCCGGAAAGGAATTTTGCTTTATAATTAATACGTTGCAAGGCTTTCTGCTGTTTGAAGGTGTTCAAGTCATTGCCTTCATCAAAAGAACCAACTAAAGCTTCTTATAAATACTACCTAGCAAAGCAGTTGTTTTCAATTATCCTAGCTCCACGCCTAATAATCCTATCCACGTTCCTATAATCACCAACCTCCATTACTGCAACTTCCTTAAAGCGAAAAATCAAAGCAGAAGTTCTTCTTTACCTTAGCCACCAGTTTGGACTTAGGCCATCTGCATGTTTATGCATGCCACCTACTCTTTCCCTGCCTTCTCCAGCAATGTTCTAGCTTTCACGGTACAATACTGCAGCGCACTGTCCAAATCATGCAACATTCAGACCAGAACTGTAGCTTAAAAAGCATTTAAGAAATCTATGAATTGAGAATTATTTTTAACTTGGTAGCCTGAAACAGTCTCCAGTACATGTTGCTGGGAGTTGTTTTCTTCTGGGAGTTCAGTGAGCTTTGTGTTTAATAAACCTTCTGTTTAATGATGACCCCAAGTATTTCATGCATTGTAGACTGTCAATGTTGCAAAGATGTCAGCAAAACTAGTTGTGCCAATACAAACAGCTCCAGGAAGTTTTACTGTTCCCATTGCTGGCACATGAGTCCCATTTCTCTTTGCTCTATTTACGTGTACATGTACTAGGAAAGACCAAAAGAAACGAGGTGCAACAGGTGCTTTCCAATCCTACAATGTTACAGTTGTAACATCAGCTATCCAAAGATAAAAAACAGCATAGTTAGAGAATATCTGTGCATCGTGACTTCCATAACACTGAAGGGAGTTCTGTGCCAGTCTGACGTCCTGGAGGATTTGTGTTTGTTCCCTAGCAGAGAGTATTTAAAATGCCATGGAAACATTGTGAGTATGCATCATTCCACTCTGAACCAGTGCAAAACTAGCTGCACAGCCTTGGCTAGAAGTACTTTCATGTGGGACTCCATAGACCCTCTTCAGGGTCCAACAGGAATGTGTGGACAACACCACTCTGCCATTTGAAAAAAATGACTTAATTGGCGATGCATTCATTTCCAAGGTCTGTGAAAATGGCAAACTTGCTGGCAAATGGAACATTAATGGGTGCCCGCTGTGAATCTGGCTCTTCTGATGTTCCTTTTCTTTGGTATGAAGGATGATTCACACGGCTTTGAAGTACCCTGTCTCGTTAGCATGGGTCAGATGTTTGAACATAACTAAGCATACTATATGGGGTAATTGAATCAAGGCATCTGGCATTCATATCATTCTGCAGATAGGTTTCCATGGAAAAGTTTATATGCCACAAATGTCATTAGAAGATTAGGTTACAAATCAAGTGGATCTTGTGCTCCGCCAGAGACTACCTCTCTTCAAAATGAGGTTTAGGCTACTCAATGGAACTGGTTAAATAGCCCTGGCTGCCTCACTCCCTGTTTCTTCACTGAACAGTTGGCATTTCAAGCCTAAACTGCTCCACTCTTCACTACAACCTCTTCTTAAAGCATCTGCTGCTCTCAAGAGAGCATTTTTGATATTTCTGTCTAGACAGCTCTAGGTGTGTATTGGTACATGAGCATTTAATCTTCAGCTATACATTAAAGGTTCATTTGCCTTCTCTATACACAGCAACAAGAAAAGGGAGAACAATGAACTCTCTGACTTAATGTGACTCAGGCACGCACAGTGCTCAGCTGCACGTTGGTCCTCCAGGTAGGTACTAGCCTAGAAACCTCCAGACACAGGGTAGACTCCCCGTTTTCTCAGTAACTCAAGCTTTTCCTCCAAGCCACTTTCCTTTGCTCTGCCCAAATGTTCTTGCTCCAAACTGGGATGATGCAGGCAAGTGCTGTGTGTGCTTCTTGTGATTCATCGCTAGCAGGAATGTGAATGACAATGGCATGATGTTGGGATGAAGGAAGTCTGGGACTGGCGATTCATTTCCCTGCAACCACCAAGCATTGACGTTGCTTTATCCCCACTGGGGGTAAGGAGAAAGGATTTGTTATGAAACTACCCCAACTGTCCCAGGCCCAATGTGTTTCAGCCATTACTCACGCTCTCTTAAAACCAAAGTAGCCACTGAAAGCATGGGTCAGAGCCCCCCTTTATTTAAGCCGGAATGGTCCATCAGAGAAGCGAAGCCAGTCTGCACCAGAAGATTTCAATTAGTTTAGGTTAAAAGCCCAGCGGAAAACTGGGCTCAGACAAACTCCATTTTATTTTGATTTCTGAGACAGTACTGTGTCTTTTGCTTCTGTTTTTGAACCCTTCACTCTCTGCCCCTTCACCTTCAAACTGGGCAAGGTACGGTGAATCATGGGCCTTACAGGTCCACAGTAATCTGGACAATTATTCCTACGGTGAGAGCACAGCAGGCCCCAAAACAAGGCTGAAAGCCCCACTGTGCATCGTAATGCTACAGATCAGAAATTGCCCGGGCGACTTGCAATTTAGGATTTGGACAATATACAGCAGGTGACTAAACCAAAAGCTCAGTAGTCAGAGGACAAACCCAGGATATCTGGCTCTTTGGACTGGTGTGAGGCACACAACATTTGCTATTTGAATGTCTTTTGGCTCATGGGCCTTTTGTCAGCCTGAAATTCAGCAGGAGCTGGTCTCTTCCCGGTATTGCCAAGATCCAGGAGTTAATTGCTATTCCATGAGAAGGCCAGAGCTTGCATTCAGCCAGTTCCCTGGGGTACGAAGAAAGAAACTCTCTGAAAAATAAACACAGACACAAACAAACACCAGACTTGGCATATGGCTTCGCAGGCAATGGGAATATCTTTCAGATTCCCGCCGAGGTGATTTGACTGCAAGGAAGCTTCACTGCTTGGCCCCAGGGCTCACTGTAAGGTCCCACTTGCAAAAACTTTTCATGGCTCCCTCGCCAGCCCTGTACTTCTGCCAGTTAATCCCACCCCACTGGTCCTCTGTGTGCTTGCTGCAATCCTACAGTGAGCTCTGCCCAGGGGAGCCTCTGGGCTTTGCCTTTTCTTCTGCACCACCCTCCCCTCCCAAACACTTTTACTATCCCCAGGTTTACTCACTGGTCAGTGGTACATGTCGTAATGCTACTTTTTCTTCCCATCGAACAGGAAAGTAACCTTTGTAGGCCCAGCTATGGAGCATCTCCCATTAATTGTGCCAGAAAGCATTCACAGAAAACAGAATTTGAAGAAAATCCTACCATTTTGCTCCAAGACAGGACAAACCCTATCTAAACTATTCCTGAGGATGCGCACTGAACTTGCTCTCCAGTAAATTCACCCTCTCCTCCACATTTTATTCCTGTGCTTGATATTTTTCAGCAGAAATTTTCCCCAGGTCTCCTTTGCAGCTTACAGCTACGGCAGCTTGTCCTTTCCACAGTTCATGGAAATAGTATTCTGCTTTGCAATTTTTTCCCCATAGCTGGGGTGAGAGTCAGCCCCAGTTTGCAGATAGTGTTGTATGTGAAGATCAGCATCTCCCTGTGAGCTGGATGTCTCCTGTTCTCAGAAGAGTCAGTGGAGTTTGGAGAGCTCATTTTGGCCCACCAAACACAAGTGTCTTTACAGCTCTCCAGACTCTACTGAATATATTAACTGCATCTCAGGAGTTCAGACATCTACAATCAGGAGCTGAATTTCACTTTTGATGACAATTATCAGCCTTCCCTGAGCCAAAAACCTCAGTGCTTTCAGGCTCTCCTCCTTGGTCCTATCTTGTGCTGAGCCCTCTATTTCCCCCTTCCAGTTGCTCCACATCTTTCTTGAAATGTGAGACCCAAACCAAGGCCCAGCTGAGGCCTTGCCAGTGCCAAATAAGTAGAAGAGCAGTCCTAACACACCACATCCTGGGCGCCTTCCCCTGCAACAGCTTTACTCTGAAAGTCAGTGGCAGCCAGCTGTTATTCAGGCTTTCAGAAATCATAGGAATATTAAAAAAAAACAAAAAAGGCTATAAGCCCCCCCATTCCTTTTGATTTCTGCCGCTTTGCAAGTATTTTGCAAATTTTCAAATATTTTCAAATTTTTCTCTTCAACCAGGAAATGGAGGAACTTTCCTCCTTACCTCCAGCCCTGATTTGCAGCACTTCAGCAGGTGAAAATCAGAGAGGCTCGATCATTCGATGTAGTTTTCGAAGTTTCCATATACCACAGACAACATTGTGGATTCCTTGCCTTGTGGTAGACTGGGAGGTCTGATAGCACCCCGCTAGAGAAAAGCAGAAATGGTGGGCCATGCAATATTGACCCATTTGTCCAAAAGTGTGTCTGTATGTAGGGTTAAGTAGCTTCAACCTTTGATGTGGACAGCCTGATTTCAGTAGAAGAGTGAATTTGTTCTGATTTTATTTTACATCTTATAGGAAATGATACAGTGCAAGATTTTCCTGTGATTCTGTGATTTCCTTTCAGTTTGGCATAAAACTTGTTTCAGAAACCAATTTCAAGCATAAACAGAAGGCACATATGTGTGGAGTCAGTGAGAAAAATGGATATAAGGTGGGAATATAAGGGATTTAGCTGTGCAGAGCATAGTAAATACTCACTTTAGGAAACAAATAGGTATTTTGCAGCTTAGACTGGAAATGCTTTTAAAATATATGTATCATTCACCAAAAGCAAAAGGCAGCTTATTTCTCATTGATCTTTCTTTGGGCAAGAACAGTGTTCCTCAAGACTCTCTCTGGTCTTGTATCCTAGAAGCGCAACTGTGTGTCATGCCAAGCACGGAAAGTTACACCCTATGTTTTTTGAATTATTAATGGGAAATCCATACTGTTTTGGAATAAACAGCACTGGCTATTAGACAGTCTATTTGGTTACTATTTGGTTACAACTGCATGAGGAACAGGTCTAGTGGAAAAATAGAAGCAGCAGTAACAGTCAATCATCACTTTTTTTTTTTCTTTTGCCCGGAAAACTTGTATTTTTATGGTGTATGAACCACAGATTAGAATACCAGGCAACAGACAGAGCTTCGGTTAAAAGTTTAAACTCAGTTAAGGTCGACACATGTTGGCAGTTGCAGGGAGGCAGTTGTCGAAATGCTGTTGCCAGACAGGATCTTTCTGACCACACTGTTCAGATCCACCCCGTGGGTCTGAACACCTTTGGGCAGACAGAGCCTCCTTGGTGCAGCAGCCACAGACGGCCGGAGGACTTTTCTGAAGGCAAGCACCACTCCCTGGGGTAGAGAGGACCGTACGTTGCTGACTGTTGGTTGCTTGACTGCGCTATAGTTGTGGCATACTGGGCAAGCTGCTGCTGCTGCCATGGTCAGTATTTGCCCTCACTGTAAGGCAGCAGCAAGAATGACTCCTTCAGGATTTCCCCTCCCAACCACCATCTTTTCCAAGGTATCCCAAACCTGTCCTGACCCTTCCTTCCTAGGGGAAAGCAGATGGGAAGACCTGAGCCAGCTTGTCCCTAGAAAATGAATCTGTGTGTGTGTCTGGTCCTCCCCTTAGAAAGTTTCTCTGATTTCTGACCGAAATCTGCTTGGCTGTAGTTTAAGCCAGTGCTTTGTCCTTCATAATGCCATGCTTCAGTGAAAGGACACAATCCTCTCCAAGTGTCTCAGACACAGAGGCCAGGATAAGGTTGCTGGATGGAAAAACGTTTCAGCCATCCTGGATGGGATTCAATTGCTTAAACATGTTGCCACTTTAGTACCAGTGGGACATCCTGCCAAGCCTCCCACTGTCGCTTCAGAAGGATACAATTCCTTTGTCTTTCCTGCCAGTGCTGATGCCAGGGGTTACCTAGAACATCTGAAACAGTATGAGGTTCCCACATTTAGGAATGAACCTAAATGGTCTCAGGTTGCTGTGGATGTTTTAGTGTCTACCCACAATGTTTTTTCACAGCTTGAGTGGCTTTCAGCACCTTAAGAAATGCTGGCTATCCTGTGCTAAGCAAGCACCTGAGACAGTATCTTGCTAGCATTCCCCCATCCTTTCAGGCAACATGTGATAGGTACACCACTGTGCGTGCATGTTTTGTAGGGGCAAGGCACAGCATGGCTTTCAGAGAGGAAGCAGCTCAGTCTTTTGCTTTTTAGGAACACTGGAAATGGAAGTCCTCAGTCTGCTCTGCAGGCCCAAGTTGGTGAAACTTTGCTATGCCAGGTGAATAGCCTTCTTAATAACTAATCTCTTCTATCTAAGACATAAAGCTTCTGGGGGTGGAGGGAGAAGAGGAGGAGCAAATGGAGAAGTACACCCTAGATCTTATTTTAAGGTATTTGTGATGTTCTAACATGGTCTTATAGTCTGAACCAGGATTCTCACTTCTGGTTTTCTGGGTAATTTTATGCAGGGTCACTCAGCCAGGTCGGGAACTGACTTTACTGCCAGGAACAGCTTCAGACTGCAGCTGCTCTTCCAGTGACCACGAGCATGGTAACAAGTGCAGCATTGCCAGTAGGCAGGCCTGAGACATCATGTCTGGAACCTTGTGAGGTCTTGGTCTGCTCCCAGTCCAAGACCACTATCTGAGGAGCCTGGGCCACAGTTTTGACTTTTGGCACTGGGCACTCCTGCTTAGGTACGCATTTTCACAAGTGTTTGAATGACTTAAGCTTCAGGGAAATGAATGATCACTTATGAACATCAGGAAAGCCTGTCCTCCCCCAAGCCAACAGGACTATTGACTGGACTAATACATTTTATTGTTGAAGTTTTATGGAAGGAGTCCTGCTGGATTCTCCTTGCCAGTTGGGCTAATAACTCAAGATCTGCCTGGCTGGAAGCAGTGCTGAGTTATTCTTGCTAATCAGGAAGAGCTTACAGACTGTTTCTTTCACACATGCAATTGCTCCTGGCAACCAGAGATGTTCATGACACCTTTTCCCAGGTGTGGACTCTGCAGAATAGTTATCCTTGATATTCACAGACAGCAGACAAGGAAGAGGGGGGAGTATTAGGAAAAAACAGTCTCATTATATCCTGCCGTGGGTTTGTCAAGGCACAAGTCTGTTGCTCACAAACACACTTGGACTTCTGAGGTCTCTTTCAGATTGAAGGCAGAACTTCAAATGGAATCAGAGCAATTTCAGAGCATCTCCCAAGTCATTCTTAAAAGTTCATATTTAAAAGATGAGAAAGCAATGTGCTTTTTCTCTCTTGCCCTCCATACCAGCAACAGAGTTGGAATATGGCTTAGAGGGAAATACATTTCATAACCCTTGAGGATATCTTTTCTTTCTTGCTTGCTTGCTTTTTTTTTTAATAGAGGCATTCCTGGCAGCTACACAGGATTTGAAAGATCAGTTAATGGACAAAATCCATGTTAGGACCATAGCAATAAGTCCATGGATTTTGCTGTTTGGCTTGGTATCTAGTGGGGGTTGGGGGGCTTGTATGTCAGTTATAAAAATTTATTCCTTTTTTTCCATTAACCATCACCATTAGCAATTTTACTCAAACAAACAAACAAACAAGCGCATTTAAGTATTGGAGTTTTTTCTGGCCCCTCAACCATGAATAATTACAAGATAATCACCAAAGTCTGGTTTCACTCCACAAAGGTTTCCAAGTTTTGTTTTCTTTTTAAATACTTCTGGGTTCCAGCAGTCCCCCCCTGCTTTTATTTTTTGGAGGCAATTTCAGCTGGTCACATTTACTGATGCCTGGCACAGCATGACCAGAAAGCACGTGAGCTTCTTTAATGCATTTCATCTTTACAACAAACCTTTTTCCTGCCTTTCCTAACAACCCAATCATGCAACTTTCCCGAACATGTGGCCCCCAACTACACCCCGCTGCAAAAATGGCAACATCTGCTGGAAGCACAAGTTTTCTCCCAGTTAAAAGTTAAAAAACAGGCAGGATCTAATGAGGCCCCCAAACCAAACCTTTAATTGGGTTAATTGCATGTGGTTTAAACCATGTTGAAGTTCAGTTCCAAGTTCGGTGTTAGATTTATGTGCTACAGGCTGGTGAGGAGAGGGCCTTGGATGTGTGTAAAGGTCAGCGGTTTGGGTTCACCTGAGTTCAAGAAAACAGTTTTTTGTTTCAGCGTACCCGTTTTCCCTCTCTGCCCCTTCCTCATCCCCCAAGTTTTGCTTTGTGCTTCAGTTTCACCCAAAAGCAAATCCCAAGCAGAACTCAGCCAAAGTTTGCTTAGTTTCAGGCTAAAATGGGAAACGACTGATTTTCCCCCAATGCAATAAATCACCCTGGGCTCACTTGCTGTACAGTGCAGGTTTATGGAAGGCTGGGGAACCTTTTGGTAGAGCAAGCAGGAATATCAAGTTCATAATGCAGCCACAAAAAGGATGAATTTTCACCTGATTGTACAGAGCTGCCTTTATATGGAGGCAGGAACTTTCCTTTCACTCACAACCTAAGTTTTGTTGGACTCCAGGTGTCCAAAATGAAGGTTTCCCTTGTTTAACTATTGGAAAACTCACCGGTGCCTTAACATATCATCATATTGCTTGATTCAGGAAAGGTGGGGTCCAAAGACAAGCTGTGTTATTTCACTGCTGACATTTTTATTGTACTGTGTTGTGTAGTGCTGTGGGAAAAGCTGCTAAGGCAGATTCCTTGGGAAGGTTTTATAAGGGCCTGCATCAGCTACCTTTTATAATAGTATCCTTCATTTCCCCCTCCTCTTAAGTATTCTCTTATCCCTGGGGAGGCAAGTTGGGAATAACACTTATCACTTTGCTGGTTTGGTTTTCTTCCATTTGGCAAGTATCTTACTTTCCCATTTTTTGTCTTTTTAATGTTTTTAGGGTTTTTTAAAATATGTGTTTTGTATTTTTTGTGTAAGAATATATACAAGCAAGAAGTAACGTGGATACATTATGTATAATACATGCATTGCCTATATTTTGTGTGTGGTTAAAGTACTATGATATTATAGCACTTGTCATATTGCTGGAGCCTCTATGAATCATGGCATATTGGACAGCAACAAGCCACCGTTTGAGCCACTGCAGGAGAACAGTGGCTCACTGTATAGTGGAAGGAAGGGAAGGTGGTGAACTCTGGTGACTGATGAGACAGCAGACATGCATTGTGAATGTTGCATAGCCACCATGACAGTATTCTCCCTGAGGAGTAAGGAGAGGAGACTTTGAAGAGAACAGACAGAGCGATATCATCTTACAGGAACAACTCTGTTATTCATGCCCTAGGTAAGGTTGTGAATTGTTTAATTGTTTGCCTATGTTAATACATTGAAGTGTGGACACTGTCTGGGAGATGGCTACATTTAAACTGTGGCTTTTTCAGACAGACAACTGATCTGATATTGGCCTTGCAAACTGTGGCTTCCTGGAAGTTGTGTGGTGAGGAGACAAAAATAATGCTGCTTGAACATCCCTCCTTTATGCTTATGGTGTATCACAGCTGCAATGCAGTGTGAGGTCAGGACATCACCTCACTGGAGCTGGAGAATCACACAGCTGAGGGAATGGCAGATCATAGCAATGGATGAGCAGCTGCAGCTCTTCAGCTATCCTGTCTTGTGGTCCTGAGCTCTGCACTCTTCCACATTAAGAAGATCTGTTTCTCCACCTTCCCTTCCTTGCTACAGGCCAGGCTGGGCCTGGGTCCCTTCTGTGGAAGCTTCTTAAGATGCAAAATCTGCCCTACTCCCAGCCACATGGGCACAACGCTCAACCTGTGCCCCAGGAATCAGGCTGGGTCCTTTGCTTTCTTGCAAGATGAGGTGAAGTCCCCATTTCTCATCCAGCAGCCCTGTATAGTATGCTAGAAAGGATCCTGTTCAGCCACCCCTACGGGGCTGGATCCAGAGATGTCTTTGGGAAGATGTTTTAAGCCACAGGTCTTCTGACTAGTCCCCTCTCCCTGGGGTCAAGCAGAAGTGCTTGGCACTTAGTCTTGATGCAGTATGACAATACAATAATGCTGGTTACTGAGTATTGAGAATGGCATCCCATGAGGCAAGGACAATGCCTGGGGATAAGATGACCTTCATCATCACATCATGAAGCACAGGGATATCAAAGGCCATTATTAGATAGCCTTAATTTCACCTAAGCCCTAACTCTACTGTTTCCTGTGTGTCTGCAAAGGCCTCGAGCCAGGCAGCTAGCCCAGGGCAGTGGAAGAACTCTGATAGCTATGAGTGACCAGACCTAGACAGACAGGAATCAGACATAGGTCTGATTTACAAGGCGATTCTTTCCTTTAGCTGATGCAGTATGATATATGCCTCTTGGCAGCTAGGTTCCTCCACAGTGTGGCTGTTTGTATACCTCCACTTTATCACTTTTTTTGGGGGGGGGGGAATTCTTGATAGAGAATGATAGGTTTGGATTCTGCAAGGCATTTCCTTTGAGGCACCAAAAATTTCAAAGCTGCTGGAGCACTGGCTATAGGCATCTGACCTGTCTTTTTACCTGCAGTAGTCTTCCATATCTCAAATCTGCTTGTGTTTCAACTTACTGGGAGATGGTTTTGGTTGTCAACACATGCGATTTACTTTCACCCTCCCCAGCTGTGGATTTCCTTGCTGAGATCAGTCTTGGTAGAGCATATCCAGAGATTTGTTTGTAGCTAATTTGAAATGAGTATTGCATTTGCCTTTAGAAGTCTCTCTCTCTCTCTTTTTTCCACTCCTTCCTTTGTGCAGGTTCTTTCTGCCTCAGTGTCAGTTTTTTGGCCAGCTGCAGTCTAATGTTTACTCAGCTGGGACACACAACTTTCCTTTCTGTCTCTCTGCTACCCTACGTGTTGTCAATACATGGGCCAACAGCAGTGTCCTCCCTGCTCTGTCTGTATCAGTTTCTGACCCAACTTATCTTCTGGCAGAGCTGCACTGAAGTTAGTGTGCATGCAGCAATCCATACAAACATTTTCTCATGCAGCAGAGAGACTGAGCTGCCATTGTCCTGAGAGCGCGTGGCAGGATTTGGTCCATTTCCCAAACTGATAAGGTAGAGCCTGAGCACCTTATTTATTTGTGAGAAGTAGAAGACACTGCCTTTTTTCAGTTTCGTGCAATGGGAGACTGAACACAATTCAATACCAAGGGAGAAAAGAAAGAAATCTGGAATATTTGTCAAGTTCAAGAAAGCCTATTTCTTCTTCCAGCTTTTACTTCCCTTGTTCTGGTAGGCATGTCCCCTCCTCTTCCTATTCCACTAGGACCTCGGGACTTCTCTTGATTCCTGGGGCTCCAGAGATGAATATTTGACTTGTCCAAATCAGGAGAAGCCTGTGCAGACCAGGACAGCTGCATATATCCCTTGTACTCTAATAGTGATGCCCCACCACAGCAGACTCACAAATCCCAACCTTGCAGGGGAGAAAAAATGTATTTGAGGCCATCCGAGGTTTTGGGGCTCTCCTTGTGTCCTCCTGTCAGAAAAAATGGTATAGGACACCTGTTGTTTTATGGAAAAGGGAGAGACAGCATGAGGCCAAGAGGCTGTTTTGAGGTCTCTGAAGTCTTCCTCAGATCTGCACATGCAGCTCCACTCAGCTTCTCCTGTGTTGTGGAAAAACATGACACTAGGACACAAGTGCTGGTATTTCCCGTAGTTTCCCTCTGCTCACCAGGAAGCCTGTGCCTGACATAGGCAGCCCAAGACCCGAGGCCATGCCAGACACCCTGTCCAGCCACATGCTTCTGGCAGTGGCCATTGTAAAGAGAGCATTTATGACACAAGGCATACAAAGGGATATATTTAAGGTGCTTCGCAACCAGTGAGTCAGACCCCTGAGTCTTCCAAGCTTTTATTTTCCATAGTTCTGTAGCAGCACTAGGGCAGTGTTATGAGAAGATGCTCCTGAAAAAGAGGAAGACTGAATTAAAGAGTGAGTGGTGTTGAAGCCTTGCAGCCAACGTGGGAATGAGTCTAGTGACTGGAAAGAAAAATATTATTGATAATTATAAGAAGAAGGTGAAGATGGCCAAAATGAGAAACATGTTCTAGCATCCTCTAAAAATAGCACAAAAGAGATGTCAAACTTTACAAGTGGAGTAAAGCTTTTAGGGCAGTGTAATACTCCAAGGGAAATTAAAAACAGGGAGGGGCATTTCAGGAGAGACCTTGTTCAGGATCACTGAACAGGGTCACACTGTGGCCCCAAGAGTGCAGCTATTTCTCAAACTCATTAGTGTCAGAGAGTAACACTGGCCTCCAAGCATATACGATAATGTCTGGAGTCCTCCAGCACTGCCTGCTTGCTGCATCAGTTTCTGCTAATAATAGAAGCTGCATCAGTTTCTGCTAATAACATAAGCGGACATTGAGATTTAGACCTGTAAGCTCCAAAGTGGAGATTGGGATTGGGATTTTCACAGCAGCAGGAGAAAAGAAGATGCCCAGAATCAATTGATACTGATGGCTCTTGACTGTATGATGGCTCAAATATCGAATTCCCTTGGAAGTTTTCAAAATTTGACTGGACAAGACACTGAGCAATCCAGTCTTTGGGGCTAGTCCTGCTCTGAGCAGGGCTGGACCAGAGACCACTGAAGGTCCCTTCCAGTGTCAAGTTTTTGTGACTATACATGTCTGAAAATGTTTGCCCCAGGCACCAGATCCATCATGGATGCTTTGGATATCTTCACCAGAAACACCAAAACCAAAATTAATCCCTAGTAGGAGGTGATTGCAAACAGCTCCAGAACGAGGTGGATTCGATCACAGGCTGAAGACGCATGTTTCCAGCAGATCTGGAGAGGTCTGGACAGTGAGATTTCTTAATGAGAGAAGCTCTGGATCCTTTCACTTTGCGGGGAGGCTGTCTCTAGAGGGAAAGAGCTGACACACATCATTTCTTAGTGCTGGTCCAAAGTTTGGGGTAGAATGGGCATCACTAGACACCAAATCCCCACTCAGCATGAGGCAGAGAGGAGGCTTAAAACCCATGCCTGTGTTCTGATGCACCTGCTGTCTTTGGAAAGGAGCCATCTGGGAGCTTTTGAATATGTCACCTCAAGTTTGTGATAAGGAACCAGTCACAAGAGCCACGTGGATGCAGCAGTTCCATATAATAATCAAGCTATTGTTGTGACAGGAGACATGGCATCAGCTGCTTTTGACAGCTTAGTTAAATAATGTAAATGCTTGTAACATTAAATGAGCCATAATCCTGCCCACTTTTAATGTCAGCAGCAGCTCACATGGCAATTTCATTAGTGACAAGAAGCCTCCGTGTAGCAAAGGTTGGGAGCTTGTCTTGGAGGTGGGATGGGCGGCTGAGGTGAGGGCATCAGGATTCAAACACAAGCCCAGCAGGGAAACAGGACTTTCCCTGGAAAAGCCTCAAGAGGATGCTACACTTTCACTTCACTTGCTTTTTGTCTATTCAGAGGAAAATTTGCTTCTGCTGAATTTCCCATCCAATGAACCTTCTACTTTTCCATCCAATTTACAGTCCAACTTTCTTCTGTCTTTGCACCTTTTTGACTGATTTGTTGGAAAAAGGGGGAGAAGTCCTATGGTCCATTTTTGGCAATACCTATATTCTTCATATATATGGGGAACAACAACAGCTACAAAAAGAAGTCCAAAAAGACCAGGCACTAGTAAGCTAACAGGGAAGAGAGGTGGGAACAGACTCACTCACATCTCATATCAGGTGGGTGATGGGTGAAGATGAGCTCCTGTGCTCTCCAGCCACCCTGCTCCCTGTCAGTTGTTTATCCTTAGATGCTGGCGCTGACTCCTGTAAACAATAGATGATAGATGGTGTGACAAGTCATTCGTTCCTTTGTCTCATCTCTGTCCTGCTTTTGATAGCCTGGAATGGGCTGGGGTGATTTGGTTGCCTTTTTCAGCTGTGAAAAGTATATTTGGACAAGAAGAGATCAGAGTTTTTTAAGAGTTCTGGGACATGCATTATACACAGATGCATCACTAATGGCTGCTAAAAGAAAATAACAGAATGGACCGTCTTGATTTATGCTGGTGTCTCAGGCGGTTGCAATGCTGAATTCCCCTGCTCCTATTTTGCTTCTTTCTGATGCATTTGCAGTTTCTCAGCTGTGCTCTTTGTAATCCCCTGCTTTGGGAGGGAGCGTGGCGCCCTGACCACACACTTTGGGCTGCCCTTGAGAGCCCCCAGGAGCAGCCCAGACAGCGAGCAACCAGCATCGCCGAGCCCACCAACCACTCCAATCACCCAGGGTCAGCGACAGTCAGCTGTCCAAACAGAAGCACATGTGTTGAGGGTGTGTGTAGAGACCAGCGAAGGAAACCCAACAGAACCAGAGTGCTCTTCAGCTTCGTAGGCAGTACCGTGGCTCACTGAACATGCCCTTTTCTTTTGATCTTAGCCCTACCTTTCTTCCCTGCTCCACTTCACCTCTGTTTGTTTTCTTCTTCTTGTTTTCTCCTAGGCGGCTCTGATCTCTTTTTTCAAGTGCTGATCTTTACCTTAGAAGTGCAGCCTTGGGCTTTCAAAGGAATCTGAGAGCATATCTTTCCTCCAGAGTTAACTCAGCTTTCACTGCCATGGTGTCCTGTTTCCCATCCCAACACTTCTCCCCTGCATTGCATGGCTTCAGCCTAGATAGGGGATAGAGGCAGCAAGCAAACACCACTTTTCTTTTATTTTTCATGTTTTCTGCTATATTGTCTCACCTACATTTTGCTCTGCTCTATGGTAGCACAACAGAAGTCATGTTTTACTCTGAGGATCATATTCTTTGCTGGGGTACTTCCATTACCCCATCTGAAAAGTAGCTCCCTCCAAAAATGAAATGGGAGCCAGCCGCTCTTTTTGAATAAGTCAGATATGCTGGAACAGGATATGAGCATGCATTCATTAAACCCATCTAATACATTTGTTTCTAGTTTAGATCCATTCAAAATGAGACCCAGTGAGGACATCTGTCCTATTTTCCAACTGTAGATTAAAAAAACACAAATCCTGCTGGCTCTGTGAGAGGGAAGTAGATAAATGGGAGCTGGATGCAAGAAGTGGACTTCCAGAAGCTTTCATCCATGACCAGCTAATGGGACTCAGCACTGAGAAAACATACAGCAGCCCACTCCATGTTCTGCCAGGGCAATGAAGGAGGTGGACGCCACCTTCTCCAGGAGGTAGCTGTCACCAAGACTCATATCATACATGCACTCAGACACATTCTGTGAGCTCCCTGACAGTCTGAAATGTTGGCCAGGTGCTTGCGCCTTGCTTTAACACATTTTATTTGGCTAAAATATGAGTTAATTCCAATGTTGATGCCTTTAATGTAATTTTAAAAGTAGAAAATAAGAGGGAAAGGTCCAGAAGACTTTTCAAAAGGGTCAGCACTGGATGACATCAACATTATTTCTTTATTTCTTTTGCCCTAAGTGCAATCAGTGTACAACCGACATGCTCCTGGAAACCTCTCTCCCTGGGATTTAGCAAAATTGTTTTGTCTGTTTGGGAGGCTGATTAGGTTCCTTGAGACAACCAAGACCACCGACTTCTCCAAAGTTTTCTAGGCATTGGCTGGAAACAAGCTTTCCTGCACAGCTTTCAGTAGATACTATTTTATTACAACATCAGCAAAATTACTTGGGTAAGGTGAAGGTGGCTGCACTCAGATAGTATGGCAGAAAATGAACGCTGCAGAAAATAGTCTTCCTAGATGCAGGACTCATTGTAGCTTGCAAAGTAGGTTTGCGGTGGCTCACAGAGGAAACCCTCTTCTCCGAGGGTGATTAGTGAGCTTTCCACATCAGCCACATCTCTCTCTTGTGTTCTGGTCAATGGTTTATGTGGCAAGAAGCTAGCAGCTCTTGGGGCTCTGCTATATTTGCATCCCAGATAGAAGCTGGAGATGGAGAATCATGTGAAAATGATCTATTGAGAGGAGAAAAAGAAACTTTCCTCACAAGAGCAATTCAGCTTAAAATATATAATGCACAGTCGAATTGGTTCATCTTCATTTTCTTAACTGAATGCATGAGCTCAACTTCATAACAGAGGGCCTTCATGCCTGTTCCGTTTGCCTTTAATACTGCAAGGGAGGCTGCAGGAGAGTGAGAGTGTGCACATGTGATGGGGATGCAGGGAAGAGAGAAAGACAGCACAGTGTAGTATACAATCTGAGTTTTGATGCATTGTTGAGGTTGAGTGGTTTCTTCTATTTTTCTCTTCTTTCATCTGGCATTTATATCTGCTTCATATGTTCCCTTTTAATAAAGGAAGGTGGGAGATACCATGCCAGAACTATAACACTAGGAAAGGGCAGGGAAGGGGTGGGGGAGAGCGAAAAATCTAAGTGAAGTTCCTATTCTGGAGAGAAAACAGGACTGTATCAAAATATTAGCAGAGTGCCAGCTGGTGCAAATTAGCATTACCCAATCTGGGTGAGAGTTTTTCATTTACCTTGTGCTTTTTGTCTTTCTCTGGGCTGCACATGACCTTTCTCAAAGTGCAAAGATTTTGGCCACCAATATTAATCTGCTCTTTTCCTTCAGTTTGAGATGAGGCCAATTCCGCCACCATTCCTGAAGCCCTGTGATGTCTTAGTCTCTTCAAAAGCCCAATTGTTCTGGGTTGAGGCAGGAACCAGGTATCAGTAAGTGGCCCATCTGTATAGGGTTATTAAAGCTCGCTGGATAATGAGAGATTAAAGGTCATGAGAACTAAAAATGTGTTGTGCAGATGCTCATTTAACCAGACAGTGCAGCTAGAGTGCCTGCATCCCAATTGTCAGTTTGGAAATACAGCCGTGCTAGGCTGGGGCAGACTCTCAAAATGCTTGAGAAGTCCAGTCCCAAATCCTCTGTACATTTGCAAGAGATGCTTCTGCATCCTGGACTCTAGCCTGGTGCCAGGCCTTTGAGGAGTGATTGCTCATTCATAGGTTGTGTTTTTAAGAATATTATACCTGAATATATAAAGTATAACCATCTCCCAAAAGCAGAGGATAAAGATCTGTCTGGGAACCTCTGAGCTTGAGGACTGATAAAATGGAATTGCTCTGAAGTGTTTAGTCTGTCTCAAGTCAGCAAAGGCTGAAACAGCACCTGTCTTAGGTGGAAGTTATTTTGTGCATCCACCAGAGTCCCAACATATCATTTCCTCTGGGACCTACAGGGATAGCCAGGGCAGCTTTTTTTCAACAATATCAGTATGTGAGAACTAAGGGATGGAGGATGTGCTGTATAACAGATTTAGAGTTAGACTTGGGGCTCTAGTGCCTCTCTCCAAGCAGCCTTGCGAGAGCTCTGAAATTACGCCCTATTTCTCTGGAGAGAAGGCTGGTCTTGCACTCAACATGCAGACCTGGTACTCAGGAAGCCTCATTCCTACACCTACTTCTGCCACAGGCTCCTTGTGTGAGCCTGAGGAAGTCATTTAAATCTGCAAAATGGGGGAAATGACTGCCTTCCTGGGCTCCTGGGGGAGTAAATTCAAAATACCTGCATGCATGGGGGATATTTTAAATCAACAGAGTCCAAACCCTGCAGGGAAGGATTGCTTTTGATGTGTATTTGTACAGTGCTTGGCACAGAGGAGCCTGAGTCTCAAACTCCCAGCTGGAGTCTCAGTGCCAAAGACCTGCCTCAAGCCAGGCTTGGGGGCTCCTTCATGAAGGTACTTCCCTGGAAACACCTTCCTCTTCCAGAAGCCTCCAGTGGCTTTCCATTCCAGGCCTTCCTATAAAATCCTGTCATCTCTGAAGCTATGTTTCACCCTGTTTTAATCAGACCATTTCCTGCTGCTGTGTGATTGGGGAACTGATCTCACACAGTGAGATCATAGTGCAGACCCAGCTTCCTTCAAGTATTTCTGTAAATGCCTTGAATTTTCAGACCTGAGTTCCTGGAGCATCCCCCCTCCTCATGTCATCCCTCCATCTTCCCTGTGCTTGCTTCTTAGAAGCCTTCATCTGGTTTTTGAAGCACAACTGTATGTACCCAGTACTCTTTGGTCCCTCTGGGGATTCCAAACCTATTTTTAAGTGTATTTGTTCCTGAAAGATGCAAACATTAAGGCTGTGCACAAAAAGTGCTACTGTCTTCAGCAATAAACCTGCAGGGTGCCAGCTGGATGGGCAGGGTATGTATTTCCGTCAAGCAGGGGTGCCTTGACAATGAGAGACAAAAGGACCTCTGGGAAAGGTGAAATTTCCAAGAATATTTCTACCTGCCAAGTGATCCTTTTTTGCTCTTGCATTTGCCTTAGTCAATTATTTTGTTTGTTTGCCCTGGAAGTCCATCTGCAAAAGGTGAAGGAAAGAAAAACAATTCCTATCACCACCCCAATAAAAAAGACCTAAGTGTTAAAGCAGAACCTGCAAGGTAAAACACTGGGACGTGTAAGTGGGAGAAGGCCTGGCAAGAGATTTCATTCTCCAGTTCTGCCTGGAGGCTTTTCCCTTTAGAGCCCATTGAAGGCCAATGGGGAAATGATTCCAATTCCAGGCTTTCTAGCTTCCACGCTAATTTAACCTGAACCATTTCCTCCTCTCTGGGAGGAAGCAGGGATGAGGTTTGCAGATTCAAAGGGGGTGGGGAGGGACTGAAAATGATATCAGCAGTTTTATGGCCATTTCTTTTCTTGGCAGGACATGAGGGAGAACGTCTCCCGGCCTCTAGGACAGAAGGTGGAAGAATGCAAAAGCTGAAACATTTTTCAATTTGTCCTGATTATCTTTCCTCCCCCACCACTTTTATTAGGGTTCATAAATTCATTCTCAGAGCACCTATTCCCCTATGCATTTTAACATTTGACAGCACAGGGGGCTACTAATTCTGAGAGGCTGATGGCTGTCCAAGAAAACCCACCCTTCCCCACCAATGCTGACTCCAAAGGCCATGGCAGGCAAGCGTGTGATGTTGTCTCCAGCTGGAGACAATGGAAATCACTAGGAAGAAGTGGGTCTGAGGAAAATGCTTACATTGCACCTCTTTTTTGTCATCTCTGCCTCACAGTTGTGTGTGTGTGTGTGTGTGTGTGTGTGTGTGTGTGTGTTCATCTCTCATCTCCTCACGTTCTCCTGTGCCTGTACTTTGCTTAGCTATGCCCATTGAGTAGAGGTGGCTGGTAGGGAGCCCAGATGCAACACTGCATAACTGTAGTCAGCAAACTCTTCCCACTGGAGAGCGCTATCCTATGCTCCCATAACAGGGTTTCTGCATTTCAGGTTCAGGTCTTCCCTGCATAGAGCCTGGCTTCCCTTCCCATGCTTCTAGGCATCTGGAAAAGGCACCTGCAAGACCCTCCCCTCTGAACAGGACTTTCAGTATTTCTCCCTTGCAGTTGGTGGGAGCATCCCTGTTTGACAGAGGCACAGCAAAGAATAGGGCTCATGTTTCCCACCTCCCCTGAACCTGTTGGCCAGTGGTACATCCGTGACTTTAAAACCTCTGTGTGACACTGCAGGCCCTGTTCTCTGAACTGCCACCAACTCCCCATGCAGCCTTCCATATCTCACTTAACTGGGTTCAGTTTTCCATGCAAAGAAAGGGGAAAAAGGAGTAATAAAGCTGCCTTGCTGCTGCTATTGTTCTGATGGATCTGTTTACACCCACAGCATTTGGAGAGAGGGATATCTCTGTGTTTTTCCAGTTCTGAGTGTAATGAGGCTGAGTGCTCAGGGCACAACTGTAATATAAATAACAACCCTACTAACAGTGAAATCGATAGGTGAAGATATGACTGAGGAATATAATACTGTCTCAGAGGAATTTCAGTGCAATAATTTCAGTGCTGTGCTCTCTCAGTATGGCAGGAGATCAGTGGAAAATTCCGCAAACGGAGCACAGTGCTGTAGAATGGTGCCCTCTTATAATGAATAGCTTCTGAGGTGCTAGCAACCCTTTTGGCAAGAGCATTTTCTCTGTAGCAAGCCAAAATATATCCAATAATACAGGAGAGTCCCATAAAGCACAGTGTAGTAGGAACCTGTTAAACTGATAACCTGCTGGACCAGCCTGCTGGTCCACTGAAAGAGAACAGTGATGTTTAATGAAATATTTTATAGCCGGTGTACATTAGGCAAGCTTATCCTGGTATCAAGCTCTTCATTTTTCATGGGAGTCTGTGTGTGCATGGGAAGTTTAATCTCCTAATAAATTTATTCCTTTCCTTAAGCTGCTCCTATAAAGTGGCTTTTTTTGAGTTCTGACCCTCATTTACTTTGTTGTTATGATGCTCAGAGAGGGATCTGTGTTGTGGGGAACACTCCTGATTTTGTTTCTCCTCTGGTTTCTGGAACAGCATGCCAAGCCATACATAGTACTGCTGTGAAGTGAATGTCTCATGTAAGCACTCGCTAAAGTTGTAAAAAAAATTTTGCACTGAAATAATGTATTTGTTTAATTTTCTCACTGCTCCAGAGCTCTATTACCTGGGTGTATTTCTTGGTCTGGGGACCATCAGTTTCATCCTGAAGATAGCAGCCGACAGCATACTATCAATGAAATTCTGCAAGCCGTACCCACTTTACAAACCCATTGCATCCCTAGGCTGGCATCTCTCTGCACCCACTGAGCTGTTCTCAGTATGGGGCTGCCCTTCCTGCTGTTCATCTGGAGACCCTCTGTGGGGTCCCTTGAGTGGACAGCCCTGCCAGGCACCAATCCTAAGCTGGAAGTCTCTGCAGTGGACACCACCCTCTTCTTCCTGGTCAGGGCTTGGATCAGCATAGAAATGGGGTGATTTGAGTCCAGTTTTTGCAACTATAGCCCTTTCCCTGGCAATCAACTCTGTTGGTTTTTTTCCAAGAGGACAGCAGGCATTACGAATTGCTGATTTGCATGGCGTTAAAAAACATACCTGGAAAAAGCCTGCTCCCAGTTATACTGGTTCAAAGGGATGGGATTAGCTTGTATGCAGAAGCTTTTGGTACATTATTTGCTTGGCATATACTGCAAAGGAAGAGAAAGTCAGAAAAGTACAGCGGTAAGCTATGTTGCTTTGGAACAAAATATTTACATTTTTCCTTATTTCCCATAAGGCATTAGCACTTTTCCAAATGTGACATAGGAGAAGCAAATGCTCAGTGGTCTGTGGATCTAACATTTGCTTAAGTACCATGACATATATGCATATGTATATACACAAACACACAAGATATTTTAGTTCTACTATCTAAATTAAGGGTGGGATACCCTTCAGCACGGTATTTCTCAGCATATGTATTCTTATATTCACGTATTCTTTGTTTCTGCCAATGCCTAAATTGGGAATACTAAACAGCCACAAATATGTAGCTAGTGGAGACACAAGAATTCATCTGGAAGGAGAGAATTTTGATCTCAATTTGATATGTTTACAAGGGAAAGAGTCATTACAGCTGGAGGAGAGGAGATTTCTGTGGTGGTATCTGTCTGTAATATGTATTATGGCCCTGTTTTCACAAGTGCCTCGGGGCAAAACTGAAGGTTTTAAATGGAAAATAGAAAGTAGTTTCAGTGCCACATCAGAGATATATGTATGTGTATATATATACACATACACATACATATATATATAGGAAACACCTGTCTGCACGACGTTGACAGTGTTTTTAGTTTCTGCACTTCAGTGGCTGCAACAAAATGCCCAGGAGAAGGTAAGCAAGAGCCTCCAGAAAAGCCAGCATGCCCATGGTATGGTCCCTACATGCTAGGCAGGGTGAGCCTGGCTCTTGGCCAGCGTTGTAGCTAAGCACACAATGGAAGCACTGTGCGCAGGGAGCCCTACTGTACTTAAAAGAATAATAGTCGCTAGAGTGAGTTTCCACATTGCGGTGAACCTGGTGATTGGATCAAGTATGAGCCAAAGGGGATCAAGGTTAACTCCTCCGGGGGCAGGAAGGTGGCCGAGGAGGGCTCTAACCTGCTGAACGCGCATTGTGCAACTGTTGACATGAGCTACACAAAGTCTGCCTGTCGTCACCCAGCGGGTGCCACAATGAGCAACGAGGTGACGGCAGCTGGGAGCAGGGTGGGAGTAGCAAGGGGGGCTGGAGAATAACAGGCAACTGATTCGGTCCTGGGGAGTAGAGGAGAGGGAAATTCGACACAAATGCAAGTGTTTTACCTTCTAAATCACCTTAGCTCTCTGCATCTCAAATGCTGCTCTGGCTTGGGAGCCTGGTGGCCTGATGCTGTTGGGCAGACTGTGTGCTTCTCTGCTTCCAGTGTAATGACTCGTAACTCTTCTTGTGCTGCTCTGGCTCTGAAGGCATCCGGTTTTCTGAAAAGATGTGCTATATCTCTTTGATATCCTTATCATCCACTTTTTTAGCCTGGTTACAGGCTACTCCAGAAGGTATCAGGCATTAACATGTGACTCGCTCCACCAGTGGGTTCCTCAGGAGAGCCTTGCGGGTCAGGCTGTCCTACCTGTGTGCTCCCACCTCCAACAAAGACTAGGCTTATGGGGAGGGCCACTCTTGTGCTCAGGCATAACTCCTAACCTCATCCTGTTTTGGCAGCAGGCTGTTGCTTTTTGCAGTTTTCTACCTCTGTCCAGTTGGGAAGTGATTATCCAGGCTTCAGGATATCTCTGCAGCTCTCTGCCATTTTGGCATGCCCTGGATGCATTAAACCTGTTGCATGTCTGAGCATGGAACCTGTCTGCAAGCTTGCAAGATGCCTGGGATACATCAGGATTGTAAGGATGCCCAGATGTGCTGTGTTTGAAGGCACAGGACATCCCTTGGTCAGGAAAGCTGTGCCATGTCATGACAGGACCTTTGTTGCCAGAGCTGGAATCAGGGATTGAGACAGAGTTGATGGAGCTGGGTTTTGGGGAGGCACTGAGATTCTTTTGCAGCTGAGAGAAACAGCACCATAATATCCATCAAGGTAACAAGCTTGGTAAAGAGGGAAAATTATTCCAGCATACCCCACTTCAGAAAAGAAGTGAAGCTCAAGGAGGATGGGCAGAGAGCTAGGAAGCATGTTTGTGGAGGAACAAGGGACAGAAGTGGAGCTGTTTCACCTGCCTGGGACCTGTACCAGCATCTACCAGGCACCGAGACTGCATGTGCAGCTGTCATAGTTGGGCTTTGGCTAGCTAATTTTCAAGGAGACTTGCATGAAACACGTAACCAGGTTGAGTGTCCTGCATTTATTTCCATTGACTTAGAGCGTCAATGTTGCCTCTTCAAACTCAGGTCAATTAGACCATGTAGGGATGACGCAGCCAGGCCTTATATTTGCTGCTCTTTAGGAAAATGGGCATGATTTTGACCAAAGGTTTTGTTCACTTGCAAAAAAAGGTGAAAAGTCCATGCAAAACCAGTTTGTCCTGAAGCACATTGAACTGGAATATGTGCTGTTAAAAAGCAATGATCACTTTGGAAATTAAAGGGCAAGGACATCCTTAAGAAAAACTTGCCTTTCTATGGTCTTTCTGTACCCATAGCAAATGAAGTCTCTGTTCTTATTCTCATTTTAAAGCTGGAGCTTTAAAGTGTCAAGATTTGCAGTCCTCAGTATTTTGTCTCAGTTACTTCAAGGGCGTAAGGAACCACAGTTTCTCAGTGTGGGTTACACTGTCTTTGCCCATTTCTATTTATGTAATATGCCTAAATATTTCCTTACCTCCAGCCCATGGCAGAAAATGTGTAGGCCAGGAGAAAACCATGATTCAGAGATTGGGCAAATGTCCGATGTGACTTTTTTCAGTCACACATGTATCCCCAGTTCTGTATGAGAAGGAGCAAGCAGTACCCAGCCTTCGCTTCTAGAGAGGAATGCTCTTCTAGAAATGGATCCTAGCGAGAAGTCAGGGTGGACGGTAAAGGCACTGCTGAATGGTGAGCACAGTAATCCCATCAGCAGCATGTCTATGTGAGCCTGAACATGCACACTCACACTCTTTTAAAGACCCGGGGAAGCTGACGCTGATTGCGACAAAGATGTAGAGTGGGCACAGTCTGTGAACCTCACTTGATTTTTTCCTGTAGGTTTTTTAAAAACGTGAAGTTTTCTTTTGTCTTTTTTGGCAACAAAAGCATCAAGACACACAGTCATCTCAGCATTATCGTCAACCTAAAGTTGTTGAGTGAATCTCTCATATATTATCCGCCAAAATAATAAAACATTGGCAGTGAAGCAAAAAGAAGATATTCACCACTCTCAAACTGGACATTGACTCTCCAGCTGTTATTGTTTCCTTTGCCCCAGAACAAGGCCCATTGATACGATAATTTTTTTTCCTAGGCTGGTATCACATGCAAAAGCTTCTTTTTTGAGATAGAGCGGATATCAAGGTGTTAGTCAACCTAAGGCATTGTGGGGTGATACAGTGCATTGATAATGGAGTAAATTGATCATGCAGTAAATTATGATGGACACACTGCTCTGGGCATGACTTGCTTCCTTTGAGCGGGAATCCCATCTCTCCTGGGGATGCCTGAAAGTCAGAGGCCCTGCTGGTAGCGAGTGATTCATATGTCACAACTATACCTCCAGCTATATATAGCACATTCCCCCATGTTAAATGCTGTGGCATTCAACCCTCAATGCATAGGAAAGAGGAATACCTGGGTTGATGAATTGTCTCCAGAGCAGGTGAAATTTATTTGGAATGGAGACAAGTATTTTGGGGAGAGGAGCAGTGGCTAAGGAGTTTATTCTGCACTTCCAGCTGCCTGTATGGTTCAAGACAGGAACTTGCCATCAGGTGCTGCTGCCTGCTTGGGCTCAAAGCAATAGGAAATAGGGAAAAAACTCATTCCAACCCAGGATGAGCCATTCAGCCCCTGCTCTGCTCTCAGAGACTACAGCCCTTCTCTCCCTCCCCAGGGCAAACACTGTGACAAAAACAGAAAATTTTGCTGAGTTCACAGGACTCTCAAAAGGGCCAGAGCATGCTAGACTGTCTTTGCAGTGAACACAGCCAGAGTGCCTCTGCCTTCCCATTTTTCTTCCCTGGTAACTTTTGCCTGCCAAGCTCAGGTGCTGCAGGTCTCCCCAGCAGCTGCTGCCCCATGCAGTCAGCTCAGGATACCAGCCCAATACTCAGGCCCCTTGGGCTCCCTCCAAGCCCAGGTCTGCAGGTTCGAGCCCAGCTCTCACTCGCCAGTGCAGGCAGGCACCCTCCCAGCACCATGTCCCTTCCACTCAGCCAGCTCTTCCCAGCACCTTCCTTTTTGCCCACCCCTAATCCTTCCTCATTTTTTCTGTCCACACAGCCCCTCCGTCTCTCTCTTCCCACTATCTTTCCCCTATCCTGCACTCAAGCAGCCCATGGCACAGCACCCACCATCTGAACCTGTGCCTCCCCTCTCCTTCCCTGGGCAGCAGTTGCAAAAGATCAAAGCGTACAGCAAAAATAGCAAAAGGGGGAGAACTTGTGGGTTTGACATCTGGAGGCCAGAAACTGCTCCAGCTTTTGAGCAGGCAAGAGGTGAAGGAGGAAGGGTAAAAATGGGTTTACAGTCTCTTATTTTTTACTAGGATTAAAAACTTCTTATAAAGTTATATGATTTGCTGTTACTTGACATAACATTGTCTTAGGCCTCTGCAAGACCGCAAGTTCAGAAGTAAGGATGCTGGTAGTGCTTTAAAAATAGACAGGTATTTTCTGACAGCCAAAATACTGATTTATCTGTGATGCATCCTCTGACAACCTTATTTTTATTCCATGGGGTGTTAGGGGTGTTAGGAGGCACCTGGGAAATGTCTGTATTGTTTGTCTGAATAAAACATGTGCTATTTCCTTTTGAGGATGGAGGTTTTCAGCTATAAGTCTCAGAACTCACTCAAAACCCAAAGGGATGTCAATATCAGAGCCCAGTTTTTCAATGCCTTTCAAATCTCAGCTGGCTCTCCCAAATGCCTTTGCAAAGTCCAACCTCTGGACAATAGTGCCAATATATGTGATTAAAAATCACACCTGGGTTCAACCAATTCAGAGTGAGGCTTAAAAATCAGGAGTTTTTTATAAAGTTACCAATGAATTTAACTGTGTGGCAGTGTTAAAATACCTTGCAATGTAGGGCTTACTCTATATGGGGAGTGAAGTGGGAAAAATATGTTACCTAAATACACATATCTGAGTGGAATGAGAATCACTAGAGGCAGCATAGCATGACATTTTCTGGTGAAACCATTTACCACAAAAAAATGCAATTTACAGTGGATGATTTGCATCCAGTGGGATGAATAATTTTGGCCACAGGAGAAGAAGCTGGGAATGTGTGGGAGGAAAGGCGGTAATGAAAAAAGACAGTTTTGATTGGTTTTCTTTTAAGAACAAGGCCCAAGAAGTAAGTAGAACGCATCATTTTGGGTCAAACAGATCCAAAGCAGGTTGGAGTTCATTTTTTTTTTCTTTTCCTTTTTTGTTCATTCTGTTGAGCCCCAAATGTTTTGTGGCCCATAGCATGGGGAGCTTTCAGACTCCCTGTGGTTCTTTCTAAACTTCACTACTATAATTGCTTGTCCCCAACTGCCTGGATGTAGGATCACTGAATGTATCCCACTCTTTGACCCCGCGTTGAAATAACTTTTCTTCTCTTCCAGTTTTGCCTTCCAGTCACTGAAATGGAAAGTAGCCCTTATTTGCATGGGCTTGACCCATGTTTTTGGCAGTGTCTTTTCCCACCTAGAAATAGGGTTGCTGCTCCCAGCCTCAGTGCAGAGTATTAGACATGTGCTCATGATGATGGAGAACCCTACCAGGTTGCTTATTAAGTGGTTGCATTGTGCCACTTTCATGAGGATAGTGAGCAATTGTCTCCTAGCAATCTAATGAATCTTGCTTGCTCATCACCCAGTGAGTACCAGGAAATCACAGAATTGGGCAACACTCACCAGAACCCTTTAAGAAGGACAGGAAAAAAAATCAGGTGAACAGAAATGAGTGTGCAAGTGATGGAGTCTGGACTGGGCAGGAATGAGAGAAGGAAGAAAGGCAAAGATTGCTGTTTGCAGTGGTAAGTGCAGACAGGACGATAGCTGCTTTCATGTGAAACTGGAGCTACATCCAGGAATGGTATTGTATGCACGGATATAGCTTTCAATCAGGATGATGTAAACACTGCTGCAGCTTTTTTTGACCAGTCTGTTTGGGAAACGTGATGGATTAAATATGACAAACAAGATTCCTGGACGTTTATTTATCCGTCTTTTCATTTGTGCCAGTTTCATGTTAGGCAAGGCTCTGGCTACCAGACCAATACTAAGCCTTGGGGGCAGGCAAGGCTGGGGGAAGGGAGCCGCAAAGAGAGTGTTTTCCAAGCCTCATCTAATTTAAAGCATCTTTTGCTGAGTGGTGCAGCGAAGAGGATGTGGCTAACACAAATAAAAAAATCATAAAGGGATCAAAGTGTGTGTGCAAATTCATTCCTTGTGGCAGGAGCTCTGCCAGTTTGCTTGCTTGCTTGCTACTTTTTTTAAATCTTCCCCCCCCTCCCAAACTCTCCCAAAGAGGGGTGAGCACTTGCATGTCAGAATTTCTTCTGGATTTCATAATGGTTTTAACATTGATGGATGGCTGGGATGACACCAGAGCCTGTATGTTGTGCATGAGATCTGAGCCACTTCCCCTCAGTTCCATGGTTACACATGAAACAGTTGCATGAACCCAATCTATTTATAAGTGGTTCAAAAGCACCACAAATGTGGGTGGATGCTGGAGTGAAGCGCCAGGCCACCAGGAAGCCCTCTAACACTTGCAAGAACCTGACGTTACCCCAGAGCCGGAGTGATTCCTGGAGGGGTGGAAGGTGAGGAAAGCTTGTCTTAAAAAATTTGGGTGATTTGGGATGCTTATAATAGTGATAGAACTAATACTGTATGGTAAATCTCACTGCAAGGGTAAATGCAAAGTAAAGGCACAACAGGGGCAGTCTCAAGCTCTGGCCTCTTCATCAATTCACGCACACTGCATCCTGATCATGTCTGTGTAAGGTTTGGAAAAGCTCTGGGAGGGGAGGGGACCTGGGACCCCAAAGAGCCCCACTACAGGTGCCTTCCCCATCTCTTGGCTTGCACTAGCTATTCTGCTCTCTCCTGACCCAGCTATGCACATACATACACTGGGAGAGAAGGTGCTTCCCTTCAAGGCAGTCACTGCTGCCACTGAGTCTTCGGCTACTGCCTGGTCCCAGGCCAGTTTAGCAAACACAGTACTGCTCTGGAAAGCACACAGCACAGCAAGGCCATAGCTGTGTTTCCTACGGGAGCGCTGGCCCACTAGAATAACATCCGCAGAGAACAAAGAGTAAAAGCCTAGGCAAATCTAACGCCGGAAAAGAGTCATACTAAAAACTGAAAGGAACATGCCTTTAGAAATCCTGTGGCGTTTATAATGAAAAATAAACATCCATTTGCATCTGTATAGAAAGAAAAAGAAAATGAAGTCAAAGCACAAGGTCTTGTTCTTATATTCTAGGAATTTTCTCCATTGAAGATTGTCAAATACTGCATGCCAACACTTGGGAGAATGACAACAGAGTCTTTAAGTGCAATGAATCAAAGTGCAAGAGTAAATTTTTATGGAACCCATACTGCTATTCTTAGAAATCATCCAGAATCAAAAAATAAACAATTCATCAGGAAAAGAAATGTTCAAACTTGCAAGGGAGATTAGCTCTCATCTGAGTGGAAACAAAACCTCAAATGGGCCACATCTCTATTCCCACACTTAGTTAATTGCAGCATTGTTCAAGGGCAGAATCAAGTGGTTGGAAATATGCAGCATCGGATGGGGTGGATGATGTCTTAAAAGACAAAAGGCATTAGATTAGAGACATTTTTTCCCTTGTGGCTGGTTCCTGAGATCTTGTTTTGTCCAGGTCTAGGATGGGAGCGTAACAGATGGACTGGGTGGCTCTGGGCAGAGGAAGAATTCAGAAAGTGTTCATGAAAGAGATATGGGCACAACCTGAGATCAGGGGTCAGACTGTATATTTGGAGATGCTTAACAGATCAGTCTGAAACGTCTTATGTCAGGAGCCTTTCTGATGGCAGACAGCTCTCTAATCGAGCAGATAGAGGCCTAAAGAGATCCAGTCATTGCTGCATAACAAGTTCAGCCTGGAAGTGAGATACCCAGATTTAGGAAAGCCCATGGCCAGAATGGCTAGAGATTTGGTGGATTCTTCAACATAGGACATCTGCAAGTAAAGATTCATTCCCCCCTCCCCCCAGATTAGTAAATCACAAGATAAGATTTTAATGCCAAAACTACCAAGTGAAAACACACCACCTGTATCTTGCAAAAGTAGTTGCTTCTAATGAACAGCATATGCCCATGCACTTCCACTGCATGGGAAAACACAAAGCAGATTGCCCCCAGCCTTGTAGGATTCTAGTTCTCCGTTCCCAGCCCAGTGCTGAAACTCTCTTGGTGTCAATACTCATGAGTCTGAGCCTGCTGGAGAGGGGTTGCTGGCTGTCTTAGCTGTGGAGAATTCACATTGCGTGTAGCCCTTCCTTGGCTTGCTCTTTTGTATGGGAATGAAGACGTCTTGAGACCATACATAGGAAGGTCCTGCCACCAAAGGGTGACTTGGGAGTCCTGTGTGGATGAGAGGGCCTTCTGTTGATCTCTGCTACAAAGGTTTTGGGGGAGAAAAAAGATACTTGCAGGCTCAAAGGTGAAAATGCTCATTGGCAAGTATCATCATGTATTACCTTTCTGGAGCAGCTTCAAAATGTGAACATCCACAGAACAGTTTTTTCTGCAAACAGACCTTCCCTGGAAAATCTTCATTTCATACAAGGTATTTCCTCCCCAGAGAAAAAGAAAAATTCAAACAAATTTGCATTTAAAAAATGAAAAGGAACAAAAGAGGTTGGAAAATTGTATGGAAAATTATAACAACAATAATAATAAAAACGGAAAAAAATTCACACAAAACAAGCACTAAGGGGCTAGATCTATCACATCTGTTACTTGCAGGTATATTCGCTATGATTTCTTTTTGGATCACACAAACAACAACAAAATCTTTAAAAGTCATTACTTTACTTTTATTAGCAATAGCCATGACTTGATGATTCAAACCACACTCAGTTCTCAGAAGGGAGATTTTGATCAAAGCATTTTTAAAAACAGATGAAGGATATATTATAAAAAATGTTCATGCAATATGATCCAGGAAGTGGAAAGGGCTGTCTCGGAGAAGAGTTGGGAATATACCAGAATATTAAAAAAATCAAGCTGATAGTGCAGATAACCACATAAACAATGTCACAAGTCAAAGAAGGATTTACAGAGGCTATATTTCTTAATTCCTAGGATGAAGAATTCAAGTATCACTTTAAAATATGGTTGACTAAGTCAAGTTGTATGATCCTTCAGTGAGTAGGTATTATTATTTTTACCTTGAATGTTTTCAGGAAGGTGGCAACACCCCAGGTGTGGAAAGACTGAGCAAGCATAACACAACCAGATTCTTCGGGACAGGCCTTTCCTTCTGAAATAAGTACTTTTTTAGCCTTCACAGCTACAGCTCTCAACGGCAAACAGAATACAAACTGTCCTTAGTGTTTCTCATTTTCCTAAGCCAATGAGACCTTCAAGTGATCATTGAAAGAGGGGAGCAGATGTCCTCTTACCACTCATCTAATGTAGGTGGTAATCTGACAGGGAAGCCTTTTTGATACGAGGAGGTCCTGAGAGCCATTGGGGAAAGGAGATGGTAGGGATGTGCAAAGTTGGAGGAGCGATAGTGAAAAGGAGATCAGGGGTATGGAGGAGGAAAGAAGAGATGTACAAAAATGACAATAAAGAACTGCACATTTTCCTGCTGAGGGACTCTAGAGGAGATCCCAGCAGGCCGATGTGAAGTTCAGCTTCGCTAGCAGGGATCTGTTTATCCTTGTCTGGTGGGTGGCTGTTTTGAAGACCATTTCCCTTCAGTATCCAAGGAATGCAATTAAACACAGAAACCTTCATTCTCATTTATTCTAATGACCTTTTACCCTTTCTTTGGCAATAGGAAAGCTCCTGATTGTGTTGAATATCCCAGCACTAAATGGGCTTCACGTTCCCTTCACCAAATGGCACTGTTATAGGGTTTCTATGCACTCCAGTGTAGACATATCTTCTCTAGCTTTAAATGCACTCGCTCAGGTCCCGGAAGAAGTCTAGCCATGGAGCTAAACACTGCCTAATTTACTCTGTCAAGAAAACTTCTGAGACTGCCAAGAACTAGACAAAATTAATCTGCACTGAGCTCTGGGCTTTGCTTGAGTCCCTGAGCTGCCTTGTTTATAGAGAGCTTGCATATCCCTGTGCTTGGTTGTGCTCTGCTGTGTTGGTGGTGAAATCGAAGTGTGGGGGCAGCCAGTTCCCATTGGAACGTCAGTCTGGTTATCCTCAGCATCTTTCTTTTCCCTCTTCTACCTTCAGGGAAGTTTGAGAAAGCTCCTGTTGACCTAGAAAGTATTACAATGTCATGAAGATGAGATTTTTTTCATGTTATCCCATTAACAGCTGCTGCAACTTTACCTTTCTACACAAATAATGACCATGCTTGAGCAAATAAAAGTAGCCAATGAAGCTATGAGCTGCAGCTCCACATACATGCACTTAGACCTGCCTTTCAGCGGGAAAGGCCCATCTAAATTATGATTGGCTGTTCCCTAGGACAGCAATTTCCCACTTCTAACATTTTCTCACTCTAAGTGCAGGACAGTGCCAGACAGAACAACCACTGTTGCCCCCATGTCCAAGATCAGCCTGAGTTTTTGCACAAATGTGGCATCGCCCTGCAAGTGCTTCTGAGTCTATGTGCCAGAGGTAATGACTATGATAAACTAACTTTGATTTAAATCTCATCTCAATCACATTCTACATGTAACTACTTTAAACATCTATTTATTGCAGCCTAATGAAAATTAAAATACATTCAGAATACCTAAGGATAACAGAAAGTTGTTTGTTTTCTATATCAGTGCTTTCTCTTGCAACTTTGCGTCTATCAGCACTGGCAAAGACAAGAATGATGGATCTGAGTGGGAGGTTTTGACTTGCTCAGAAGAAGTTAAATGCATAATCACAATTTTCTTTGAAATTTGGTGATTTTAATCAATAAGACAATAATATTCAAAAGAAAACTACAACCTGAATAGCTACAACCTCAAAAGCGTCAAGTTGAAAACTGATCTGAAAAAATTCAGTTTTCAGTTACTGAAAATGAAAAGCGTGTCTGTTTTTCATAAGATGTTTGATTTTTTATGCAAATGGACATCTTAGGTAATGTGTGTATGAGGGAGAGGGATTTATTTTTCACTGAAAAGATTTTTCATTGCTGTGAAACCATTTTAACATGCTTCCGAAGATAACATTTTTTGGTGAGGCTCATATTTCAGTCAGCTTAAAATGAACCAGCACCTCCTTTCAATATCTCTAAGCATCATCCATGCCAAGCTTTTCCAGCTGAGATGTTCCCTTTTTCTTGATGCAATAACATTGCTCAGCGGATAATTTCTTCTACGCTCCTATGCTGGCCATGTCCCCTGCACTGCAAGTTGCTAAGAGCCAACTGTCCAAATGAATGTGTTTTGACTCGTTAGCAATCAAAAAGCAAACAAATACAAGTCATACCTGACTTTTTTTTTTTTGGTACCTCATCAAACTAAAAGAAAATGATAGGAGATCCAGGTAAAATAAAATACTTTGGTAAAACTTAAAAGAGAAGCACTGTCTTGCAGTTTTGAACAAGTGAAAATTACATTAAAAATCCAAAGCAAAGCAAAATAAGGACAGGCAAAAAGCAAAAGCAGTTTTGAATGGAAAAGCCAAGATTCAAACAAACATGTCAGAAGGAATCTGTGTCCTCAGAATTTCTAGGAAACATTTCTTAACTGAGCTGTGCAGTGAAACTTAAGCAAATTTTTGCAAAATATTCTGAAGTTTCTAGAGCTGGGTATTTTCACTGAAAAAAACCCTCTGTCTAAAACAAAATGCTTGGCAGAACTTCTGTTGCATAGATCTAAGGCAGAGGGAGATGGACTGTGCTGGAGACCGTGTCTTCTAACCCTGCAGCCCAAGTGACATGCTTTCATCAGTACTCTCAAGAGGCTGACGTAGTTCTAGGACAAGAGCCAACAGCTTTATTTTACAGATGAATAAAATCTGACCATATTGCGCTTGTTTTTGAAATAGATGCACAGCTGAACAATGCCTCACCAGCAATGCTCTTGGTTCGCTCGTGACATCCCTGTACAGCCAACACTGTGCTGACTACCATGCTTGTTAAAGTCCTGTGTCCATTTAATAGCATCGTGGTTACCATTTATACTGCACTAATGCTGCTCAGCCAGGAGCCCAAGGAAGTACTACACAAATGCGCAGTGGGCCTGTGTCTCAAGCTGCTCATCAACTAAACACACAACATGCGGAAGGAAGATTTATTATTAAACAGAGATCCTTCAAGTTCCTGAGGACCAGTGAGCCTGTGTCAGAATAGAATGTGATCTGCTAATGTCCAAACATCTGCACGTACAAGGATCTTTTTTTTTCTAACCTGGAAACAAACGAACAACCTGTCAAATGCCATGCTGTAAAAGAAACGATCAGCTTTTTTTGCCTTTTCCCTCCTCCCCTTCCCCATTTCTACATTCCTGCCACCTCTTGCAGAGTAAGCCTCAAAAGAGCAGGGCTCAGCCTTATTCCCACAGCAGCCCCGGCACTCAGGTACATTTGGTGCTGGCGCTCGGGAGATATGGGGAGGAAATGATTGACATGCTTTTCTTTCTTTCTTTTTCATTTCTGCAGTCCTTTCTTCTTGCGTTTGAGTGGTGGCTTGCTGGTTCATTGGTTTTCTATACCCAGAGGGGTCTGACATCTCTGACAGGAATAAATTTTTGATTCAAAATTTCCCTTTTTTTGGATAAGTGGTTTTCCATTGAATGTATTCTTCCTGAAGCGCCGTTTTCAATCAGTGACACCCCAGAGGGCAAACAGCAAGAACAAGCTTCTCCTGAGATTATCCAAGCTTTTTGCACAGATGAACAGAACAGAAAGCTGATAAGGAAGTAGGCGTGTATGAGAAAGAGGCGGAAAGCATCTCCAGGATCTGCAGAGGGACAGGAAGATTTTTTGATCTGGTTAAGCCACGGCAGGAAGATCAGGACAGTTTCTTATTTCATTTGAGCTCCTTGCCCATTCCTGATTTATGCTGCAGATATAGGGTCTGTTTTCTTTTAAACACTAGCAGCACAGTGCCCCTGAATTTCTCCATCCATCACAGCCCGGCATGGCACGCACATGGTGGAGGGGCTGCGGGGGGAAGCAAAGTCAGCCAATACAGAGCCTCCTGTGAATGCATTACTGCCATTTGCATTTTATTTGAAGAAATGATTAGAGTTTATTTTATTGCCAGGAAAGGCTGCCAGCCTTTATGATGACAAAATTGCTGAGTTTACTAGGAAGTTTATTTATGTAGGCCTTGAAAGACAGACCCTGCTATGACAGACAGCAACAAAGACCTGGGGTTGCTGGAGCTCCCCGTTCCCCAAAACTGTTCTGCTGACATATTAACCCTTTACTCTGATACAGTCTTACTAAAAAATGGATTAAGAGCAAACATACGTATTAAACACTCTTCCCCTCTGCGGAAACTGGGTATTCAAAAGGGTTTGAGCAGGAGATTCAGACCTGAAGGAACAAGTGTGTCAGCACACCTTGGATGCCTGATGTTGTGGGCCAGCTGCTGGCATGAATAACTAATTTATGAGAACAGGACACGTCTTCCCAGGAGATGTCTTTGGAGTGTCCATGACCTACCTTGGGTCACATCCCCAGGACAATCAGTGCTACAAGAAGTCCTCTTCTCTCCCACCACTGCCCCCATTGCACAAACAAAAATCCACTGGACAGCTACTGTTACCAAAGAAAAGCTGCTTCAGGGAAGGTAAAATCATGTCCTGAATTAAGGTTCAAAGTGACAATGAGTTTTAAGAAGAAAAACACGCTTTAAATTTTTTTTAGGTGTTGAAATGCTACATTTCAACATTTTAAAAATGAAAAGGCTTCACTTGGGAAATTCTGGAACATTTTGTTGTATCATTAATATTCATTCATCAGTATTATTTTTCATTTTAAAATTGATCTGACCTGTGGAGGGGCCCAAGACAGACAGGAATGAATTAGAGCAGAAGAGCTTTGTTTCACCTCAGCTCTTCATAATTTGTGTGTGTTTGTTTTGGAGAGAAAGAATACCCTGATTTCTGCTTCAGTTAAGATTTAACTTTCTTCTAATTGGCCATGTGGCCATCAAACAAGAGAAATCCACCCTTTTTCCTCATCACTGTCTTCAGCACCACCTCAGTTCTACTACTTGGCCATGATAAACCCTTTTATTGCCCAGAGGTGATGGCAGGCAGTTATCCCCTGTGAAGTGAAAGAAGAGGACCCAAAACATAATTTACAACTGTGTTACTCCTACAAAAGAGAGATCTTTCTCTCTTTCCATTAACTCTTGCATTAATACCACATATGTGGTCGTGATATCCATTCCTTCATTTCTGCTAACACCAGGTTTGAGATTCTAATACCAGCTTCTAACATTTTGAAGTTGTAGGCAGCTTTCAAACAGCTGCCATTTTTTAAAGAGAACCAGACCCAAACCTTCTTTCTTTACTTTTTTCCTTAAAACATGGAATTTCCCCTCCATAAAATTATACGGACATGTGCTCAAGTGGGCAATGTTCAGCTCTCAACCAGAGACTCATTTGATGCTTCACAAGCTATCAGAGCTCAAAAACCCACAAGAAGAGGAGCTTTCTGAGCTGGCTTTTAGATTGGGCTGTTTAGAGCATGCCCTTGCACTGGGACGGTCATAAAACCTTAAAAGCAGGGTCATTTTGTGAAGTGCTCTCTGCAGCTGCCTTTTTCCTTCCACACCCTTTCAAAGTTGCATCGTTTATTAAGCAAGCATCTAAGATTTCCAGGAAGATTAATATATAAATATATATATATGAGTATGTATACACATTCATTCCTCTTTTAAACACCTTTTCAATCAATTTTCTGCAACATACGTGCATGTTCTGACTTTATAACAAAGTTGTGAAAGGGCTCATTGCCCTTTGAGTAGGTAGAAGAACTGGGAATTTTGAAGTCTTGACCAGTTTTGTGTTTAGAATAAAGTTTGGCTATTTTAAACTTGCACAGAGAGTTGCCAATGTTTCACAAAGAGCAAAATACTAGCAAGAGAAAGAAATACTGGTGAAAAACAACGAGGAAACCTTTCTTCACCTTTTACCGGCTGTAGTTGGCATTTGTCCATATTACTCACTTACGGCTTCACAGGTTAAGACTTTATACCACATTACACCTGAAACTTAAGCAAGTACTTAAAGTTAACGGCTTTGTTGAATCAGGGCATCTTTCTTTGAGGAGCTGAGTCTTCTAAAGGTGCTGAGCACTCTGGCTTCCATCCAGCAGAGCACTCAAACACCAGCTTACATTTCATTGTGCTCAAGAACAAATTTAAATTTAAGCATGTGCTTAAGTGCTTTGCCAAAGAGGAATGGGATTACTCACATACCAAAAGTTAAGCAGGTGCTTAAGGTGCTTTCCTGGATTCAGGTTGGAACAATCGGGAAATAATGATGCTGCCTATGCGCAGATTTAAAACAATAATAATAATTGGAAAAAAGAGTCATCTGCTTGTTCTGACGGTGGCAGAGTCTTCCACCTGAAAGCAGTTTTATCTAACTCTGTCCAGATCCTGAGCAGTAAATAGAAAGGGAAGCCAAATCTCTCTTGTACTAATATAACTCCTGTTAGTGTAACATCTAACTGACAGCACTGCTGGGCTGAAAGGTAATATTAGCACCCCCATGTCACTACAGGAACTGGGTGCCACCACAGGCTACTAGAAGGACCGTGAGTAAACTGAGGGGTGACTGTACATCAGGAGAGCACCCTTTGCCTGGCAGGATCCAGAGGAAGAGAAGCGGGAGGGAGGAAGGATTCTCAGCCCCTACCTGACGGTTCTACCAGACCCTGTGGACAACAGAGTTTCAACACAGCCACCCTGACTACTTCTTGGTCACAGGACTGATGAGATTGCCTTCTCTTCCCCAGACAAGGCCCAAGGAAGTACAGACAGCAAGAACATCACAGCCAATCACACCTCCTCCACTGGAGTATTTCCCTGCTAAATTTCTGTCTATGTGTTGAGGTTGTTTATCAAAGACCCTTACAAACAGGTCCAAAGCAGGACAGAGGATCCAAACCCAGCTTTGGGAGGAGCTTGAGCCATACCTCAGGTGTCACTCCCTTCTGTGGGTTCCTTTGAGGGAAAACCAACATAGCCTCCTAATCTTGCCTCCTGCACACTGTTAGGCTTATAGGGGAAACAAAAACATATGCCTTTGTGCGTTACTGGAGAAGCCCAGACTATGCGGTTGTGACACATATATGTAATGGTCTCAGGAAATAAAATGTTCTTTCTTTTGAATGAAAAGGTCAATCAATGTCAAGCCTAGCCCAAGCTCCCCAATGGTCAGAGACGGGTGGAGACAAGGCCCAGCTGCAGCAAGACAGGCCTGCTAACCCTCCTGACTTTTGGGGGCTGGCCATGCTTAGTATCTTCCCTCTCTCTCCCTCCTACATCCCCAAACAGATCACAGCTAGTGACAACATGTCCCAGCATGTTTGTCGCTGCAACTAACAAGTACAGTCTTAAATGGTACCTTTATTTTTCAGGTTCTGTAACTGTTCTATTCACTGAAAAATCCTGAAGGAGGAAGAAGGTGGTGGTATTTGCTTAGTATGTGGGAAAAGCTCTTGGCCACATAGGGTTAAAATGGCCAGGGGGACATCGCAAGCTCATGTCTTCATTGTGCCATCTTTGGAGAATCTGGCTCAATATCTGTTCCTTCACTCTAGCACTTGTGAAGCTTTGTAGCAGGCAAAACTGAGCCCAATTTCCTCCATCCTCTATTAGTGTTACTAAAAAAATACCACTAAATTAGGTCCCAAATTCCTGTGATCCCCATAGTGCCGAACGGGGATGAATAGCTTTTGATAACAGCCCTGGATTTGGTGGTGTGGGGAGATTTATTTCCTGATCTTTTGCCCATCAAATCTTTTTCTGATCTTAATTGTCAATCACATCATATGATTTCTCCAGAGAAATGAAAATAGCAGCTATTTGTCTTGAAAATCCACCCTTTGATGTCAGAATTCCAGGAAATAAAACACCTTTATAGTTATGGGATCCAGACCTGTCTGACTGGGATGCATTTCCATCAAGACTTGTGTGGGTTTGTTGACTCGGGTTTTAAGACATTCTGCATCTTTTATGGGGATTCACAATGGGGCATTCATGGCATATTCTTTTTTGTAAGAAATAAAATAACCAGGGTCATTTGTTTCAAGGATCACTCCCCTGAAGCATAGCAGCCCTCCCTAGTCCAGAACGGGCAGCGCTCTACAGCTGAATGAATCCAGACCTCACCACGACACTGAAATAAGGGCCTGGACTCTCAGGCCTGTTCACATCTTGGCTGTTTCTGTTAGTGCACTTTAGGCATGTTTTCTAACAGAGTCTGCACCCCTAGCACCTCTGACACATGGTGCTCCCCTGCAAACACAGTTGCTGGATGCAGAGATTTCAGGCTTCTGGTTGGAAGGGCAAGCTTCCCTGCATCTGTCTCTCTGCCGATGAGCTGGCACGAGGCACATGACACTGTCACTCTCGCCACTGTCTCACGCCATCGTTGGGTCAGGGTTTAACCACAGGATTCATTTGCTGTCTCTTAACAACAGCACTTTCTCTGACACTCACACTCTCTCACCTGCTGATTTTACCACTTCCTCGTCTTTCAGCCCATCTTTTCTTTAGACATCCCTCTTTCCTCTCCTTCCAGCTCAAACTTTCAGCTTTCGTTTGATTCCCCTCTGTAGCTCCAGCCCTGACTCTGCTCCTTCCTTGTGGCTGACTTGTCCATGGATGTAATTTTCACCTATTCTTCTCTCAGTGTTGTACAACTCCAGCACCCCCCATTTAAAAGGAAGAATTCATAAGGCAAATTCCCTGTGTTGGCTTTGCAACATGGATCACCTTTCCTCCTTTCCCTCCTTGAACTCTTTGGTTCTCAAATTTTCAGACTATTCCTTCTTCTTTTTCCCCTTCCACCACCAATTAATCAACCAATCTGGCAACCTGGGACCAATCTAAAAATACAAAAAGAAGTGGCTGAACAAGAAATTTGCTGGTTAGCTCTCTTGCTCCCATTATGTTTCTGCCTGGTACTCAGACCTCTCCGAAAGGACTCTGGGACATATTTTTTAATGTCTTTTAAAAATTGTCCTTTGGTGTTCAGAGGCTGGCAGTTAGCTGGACAAGGTGATGGCATTATTTTCAAAGTCGGCATTCCCAAGGCGGTGGCTTTAATGACAAGCAAGCTGATTTATTGCTGAGACAACATTGTTCCTCAGGTAAAGCCAACAATGGTCATTAGTACTTCATATGTTTATGTGAGTGCTCTTTATTCTGACAACTCTGCAGACTTCTGGGAGTTGTAGTACTGTCTCCTACACAGCTAACTGTGAGGCAAAAGACTGGGAGATGAACAGACAGCGGAGTGGGTCCTGGCTATGTGATCAATGCACGAAGAAGCACGCTATTCTCGTTGATGTGTACTTCATTTCCATCACACTTACAGGTGGAAGTACCAAGCCTGGTCCTGATGCCATTTGGGGCATGGCTGCTGGATGCACACAAGCGAGCCCTGTGGGTAGGACCTGGTTATTGCACTCTCTCTGCCTCAGCCAGCTATTAAAAGAGTCAATCTGTAAACAGCTGAGGCATATGATATAATCAACTCAAAATTGTCTAAATTCATCTTCTCAGCCTCCCATCCTGCCCACCTCATCTCCCTACTCACCTCCTCTGATCCCTCTTCTCCCATGCCTTACAGATGGGCTTAGAGCTTCAGCAGCTCTGTCCCTACTTCATGGTACTGCTTGCTGCCAGAAAAGTGCATTCATGTTCAGCCCATTCTATCAAAGCACATGTTTTACCTCAAGGCAGACGGGAAAATGATGGGTAAGAGAATCAGCTTCTCCTTCTCTTCAAAGTCAAAGGCTTCAAGGCCAGAATGGACTGGTCACTTAGTCTGACCCTCCTGCAAGTCACATGCAGGAGACAACATCCATCCCCTGGCTCTGCATCAGCTGGACCCGTTTGCCTAGGCAGGCATTTAAGGGAGTTATAAAGACTACAGTAATAAGACAGGGCTCCCCGAAAGCTAACAATGAAAAGCAAACTCCAGAACCAGAAGTGCCTTAGCCAAAATCACATAGCTGTGGGCCCATGCAATCACTTCTGCTGGAGCAATGCTGCTTCCAGCACGTGCTCTTTTCTATCCATCAGCCTCTGTACTGAGTTATCGAGACATCTTGGCTTGTGTGAAGCTGGCTGGCAGATCCCTAGCACAGTGCTGCATTGCACAGGGGAGAGGGAGTTCAGAAAAATAGGGGATTTACCAGCTTCTTCCATGATCTGGCCCTGATGATTAACTGCTCTCCCTTAAAATCAGCATTTTATTTCCAGGTAGAGCTTTGCTGATTTTCACCTCCTGCCAACAAGATCTCATTTTGCCTTTAACTGCTAAACTGGAGATTTGAATCCTAGAGAGGGTGATTATTTACTAGCTGAAAAGAAAAAAAGAAAAAAAAAACATAGTTCCCCATGGCACAAATCTCTGAGTCTGGAAACCTGCATTTGAGTTGCCCATACACCAGCAAGTGGGAAAGGGGTATGCAAAACATTTCCCCCCCGCCCAAACCAACAGAAGAAATGCTTCCAGCACCTCATTTTGATAAGAAATACATTGCTATTTTCTCATTCTCTTTATTCTTTCAGAAAAGTGCTAGCTGAAAAACCACTTCCTAGAAACAGATATTTAAAAACAAACAGTTCAACTAGTAGAAGCAGTCGGGAACTTTTCTGCTAGGGGAGGGGGGGAGCTTTCATGGACTTGCCAAAACCAAGAAGCAAAACCATCTCAGTGAAACTTTGTCAGGAAAAAGTTTTCAACTTCACCATTGAAATTCAAGCCAGCACCAAAAGTGTCTTACCCAGGAGAGCCCCTGGTCATTCGGGTACACAGCAGACTGGGTAGAGTGTGGCTCAAATCCATGCCCAGTCATTGGCAGAAGATGCAGGTCTCTCAGGTCCCAGGTGGGCATCTTGATTACTGACCTTTTTGGACTGCCTATTTTTATTTTGTGGCCATCAAGAAAATGTGAAATTTTGATCCTCAGATGGAGCAACGTTTTTTCATTCTCCGAAAATGTTTTTCATTCCCATTTTTTCACTCTGAGGGGCTAGAAAGCCATTCCCACTTTATTTCGCTAGCTTGAAATAAGAGGAAAAAAATAAATGAAAGTTGAAAGGTTTTGATCTCGTTCTGAATTTTTCTGAAGTCCTCAGTGTATTCTGACTTGGAGTTTCAGTTCAGCCCATTGCAAAGAGATGAGCCAAACACAGACTCAGAATGGGAGGCTCTCAGAGAGGAGAGCACCTCGGCTCCAGATCTTGGGGCTGGGCAAACAGCTGAAAATCAAAACACAAACAACAAGCTGCATAGTTTTACACTGAAATTCTGAAGAGGTTAAATTCTGTGCTCGCAGCTGCACAAGGAGTGATGCCAGCATTTGAAACCTGGGAATAATTGATTTGTGTTTCCAGAATCCTTTTTATTCAAGGGGGGTGAAGTGGGGTGGGTGGGGGTGACAGAGAGAGGGAGAGAGAGAGACAAAAATTGTTACTAAAAAATTAAACCATAAAGCTCTGAGCATCTGGTTGGCGGCTGCTGTCAGCCTGCCGTGTAAGCTGTCCTGCTCTGCCATCAGGCTGCTGGACACAGGCTCCATGAGCTAGTTGTGGCCAACCAAGAAGATGGCAGATGGACAAGGGCTGCATTTGATAAGGCTTTAAAAAAGCCAAACCATCACTAATTAAAATGGTTTTAAAAAGCCAGTCTACCTGCCAGTGGCTTCTCAGGAGCATTGGTGAGAAATGTACCTAAATTAGGTAAACGGCAAAAAAAGAAACTATGATGAGAAACACAGGAGCCAGAAGTTTATGGTGGGGAACCAGCCTAGAAAAGAGGATAAATCATCCCAGTCTGCTTCTTCCCAACAGAAGTCAACACTGGAAATGAGTGGCAGAGTCCAAACTGCATGATAGTTAACAGGTGATTTTCCTGAATCCACCACACTGCTATGGACAAGAACAAAAGAGCCATGAAGATCTGGAATTGGGTGTCAAAATTCTTGGACATGTTTAAATTAAACATACAGCATGGCAGGCTATCTGTGTGAATGGATCTGAGCACTGCAAGGCAAGAGAGCCTCCTGAATATATACAAGATCACTGTACAAAGGAGGCTGACAAACAGCTGATGGAGCAGGGTTTTCACACAGAATTAGCTAGAAAATGGGTTACATATTAAGAGTCATGGAGATTTTTTTTCCTTTTTCTGGAAGCATTGTTTGCTCGTTTTTAGCTGATTTGTTGAAACTGAAACTGTTTTCCATAAAAAAAATTAAAATGAGGTTCTGGATGCCTACCTTTTAATATTTCCAAATTGCTGAGATGTTCCATTTTATTTTTTAAATGAATTATTTCAGATCTTGTGTTAGAAACAGATTTTTCTTTAAATATGAGATAAATATATTTTTATTAGGGAAGAAGGTTGTTCAAAAAAAAGACCCCCCCCAGTTAAATGGAGCATCATAATTCATCTGAATTGATTTTTTTTCCCCATTGCAGATTTCAGTTGCTGTTTCTTATTGTATTCATCAAATTTTCAGTTTGGTTCCACTTCAAAATAGGATTGTTTTGTTCACCTCCTTGCTCTCAAAAATAACGGCATTTCTCACAGAAAAGATGGGAAAACTGTTTCCTGGTCAGTCTTCTCTGAGACCCAGTTCTATCGCCACTTTCCATAAATTGGTGAATATGAAATTAATCTTTAAACCTTTTCACAGATTAGCATTTATGAACTCTCAACAAAAGAGCCACACTGAATGGCTGGGAATACAGCAGGCAGCTGTACATTGTTTGCTTTTATCAGGCTATAAGTTGAACACCCTGTTGAGTTGCATTTTGTCGTACCTTTTCAATCATGATTGGGCTTTTGGAGAACATCTCAATTTAATTTAGCTTGCATACTCTGTACATGCAGAAGTTCTGCAAGGGACATCTGGTTTGCTGCATTGTCAAGTTGCTCAGTAGCTCTGCAAGAAATCTATGGCAAATGAAACCCAGAGCTTTCCTTCTCTTGGTCTGGAATTTGGGAGTAGATTTTCAAAACTGAACTTAATCTTGTGCAGAGAAATCTGATTCAAACTTGTCCACAGGTCTTCAGCTCCAAAAGTTTCAAAAATCCATTTTGTTTCATTTGGATGGCCTCAAATTCATACTTCTCCCCAGAAGTGATCCTTTTCCTATGCAGACTCCAGAAGGAACTTTGATTCAATATGATCATGCATTTTGTCAGTGCATCTGGCAAGTAATGAAGAATTTTATAGCTCTCAAATTGTGAGTCCATATTTGGCCACCAGGAGAGCTTTCTGATCTTTTTATTTAATTCTGATGATTCCTTGATGAAATTCATAAGCAAGAGAGAGAGACTTGGCTTGGAGTCCTGGAAGGGTAGTAAGACCATGAGGGAAGCATCTCATCTCCACAATGGGACAGTTGCTCCCTGGAAGTGTAAGAGGACTGTACCAAGATGTTTTAGTTATATGGGGTTTCTCTCTCATTCATTGCAATATACCTTTTTGCCCTGTGTGGTAGAACTGTTGTGGCTGGTTCTGGGAACAGGGCTACCACTTTAGCACAGCTGTAAAGCATAATTGAGATACTATAGTGCAGGATGGACTATCATTTAACATGAACTGCATTACTTGTGTCCCTGAGCAGACCATATTGCCCAGGGTCATGCTGCAAGCATCAATTTGCACTCCCCAAGTAAGGCATTTAATGGCCAAAAGCTACCTCCATCCCTCTGCTGCTGGGTGTCGACAATCAGATCTCAAAAACCAATGTGGAGAGTCAACTAAAACAACACACTCCTTCATCAAGGCCCAGGCAAACTCCGTGTTAACTGGATCCCAATGCATTTAAAATTTATCATCGATAATCATTACTGTGAAGGACAGTTGGAAATGAGAACAGCCAAGGCACAGCATGGAGCAGCAATGCTGTGTGTTCATAGCAGGAACATACACTGGTATAATTCTTTTTGTCTTCATAGCACCAGAGACATCAGCTGGACACTACAAGCCAACCACATGGCAGGCTAGGACCATAATATCAGCTCCAATTTATAAGCAGGGAAAGCAGAGGAAAGAAAAAGAACCGGTGCATCTTCTTCCTGATACCACATCAGCTTTTAGGCTTGAAAAAGAAACAAAAGCTTTTAAAACTGATACATGCAAGCCTGCTGCTTGGAAGAGGAAATGGATTCAGCACATGCTTGTTTGCACTACCAAGGCAAGTATGTTAGCAAAGCTCGCTCCTAACATTCATGAGGTCATCCACCTTCATGTTACAGCCCTATTTCTGTACAAATGACACCAGGAGATACAAGCCAACACAGGCTGAGTAGATATTAGAAAAGTAGAAGAGGGGAGGGAAGAGGGGGGTATGAGGTCATCTGTGCTGACAAAATGTTAGGTACTCACATTAGAGCAGAGAACAGAGCCATCTACTTTATTGAACAAGCTTCCAACTGGTAATGAGGCTTGTTCTTCCAGTTATTACATTAATAGAGCAACATCTGGCCTGGAGCCTTCCAGGGGCCAAATTCTTCCCTGCTGCAACCCTGTCCCTGTCAGCAGAATAACACCAGGGATGAATCTGATCATAAGGAACTAGATCAATGAGAGGGGCAAACAGTTTGGGGTCCTGCTAAAAAACCAGCTTTTCTACAGAGCAGGCCAGTTATCTGAGGAATAAAGAACATCACACCTTTAATCACTTCCTCATACACCAGCACTGTGTGTAATAAACAAGGAGGATTTTTTGTTTTTCAGTAATTAGCAGAGGAAAAAACGCTTGTGTTTCCTTTCCTTTTTCTAATTTATTTCATTGGCAGCTAAGCCAAGCAGTGCAGAGACACTCATTATGTGGGCAAAGTTGGGAGAACGTTTAACCTGTTTCTCACCTCCTCGCTTAAAGTCCAATAAAAAAATAAGGGAAAGAGAAGGAAAAATATTACATATTTAAAGGCACTTGGTGAGCTCCAGCAGCCACAGTTTATGGAGCTTTCCATACTTCATTTCCAATTCTTGTAAGGTGTCCAGAAGTTATGGCAAATCTTTCAATGCCTGTGAAAGGTGCCATCAGCTAAGAAGCAGTGTAACACTGGATACAAAGACATTACAATGGAGTAGAGAAACCGCGGACAAAAACACTGGCTGGTGGTTTAAGAAGCATCCAGCCCTGCTTCTGTTCGCCTGGATGATACGGATCAAGTAGACAGCTGTGATTTATGCCACTGATGAAGCATTCAACTCATCAGCGCAGTCAGCCTGCAAACAGGCAGCATTCTCCCAGAAGAGTAAGGATTGCTCCCAACACCCAGTTGCAAGGGTCCCCTTAGCACAGGCTGTCAGACTGACCGCCCCGAGTCAGCTACTGTGTTCACTTGCTCCACACGGAGATGTTGCCTGAATGCTGACATTTTAACAGCACGGTCCCTTCCCTGCACATGATATGGCATGAGGGAATAACAGGATGTATTAATGTCATTTTAGATAATAATATTCTTCTCAAAGTGGGCTTTCTGGCACCGTATGTCCCACTGTGAGAGAACTCTACCCATATCACTCCAGCATTAACTCTGAGCTTGAAAGCAATCCATTTGGGCCATTAAAATGACTTGTGAAATGTGGGATAGTTATCAAGTAATTAGGACCACATTTCCTTTCTCTCTCTGCCTGGAGCTCTGCACTATGATCTCAGTTTACCTTCCGCTTCTCTTCACCTTCATCTTTTACACACCAATGTGAGTGCCAGCTTTTTTCATGGTGGTTGCTCTCCTTCCCCTTGCCTGTACACTCTTTCTTTCTCTTTCAGCTGACGTTTTGAAGCTGCAGCCTGCAACCTTCATGAAAAAAACAAACCAGCAAACAAATAAAAACTAGAGGAAATGAGTTTAGAGGGATGCCAGGAAAAACTTATGGGAAGTGTATGCCTCAGTTTCCGTGTTCTGTAAAATGGGTGCTTCTCTATCTCCAGCTGAAGGGATAGCTACAGTTGAGGGGACTGTCCAAGACTTATCTCCCTCAGCCTCCCTCAGCCAAGAGTGAAACTCTTGGAAAGGTCTGCTGATATAAAATTGAAGGAGGCTTTTAAAGCCATATGTCCCTCCATGAGCTGGGGATTACCACAGGGCTTGGAAAACATGCCTGAGTACCTGGCTTTGCAATACTGCTGGAGTCCAATGCGGGGCTGAGTTCCCTGCTGGGCTGCATTTCAAAGCCCTCTGCTCCAGGCTGTGTTGGAAATTGCTGCTCACTTGAAAATCAGAGGGGCTGGGATCCCATCACAGCATGCAGAGCACTTGGACAAGAAGAAGAATACCCCTTCCCACCCCCACAGCTTCCCAAGGGCGTATGGTCTTTGGCTGGAGCCACAAATCAAAGCTGCTCGCACCCCTCGTACATGACCTTTTCCCCCAACATTCTTTCCCCCCTTCATGCTCTCAGATCCTGTCTTCCAAGCCCAGATGACCAAAGCTCTGCAGGAGCCAGTATTAGCAACATCTCCATGCTGGAGGAGAGCCCACAAACATTAATGCTGCCTCTGGCAGGAGGAACATGGGCGTGCAGTGGCTCGACGGACCTTGAGATAGGTCCTCGCTCTCAGCCACATCTCAAACTGTCAGGGCTTATCCCTAGGGCTTTGGCCACTCTCTCCCCACCATATGTCTCCACAGGACACCACACTGAGCAGTCCATGCTGCTGGGGGTCTACTCGCAGAAAGAGAACCCTTCCAGCTTTATTCTCCCAAGGGCCTGGCCACTTTCCAGCTCTAATTTTTGACCAAGAAAGTGGTTTTGCAAAAACAGACTCAATTTCCCTATGCTATTGCCCCTTCACAATACCAAAGGCTGCTCGTGCCCAAATACTCATTGCTACATCATTTTCTCATGCTGCCTGAAGAAGCAAGTGGGTCTGAAACCCAGCTATGGCTCCCAGTTACATCCTGTGACTTAGCTACAGACAACCTCATCATCTAGGCCCTGCCACATGTCTCTTCTCCACCTCATCCTTCCTCTGGCCTGTGCAGAGATGGGGCTGCAGGAAATCTCTCAAAGGTTTTTAGGATCCCTTAGCCCCACAGCAGCACAGTTTAGAGCCTTTCATCCCTCTTTACTCTTATTCCCCTCCAGGATAATCTCTTGAGCCCTCTTAGAGGCTTTCTCTGCAGAGCAGCACCCAGCTGGTTGTGCTCCTCACCACCCTTTCCTTTCTGCCTTCTGGACTCAAAGCATGGAGTCTGTATGAAAAGCAGCAGGGCTAAGGACACCGAGTCCCAGAAGCACCTGGCTGCAGCCACTAAATGATCAGCTGGGAATGAGTCATATTAGCAGCCCTAGCCTGAGAAACCCAGCCAGATCCCTCTGCACAGGACTGAAATAGATTATAGCTGACTGATTAAAGGTCCTGGCCAAGTCCTGGTGAATTAGAGTGGCTTACAGTGGGATGCAAGGATAAGAACTATTATTAGCATTGCTATTTATTATTTGGGTAGTGCTCCTATTGTCTAAAGTGCTTTCCGAATCATCGGCAAGACAGTTCCTGCTCCTAGAGCACAGAATCATTTGGATCCAAGGGTGTGAGTGGAGATGAGATATTAACTTTGGGCTGGCTATGTTAAATTTCATTTGGCATGGTGGAATGAACTGGACCATTGCATCATCCTGAACAGAGACAGTCTGAGGCAAAGACTTGTCACGCTATTTTTCTTGCCACACAGTGGCTGCTACCAAGCAATGCAAGGTGGGATCAGGAGTAGGATGAAGCGGCACATCCCTGGGGTAAGGTACCAAAGCCATGCTGCAAAGTCCAGAGGCTTAGGGTTTGTGCACCTGAGCAAATCTCCAGTCTTGAAATTCTAAGGGAAGAGGAAGAGGAAGAGGAAGAGGAAGAGGAAGAGGAAGAGGAGTGTGCTTCAGGTTAATGAAGATGCCTTTCTGTTTCTTATCTGGAAGGGAAACCCCATGGAGTGACCTGACTCAGATTTTGCCCAGCAATTGCTCCTCTCTACATCAGAATGTGGAGTGAAATATTCTACACAGTAAAAGTGTTTTGAAAAAAGTTGGAATGTTAGGCCAGGTACATGCACCTGGGGCCTCCCTGGAAAATAGGAAAAGCTATCCCAAACCTGTCTTGGGCTCACAAGCTGGAGGGGAACTGAGCAGCTAGGTAGGAGTCATGAGCCAGTTTGCCCTGCCAGCTTTTGCTAGGTGGTCACCAGGCTTGGACATTTTGACACTGCCGTCAAAAGTCCTGCTCAAAAAGGCCTATTATTCTGTGCAAATCTCAGCTTTCCACTGCTGAAAGAAGGGGGAAGGGGCAGAAAATATGACCCCAGCATAATCTAAAAATTCACAACACAAAAGGCAAATAAAAGCTTATTTTTAGGAATCTCATTGCTCATAATCCAAATGCCTGATTTTCACCCAAGTCCCAGGCTCTGGAGGGAGAGAAGGAACAGAGATAGATAACTGGCCTTTACAGCTCCTCAGATGAGCCCTGGTATCTCTCGGCTCCTCAGTAGTGGTGGTGACATGTCTAGACTCTCTGGGAAACATTCAATCAGGAGAATGAAGGATGGGTCCTGCTGCTAGGAACAATGCAAGAAAAACAAAACAGCCCACTTTTTCTTCTGTGCAGCTGTCTTTTAAAAGGACTATTAGGTCCCTGAAAGTTTTAGTGACAGCAAAAAATAACTCAAAAAAACCAAACAAAAAGTGGAAATGAAACTGTATATATTTTGAGGAATTTGCTTTTTTTAAAATTTTAGTAGGTTTCCCTTTCAACTCTTTTCCAGCTGACTTTTTTTTCTTTGAATTCAATGATTATTAATGGCTGTAGCACTAATGTACTTGGAAAAAGCTCATTTGAGAACCATGTTTTTGGGATTATAAAATATCTGAAAAATATTTTTCTTTTCTTCATCCAATAATTGCCCAGCTTTCCCAAACAGACCTAATTCCATGCCATGGCATTGGATACTTCAGACCAAAACTCAGCTTTGAAGATAAACAGAAGCCTGTTGCAATGTGGTTATCACTTCTACTACACAGCTCACTTCATGTGCCTGTACCAGATGACATTTGGAGAGAGGGGAGTTCAGGGACCGTGCTGGTCCTGGAGGACTCACTTTGACTCCCTGACACATTTAGGGTTTTCTGATGTTACTTAAGAATCAAATTATTCTTTTTTTGAAAGCAGAATCTAGGAGTTGTGGGAAAAGCTGTGGATAGCCACAGATGTAGTTTGTCTATCTGGGACGTGCATTGTGGTTGCAGATATTTCCACTGACCAGCTTGCTTTGCAAGAGGCAGGTGGGGCTCCCAGTGAAGAGCAAAGGGGGATTTGTCTGCCAAACCACTTTCAAGACGTGTCTACATCACGGCTGGAGGGACGCAGAGGTGGATCCACACATTATACCTTTTCAGCAAGAAAACCCACAACTAACACAGTGTCAAGCCACCGAGGAAACGATAAAGCTGCATCTGAGCACCCCAGCTAGGCAACTCTCCACTGTCTTGGGTTATGTTCCAGCCCAGCATTGCCTGCCTGGCCTGCCCAACTCAGGGGCATGCAAATTATGATCAGCTGCTCAGTCTAGACATACCCTGATGTCTCCTGACTAGGAAATTCAGCCTAACTATTCTACACATCAATGCTACCCAATTGCATTGGCTTCATTTTCAGCAAAGGAAATTGATAACTGCCCAATTCCTACCTATGTTGAGATATGCTCAGCGCAAAAGAAATATGTAAGTGTGGCCCAAAGCCAGATTCCCATCACAACAACTGCCAAGGGGAAATGCCTAGGAAAACACAAAAAACAGAGAGAGGATGGAGTCAGCTATTCCCTGGAAGACCTTGCCATTTTTAGCAAGCTCTTAGATCAGAGCCAAAGCCTGGGATGTTGTAGATGTGCCTTCAACATCTGCCGACTGTCTGCAGTCCTACCTTAGCTGCCCTTCCCTTTGGAGCAGATGTGAGGCCATGTGGCACGGGTCCTGCCAACTTTATGCCAAGGGTGAGGAAGAGGCGGATTTCTCAGTTTCAGCAGTTGTAGCCAGACTGCAGCCTTCTTGCACCTCTCAGGCGACCTCCTGGCTCATTATGGTATAACAATGATTGCTTGCACATGCCCCAAAGCCTATTGTTGGGAGCTGACAGAGCAGCAGTGTGCTCCAGGAACAGCTTTCAAGGCCCTCCCTAAGTCAACGGAACAAGGGAGTTTCCCTGTTTGATCTCCAACCCATACTCTGCCATTTGAAATTTATCATGTCCCTCTACCTCAACAGAGCAAGGACTCAATATGCAGTTTAATGCAAAACAGTGAAATGAGAGCTTTCACTTTAAGGAAAAAGCAGAAACTTCAGGAGTAACAGGACTACTTCTGTTTAAAATGCTATACAAAACATGATGGATGAGCAGAAACAGCAATAACACAGAGTACTCGGAGTGCACTTTTCTTCCATAAATCTACTTAACATCTATGAACTGAGTGTGGTGTCTCTTGGAAGCAGATTGGAGTATTCTAGGAGTCCTTTCCAAAGAGGGGAAGGGGACAGAATAGGGGGGGAGACTGGTGATTCTTTGACCTTCTTTGACTTTCCCTGCTTACAGTGCAAAGGTTCATGACCAATGTAATCCCTACCAGCTCTGCATGCACGGACACTAGCTCAGGAGACTCCAGTAGTATGCAAACCTATGAAACAAGAGCAGGTAGGATTCATCCTCAAGTGGTGTCCTGTATTTAGCATTGGACAATAATTTATAGTAGTTGCAATGTGACCAAGAGTTCTCCTCTCTCTCCCTTTTCTCGAGAGCCTGGCAAGATTCAGTGCTCCACTAAAGACAACAGCTATCTTTCATCACTGGGCAAAAATCCCAGCCTCCACAGAAACAGAGAGTTTCTAGCTTTCACAGAGGCAGACACTGGGGTGTCTGAGTACCCTGCAAGCTCAGAAACTGGCAGGCAAAATTAATATGAACTTCTCACTTATCATTCAAAAAAAAACTCTCCTAAAAATGTATAATAGTAGCAAATCCAGGGGTCCTTCAGAAATGGAAAGTGATGAGATTTCTTGCACGCATGTACAGAATCAAAGAGCAAAGAACTACCCCTGCTCTGTGTAGTCTGGTATGGGAGGGATGCTTTAGTTGCCCCTTGATGACACAGCACCCCATTTCTTTGCTGGTTCAGAGGTTGAATGTATGCATTTAATATGCTTGCACTAAGCCCTTATGTTCACCTGGACAGCTTTGAAAGTTGGGACAGGGGCTGGAGAGCACACTGCTCTCAACAGCGATTACATTACACCAGCGATTACATTACACCATTCTGCCCATTGCTGTGTGTTTGCCTTCAGAAAAAAAAAAAAACAAAAAGAAAAAAAAAAACAAAAAAGAAAGGAAATAAAAGAGACATTCATAGAATGGAAGAACAGGAAGCATAAAGATGTATCTAATCCATATATTCATAAGACAGGGAGAAAGGGAGGCCTGCTCTTTAAAACACACAAATCTGAGCTCTGTGTGTGTGTTTCAGCAGTGGGATGAGTCGTAGCTTCTTCCAAAAGAGGTTCTGAAGAGCTCCATAGCCTCCAGCCTTTGTGGACAGCCTTTGTGATCATTAGGAGATTGCAATTATCAGTCCTTCCACCCACAGAAAGCATTGAAGCTGTCCATGCTTTGACAAACACATCATGACATTTCTCTTGGGGGTTCTGGGCCAGCAAACTATCAGTCAAAGTACCTCAGCTGTTACATCTGAAGAGGTCCAAACCTAGACAGCCCTTTCCCAAAATGGAAATTTTTTATCTATCCAGGTCTCCCTTTCCTTCAAAAATTTGTTTTGTCAGTGGAAAAAAGGAAACCAACCAAATTTCCGCTGCAGAGAAGGGAAACAGCACAACAGCTTAAGGGCTGTCCTCAGTTTTGTTGAAAATTTTCAGAAGAGGAGGAAAACAACAACTTCCCAACTTATAAGACAGGCTAGTGGATATTGCAGAGAGCATGAGGCCAGATGAGCTATGGGGTCAGAGGTTTTATAAGTGATTCCTTGGATTTTTGTTTCTGAGCCTATTCTTCTCCTGGAATAAGACTACACACAAGAACAGTATTTTGGGAATAGCCTTATGCACAGAGAAGCCCTCAGCCTTCTACTGAACATTTCAGCAGAAAACCTAGAGGAGAAAGAGTCCAGAAGGAATCAGAAGCGGAAAGAAACGTAAGGATCAGCCCAGTGCCGTGTGAGGAGCATGTGGCTAAGCCAAGGACAGAGCAGAGACTTTCCAAATCTCAATCCAGACCTTTAACTGTAAAACCATCCTTCCACTCCTAACTCCAGCCTCTTGACCTACCTACTGTGCTCACCACTCCATTTGGCATCCAGGCCAAAACTCTGCTCTCTGTAGCATGAATTAATTCTTTCTTCCTTTTCTCCTGATGGTGCTTAAAAATAAAAGCAGCACTCCTCAAGCAGATACCATGAGAGGTTAATAGGGAGAAAACATTCTTAGATCCCAAAGTATTGGATCATCCTTTGTTATGGCAACGAAACTTGTTATTCCTTGTTTCCTCTGGTCTTTTATATGCATCATAGTCATCAAGGCTTCAATCCAGCTTACAGTAAACAGTCAAAAACCTCAAGATTTTAAAACTTATTTGTTGAGCAACTGGTAACAACAGTAAAAAAGACAAGAAAGAAAAAAGCATGTCAAAGACCCCTGTGTCAGAAGGACAGAGGGGAGCTCTAGAGTAGAAGAACCCTTGTGCCTCTAGAGAAATCATAGATAAGGCTTTGGGGCAGGAGGCTGGAGCATATGATCTCTGGAGGTCCCTTCCAGCCTACATGATCCTGTGTATCTGTGACACCAAGAAACCCACAGCAAACACAACCCAGAGCATGAGCAGGTCGGGAGCTCCAAAACTGTGAAATGCTGAGCTTTGCCTGATTTCTGTCCAAAACAATAAATCCTTCCTCATGGAGGTTACTCTACACTTGGACCAGGTTTGCAAAAAGGTTTGCCAAGGTTCCACAATAAAGTTCAGAACAAATGCTGAAACCAGGTATGCTATGCCTTTCAAGGGATTTATTGCAAGAAGGTCCATAGAGATCTACTAGATATCTCTTACCTGCTCTGGCAGAGCTCTGCCAGTTCAGAGACTGGGCAGGAGGCAGACTAGGAGCCTGCAGTCTTGTTTCTTCTAATGAATTTACTGAGTAAATTGTTCATGAAAAATCAGACTCTCATGCTACCTCTGTGACACCTTCCCTGGCAATACAGAAGCTCTGTAAAATAAACATAGGAAGCTATAAATTCTTGGGTAGAGAAACCATCTTTTCTGTTGTGTAATTGCAGTGCACCTTGCACTAGCTGCTTAAGTGATCAGAGATCCTAGATAAAACAGGGAAATGTTCCCCAGTCTGCCCTGTTCACTCCTAATGAAATCCCAAGACTTCCTCTTGTTGTTTTATTTTGCTAGAACAAACTTATTTTGTTTCAGCCAGCACCATTTGCAGAATCCCCTCAGTTGCTTGGACTGCAAAAAACAGAACAGTGCTTTTGAAAATAAGTTTGGTTTCAGCATTTTCAGGACAAGACATTTCCATTTCAAAATATGCTATTTCATTTTTAAAGGAATGCAAACAGAAGGAAGACAACTTGCTTCATTTGACCTGTGTGTTTCTAATCTTACAGAAAACAAACAAACAAACAAACAAACAAAACAGAGCCAGTGTCAGTTTGGGTGAACACCCAAGAAACAACTAAAAAAATTTGGATGACATGGCCAACAAAAAGAAAAAAATGTCAGCTATTCAGGGTAATGATCACTGAGTGCTTCAGCACTAAAACATCAGTAACTATTTGCTCCTTTCAGCTTCTCTTTGTCTTCCCTTTCTAAGCCATAGTGTCATGCATAGATGATAACTAGAGTGAAAGAATATTCTGAATTCCTGTCACAAGGGAATTTCTGACATTTCAGTATTTGCTTTGTGTCCTGAAACAGCACAAAAAAGTTGAAATTCCAAATATGGCTCTAGGGCTACTGTTTAGAAAAACATATACGTATATTGTTTAGAAAGGTCAGAATTAAAGCAACATTTAGATGGTATGACAAACGATCAACTGAAGATCAAATGGAAGATGAAATGACTGCAAAATGCTTATTTCCAAGTCATTATTACGCTAAACCTAATTTTCCTGTATGCCTTCTCTTATGGAGAGAGTGCATAACCTCTACCCTGCTGCTGGCTGGAAACACAAAGATACCTAGGCGAAGGATCTCAAAATAGTTGCTCTGTTTCTTATGCTCATTCCTGTAGCATCCATAACTAGTCAGTGCTTGAGATGAAATACTGGGGTAGGTGGGCCATTTTATATCCTACAGTTGTTGAGGGCTGTTCTTTGGACCATGCAAGCGTGCCCTTAAATTAACACTATTCCCATTGAGTAGTGCAAGGTGAGCCAGCACAAAAGTCACTCTTTGCCTCATGGGCATTGAGGTCCTCTTGAGAGTGCAGCCACAATAAAGAAAAAGAGCCAGAACTACACTTCCCCTGAGGGAAGTTGAAGTATATTCTGAACTGATTTGAAACCAATCCAATCAAAAGAACGAAATATTCCCCGATTAGGTCAAACTGACCAAAATGAAGTGTTTCATTTCAGGTTCCTCTGTCCCCACCCCTCAAAATAAAATACAATAAAATATAAAAAGAAGAACGTGAAAGTTTCTCAGCACAATCACATTTCTTCCCAATGGAAAACAGCAGATTTGTGAAAGTGGCAAGTTTTCTTGAAAAAAAATCTTTCTCACCAGCACTTCTGAGCTCTCCACACTGTGCACAGCCTCCATTGCTCTGATTCTGGGGTTTCACAGCAATTACGGCTTGGCTAGCTCTTGCTTCTGCCCCTAAATCAAGCTACCTGCTCAGAGGATGTGTTGCAAAATCCATTGCAGACAGCAAAACATCCTTGGACATCATGAGCCTGAAATCATGATGGACCCAGATTTTGACTCCACTAAACACTGACACCTTCCCCACCACCTTTTTTGTACTTGCATTTCTGCAAAAATAATATGTAAAAATAATGTATAAAATAAGGTATATAAATAATGTATAAAAATAACATGTATGTGTGCAAATGTATAAATTCTCACTTTTATTGGTAGCAAACAGCACCATCTTTGGGGAGTATCTCTGCCCAGTGGGTGAAGCAGAGCAGATCAGGCCTCATGCAGCACCGAACTATTTTCACTGTTGCATGTGTCCCTGGCTGAATGCTGAAACACAACCATCTGTGCTGTGCTGTGCATGACAGCTACACACAAGGCTCCTGGAAAAGAAGAGGAAAACAGAAGGCATTTTCCTCTTTCTTTCCACAGCTCCACTTGCAGCACCACCTAAATATCATTCATGTATTTTCTCTCACACTGTCTGGAAAAAACAGGGTACAGCCCCATGTCCTTTGCAGCAAGCTGAAACATGAGAGATGCCATGTCAGATTTTCAGAGGTATCTGAGAGCAAAAGATGTGAATTCCTAATTGCCTTCCCCAACAGTGAGCAGGGATGCTCTAGGGAAACAGGAAACAGAGTGCAGGTGAGAGACGGTATCTGCCAGCAATCAGCCACTAAAGCACCTTTCCTGCTCCAAAAAGCCAGCTTTGAGAAAAGCCTTTGCAAGTGCTTTCCATGTGAGACCAGCTAGCCAAGGAATTGTGCAATTAGATGTCAAACATGTTTGGAGAACAAAGTGTGTAAACAGATGTAATGCAACACTACATGTTTATTTTTGAATGTGAATCCAAGCAAATCCATCCTTGGCTGCTTTGAGAGATGAATAAAAACTACCAGCTTAAGACTTCTTGCAATATTTCTTCTCTCTACCCTTTCACTAAAGAACTAAGATGAAATGTTTTTAATAAAACCTTGGTTTTTTGTACATATATATATCAAAGTTCAAATAAATCTTTACTATAATCAGAACAATGCAGAGAACTGTAAAAGTTTAGAAGGGGTCACTTCTGACTGGCCCCTACTCCATGAAGTACAGTTTGATGTCCTGTAGTTTATAGCTGTACAAAGAAAGCCCAACTCTTCTGCATTCAGATTGGCTGTTAATGTTGTAATGATGTTTAACTGCTGACAAATGAATTACAGGTGGGGAGCGCATTGCCCATTTAAGACAAGGACTGTTTAAGTAAAAAAATCTGCCATTTTTATTTGGTTGCTTTTTTTTTTTTTCTTTTTATTTCCCTCAAGCAAACAGATTAAGGAACATCATAGCCTGTCAAGTAATGCATGTTTGTAAAAACACCACATCTCTTTGATGCGTCTATCATGTGCTGGAGAGGAGAGAGAGGGGTTTTCTTTCACTTGCAGTGTAGCTTCTTTTTATTTTTTGCCACTAATTATGGAATTTCTCATTAAAATAACAAGAAGCACATCTGGACGGGATTCCAGCACATGTTTTCACTTTTGGAAACCAATGGGAACCGTATGCTTTCTTCCTTCTTCCATGTCCCATGCAGCAATGGCAGCACAATCCAGCATCCGCATCCATGCGCAGCTCCGCCATCCACACCACCAGGCACGCCAGGAGGCAGAGGAACTTTCTCAAAGGCAGACCCAGCTCATGCTGCGCATTGGGCTGAGGCAACATTCACAGGCTAATTATAAACCTTTATAAATCACACTGTTCCCCAAGTTTTCTTGATCTTCTTTTTATTTCTTTTCCCTCTTAGGCCTTCCTCCTCTCTTCTGCCTCTCTCCTCCCTCCCTGCCCCATTGCATGTTTCTCATGGCAAAACTAACTCACGCAGACCTGCAGTGGTTATTTATAAACTCTCCTTGAATGCCAAAGCGCCATGAACAATCATTTCCCTCCAGTTTACAGGAACATTCAAAGTGCTCTGAAACATATTTTCAACATAACTCATCACTTTGAAGATGCGTCCAAGCTTTTGTTCGCATTTATTGACAGGAAGTTGTTTTTCATTGCTCAAACCAGGAGGGGGATGATGGGGGGGAAAGAGGAGGAAGGGGTTTGCCAAACAGCTAGAGCAGTGCCCTTCAAAACTACACACTGCATTCTTGGCACGCATGTTGAGTTGCCTCACCCACCCATCCACCCATTCCCACTCTCCCTTCTTCTTGCCTCAGGGCTAGACCTAACATTTCCCCTCTTCTTTTCAAGGGGGGAGGGGGGAAATTACAGCTTAAAAAGGGGTAAATTAGAGCAAGGATTGATGCAGGTGGGTGGGAGGGGAGGAGAAATCTCACTCTGTTCTTAAGCACAGCTATGTAAGAAGAGGGCCTTTTTGGGTCACTGTTCCTTTCCTTGGCCCTGGAGAGCAGGGGTGAGGCACAAACCCCCATTTTATCTCCCAGGCACAAGCCTGTGCTGGGGAATAGGCCAGCACAGCATGATCATCCCCTTTCGCAACTTGGAGGCTTAGGGGAAATCATGACTCATCCGGGGGAAGAAGCGAGAAAGAGCGGCCCTGGCTGAATCACCACGCTCCTGCAGGGCAGAGCTCTCTAACCCTGACTCCAGGTGTGGGATACAGGGATTCACAAGAGGGCTGGCTGGAGGGCCCTCCAAAGGGATAGGCAAGAGGTTTGCGGGGTAGCCAGCTGAGGACAGGGTGCCCCCAGAGCTGAAGGGTAGGGGAGGCACTGGAAGCAACCAGGCAGACAGTGATGGGAGAGGGACAACCCAGATGCCTACATGCTACCTACTGTGTGCCAGGAGAAAGGAATGATCGCCTCATTCATTGCTGCCTCAGGTCCAAAGAAAAGACCTTGGGGCAAGTTTTCTGCTGGCTTAAGCCAACCTGAAGTTCAGTAGAAAGCAGCATCCTCTCTCAAAGGGCATAGTGATCCCTCTTTCCTGCTCCACAGGCTGGTTCTGGTGGAGGGAGCCAGAAGAGGAGCAGGACAGGTCCCCAGGGTACACATGGAGGAGGCAACAGAGCCCAAGAGGAGGACCTTGACCAACAAAGAGGACTCCCACTACAAGAAAGCACCACAGGAAACGTGGGCCAGTTGGTCTTGACCTCATGGACACATTTGAAACTACTGAGCAGCCCTGGCACACATCATCACTGTGCTCTGTTTAACAGGGAAAAGGGAGATTTAAATAAGGTTGTATCAACGTTTTTATATTGACAGTGGGACTGGTTATAATATACTGTGCGCCTGAGGTTCTTCCACTGAAAGGAGCGTAATGGCAACACTGGGGGCAATTCTTGATTCCACTTACTCCCAATAATTATTACTTCTTGGCTTGTTGCTACACTATATAGTGTAATGTTATTGCTTGGAATGGTATGTTAACTTAGTTTTTACTGATACCATGTGTTCCCCCTCTTTTATCCTGGTAGTGTGTCAAGAACTGTTTTTCTAAGGATGGTCAAGGGAATATGATTCTAATATTACTGTAGATGATATAAAAAGTTTTATAGACAGTATTCCACGTTTGAACTGGGACCCCAGAATTCAAACATGAGGGCCTTAATAAGACATTTGAATTACACGTTTTGAAGGCTCAAACTGGCCAGTGAGGTAGAAAAGGCACTTACTTGATTACAGGCAATTGCCAGTTCGAACGTCAAGATGCTAGAACTGCACTTAGAGAAAAAAAACTCTCTGAAGGCTGGGCTCATAATGTGCAATTTCAAGCATCATTTGGCTGCAGAAGCATAATTTAAAGTACTCTGAAAAATACATGGGACCACATTTCTTACTGTATTGTTCCCATGAGTTGACCCATAAAACTGGGTCAGTTAATGTGACAGTTGCTATCTTTGCTGGCAGGGCTGGGGTAAAACTGAGGTCTTCCAAAACTCAGAACAGAAGCTTCTGTAGGAGCTATGGAGCAAGATGCAGTGATGCTTCCACATGTTCCATATACTCTCGGGCCTGGGCACAGAAAGTTCCACATGGAATAGACTTTTTTTATGTCACAGTGCAGAGATATGCGAGGTAAGGGCTGGGCAATGACTCCGTGCTTGCTCAGTCAGATAGAAAAATAAGGACTAGCTTTCAGTGGCCCTGCAGTGCTCCCAGACAACAGTGTGGTGTAGAACATAGCCCTGTAAACATTTGGAAAGAGGAGATTCAGGGACTGGACGCTCACTCATGGAATTCGGTGTCATAGCTCAGGTGGAAGAGCAATGCTGAGCTGGGCTTCTAAAACTTTCTGCCAGGACCAGTGTTCAAGGATTGACTCTACCAGCTTATCCGCTTAGCGTCAACATTTGCAGTGCCATTTCTTCCTCAGGTCTGCATGTGGAGTTACAGTCTATCTATCTCTGCAAGCTACCTGTTCAGCTGTTCCAGTTCCTATGGGCAACTGGAGCAGACAAGGACTCTGCAAGTTTCTCTACTGCATTCAAGATTTCTGCTGTTTACTAATAGCATCCTTTCCTTTCCAATCATCAAGATATTTCTTGCTATATTTTATAACAGAACAAGCCCAGTGTGCAAAAGGAGGGGATTTTGAAGGCAGATAGCAACAGCAGGCAGAGTTTTCCAACCCCACCGAACTTTTATGAGCACTTCCATAATGGCAATTCCAACACTTGGGCCACAACTGCAGTGACAGTTGGCTCCTAATACATCATAATCTGCTTTCTATTCTAAAAAACCCCAACAACACTGCTTTATTTATTGCAAGTGATTACCTTCACATGGGACTAACATGTCTGGAAATTCCAACACCTTTGTCTCAGCAGCAGGCAGGTTTCCACTGTCTGACAGTGTGTTCATCATTGTAGTCATCACAGCGGCTGTGCTCTGCTAATTTTGCAGGTCGCTTCATTGCCTTTAAATGCCACATACCCAGTAGTACCATGATGACTAGAGCCTCAGTGCTTTCCTTGGGGTTTCTGGCACCCTAAAGTGTGTCTATTTTTGGAGATTACGGAGCAAACATTTGCTTCTAACTTGGGACAGCTCCAATTGTGTTGCATGCTGGCAGCACATTTTCCTGACTTGGTGACTGCATACTCAGACTCAGGCAGATGTACATCTGTTTTTCTCTCTCTGGATGTTGCCTCTTTTTTTGCTTTAAAAATCTCATTGAAGCTAACTTTTGGGAAGTCCTGTACTTGTCTATGATTTTTCATCAATTGCTTGTTGCAGTGTGCAACGAGCACAAAGGATCTAGAGCAGTCAGTAGCTTCCACTCATTAGGAGCACTTAGAGGGGAGAGATAGCCTAGAGTGCAGCTGTGGTGCCTCAGGAGGGCCAGCTGGTATGGGGCAGAGCAGCACAGGTGATCCAAGATGATGGCTGGAAGGAGAAGGCCTCCCTAATCAAGAAAGGGAAGGGGGCTTGGGGAATGGAGTGGAGCAGTAGGTGCACAGTTCACCAAGAGGTGAGAAAGCTGTGCTCTTGGTCAGCTCTGCAAGGACAGATGGGTGACACAGACCGTACAAAAGACCTTAAGGCCTCTGGGGTGGTAAAGGGGGTGTCCCAGGGCATCTGAAATGCCACAAGACAGCCATAATCCCACCCCTGATCTCCACTCTCCTGTAGGCGGTCATGTCAGGATTTGGTGTCTTCCCTTTGGGGGGATGATGTGCTCCTCACAAAGAGAGTGGGTTGGTGTGAAGGGCTGTGCATATCCCCACTGCTTTTCCACACTGACACAGAATGAAACCCACACATGCGACCATCAGCTGTAGCAGCAGCTTTCTGCACATCATGGTTTTCTTCTCTCTCTTAAGGAATGGCAGAGCTCTTTCCAGCAACATTTTTGCCCTTAAATGGTTCACTGACAGTAAACAAATAAAACATTGAGCCAACATGCACTGGTGCAATTGAAGGCTCACTCAGAATTCTGGAAGTGGGGAGAAGGGATCAGCAATACTATGCATTCATAATGTGAGCCTTGCCTGCACCCACATGTGCAGTAAAGCAATGAAAATCCCTCTAGCTACTGGCTTATCTGGAGTTCCTGACTTTGGAAAGTGAATACAAAGCTTGTCAGTTTTAAGGCTAAGAAGTGGGCAAGCTAAGGTGAATGGATCTTGGATGAAATGCTAGCTTGGGTGAAGTCATTAGTCCACAAGCTTCAGCCAAGCCACCAACTTCCCAAAGCACAGCTAAGCTGATACCAGCACAAAGACATGGCCTAGAGGTCTTCCAAAACCAGAAGAGTCCAATATTGAGTGTAACTGCCCAAAGAAGATGTAGGTATCCCCAAATCTTCCTTTTCCTACTCCATACTTGAATAATAGTCTCTTTGTTAAAGAAAGCCACACACACACACACACACACACACACACAGAAATACACACACCTGAACTGTCTGATCCGTACAAGGAAGGTTGCTCTTATGCATCCCTGTCTGGCCTTCTGAATGTGTCCCCTCCCTCTGCCCCATCTCCTCTGAGGTACTATCTACCAAACTGGGAAGACCTGGGGAGCACCTTTCAAAGCCCAGCAACAGTTTCTGCCCCTTCTCACAGACTGACCGTCAACCCATTTCTGCATTGACATAATCTTTGAATATTATAAACAAAAAGAAATCAGCATGAGGGCAGGTTTCAGCAGGCTGTTCCCTTCATTTTCTGCAGAAACAAAGCTCCTTGTTTCACCTCAGCTCCATCAGACCATGGAGAGCCCATTGGAAATGAAATCTTATGTTTGGCAACCAGCAGCTTCTGGCCCTGTACATGACCTGTAGGAACTCTCACTGGCATGAGCTAAAAATGCACCACTGGGACTTCAGACCCAGACAAGTTCTGCTGGGGCCCCTGCCAGCTTTCCCCTCCTCCACTTGCCTTCTAGTGACTGGGAGAAGACCACTGCTGCTACTCAAGCTATCCCTACTGGGATTTAATGGCAAGTGATTCCATCCTAAATCACTGGGAGCCTCATTTAATTCCTTAGGTGATTTTGCTTTGCAGTGCTTCCCAGCATCCATGCTTGGGAGACCTCAGTTCTGGTCTCAGACTGGTTTTCTTTGCACTGTTTTCTCCCCCTCTCTGTACCTTAGCTTTCCCACCTGTAAAATCAAGGTACTGCTTACTCAGAGCTCTCTGAAGGAGAAGCCTGAGGTATTACTATCCTGTAAGACACACTGGTCTGAAAACATTGGCCTACAACTTTATAAACAGCTATGAGACTTAAGACAGTGAAGTGTGAAGAACAGTCTAACTGCAAGGTTACAGCTACTGCTCCTGATTTCCCTCTCCTATGTCTTATAAACCATAAAAAGTCCAATTTAAATGGGAACAGTTTGCAAATGAATGACCGTGTTTCTTAATGAGTGGAAAAAAGAAAAAAAAAAAAATCTGCATGCATGTCCACAGCCAGAGATTGCAGAGAGAACGTGTTAGCAGTAGCTGAGATCCAGGATGCACAATGCACACAGAACTGCATGCGGAAACATCGGGGCCTCAGGTGATGCTGGGAAATATTGTTTTGTTGTATTTATTTTTCAAATGAAAACCTGACCTGGAAAGCATCAACATTGTTCCAGTATGAGGAAGCATTTTTTTTCTTTCTGGGCCTGACATGCAATCTTCTGAAGCCGAAATTGAAATTTCTTGCTGCTGAGAGCTTGGGATGTCTTTTATGGATCAAACCAGTGCTCATCTCCAGTCCAGAGATGAGTAATGAGGCCAAATGCTTTTTTGGAATTAGCACAAGGACAAAATGACACTCTGCTGCAGAGTCTGTATTTTTAAACAACAAATTGGATCTTTTTGTTATTGTTGCCATTAGGTTCAGCTATGGGGGGGGGGGGGTATCCAGCTGGGGGGAGCATCCTCCTGATGATCTGGTAAATGCATTACCTAAACACAATCTGCTGTAGCAAACAGGCAAGCCAAGGGAGATGAAGGAAACCACATTAAAAACATGATGAAAGTTGCCTCCAGGCTCCTTATGTCACACTTGGGCTTTGGGCAGTTGGAGTTTTTTTTTCTTCCCTTTTTCTTCTGTTAATAAAGCACAACCTTGCATTCTTCACTTTGGTGTTAAAGGCTGAGAAGACCCCTTGACTTCTCCCCTTAAGCATACACACATACAGATGCACGTGCCTGTGGATGCTTCTTGCCTCCTGCCCAATGTGCAAGTTGAGGACACTTTTTAGCCTCACAGGCCAATGGACTTCAGGTTCCCAGTTCCCACTGCCTTTGTAGGATCTTTCAGCAGCTGATCTACCTCCTTGGATGGAAAGAAAGAGACTTTCACGGCAACTAGTCAGCAACACAGAGAGGAAAAGAGCAGTGTCAGGTGGGGATTATACCCGCAGAACTCAGTGCTGGAGAGGGCAGAGAAAAAGGCAAACCCCAAAACATCGCATTGTTTCTGCTCCACTGTGAAATCCCTTCAGCAACAACAGAGCTAAATAAAACTCACATGTGGTTTATTTTTGGATTAAACCCCCTGGTTCACCTCCCCCCCCAAAAAAATTGATTTATGATTCTATTGTTCTGTAGTTCAACCTAACACACCAAAAGCTTTGAGCTTTGCAGCTCCCTCCCTGCTCCTTCAATCACACAGGTGTAACTGCTGTAGAAGCAAGGCAGGGGGAGAGGAAGCAAAGGCAACAGGAGAGAAAACCGGGGGAAAAGTTGAGGCTGCAGATGCACACATCTGCTTTCTGACTAATTCAGGGTATGGCACACCCGTATGGGTCCCTTTTTATTGCTAACATTCCTTATAAGTTAGCAACATTTTTTACCCCCTTTCCTCCAAACTTCAGATGTCCCAGAGGAATGTTTAAATTATTATGGAATCCCAAAGGAGTTTGCCGCTTCCCTTTTTAATTTGTTCCATGCTCGTTGCTGTTTTTTAAAACAGTGCCCAGTTTACTCTTTCCTAAAGGCAAGCCCAGGGCTCCTCGTTCAGGTTCTGGCACAGAATTCATTATAACTTTGTTCCCAAATCCCTATGGGTTTATAGCATGACTATAATAATTCACTTGATGTTGAAATTTGCCATTACCTGCTCTGATTTTTGACCTTTCATTTAAATAGAAATGCTAAAAAAAGACCAAAACCAATCAAAAAAGGCATTACTGGCCTTTTTTCACTTGGCCAACTTTCATAGACAAGCTGCAATCCTGTAAGGCCACGTGAGCTGCAAAATGCTTTGGGTGTTGAGCCTTAAGCTCAGCCTGTTATCTTCACAGAATTGAGAACCAGATAGAAAAAAGTCAAAACAGGGCACAAAGGAGAAGACCGAAACCAGATTTTGACCTTCACATTTCAGCAACAGCAAGAATGGGGGACACTGGCACGCAATAGGCAAGCTTGCTATTTTTACCCCAACAGCCCAAATTTGCAGGCAACTGGATATAAAACAGAGGCCTTTACTGGTAACACTCATATAGTGAAATACATACGATTATGGCTGTTTCTCCTTGCTGCTTCTGTAGTCATTTCCGTCATCCTCTTGAATATACGTCTTTAGGTGGACAAATTTAGGAGCTGATAAAAGGCTTGTTGTGTGGCTGAAGCTGTCTTCTCACACATGCACAAACACCCCCCCCCCCCCCCCATGCAGTTAGTTAATTACACTGAAAGGTTGCCACATGCTTAAAAATGGGGGTCAGCACAGCGTCCAAACTTCCCGCTTCCCAACTCTATAAACAGAGCTGGAGGCAGAGAGCAGCTGCCAAAAGTCTTGCAAACCAACTGCATTCAGGCCTGCCCCCCCCCCCCCCAAATGGTTGTTGGAGCGAGTGCTCAGAGAAAACGAGGCACTTTTGTCTCTGCAGCTGGCCATCATTTCCAGAGAGGGGTGCAGTAGATAGGACTCCTTGCTTTAGATCTTTCCAGGGAAAAATAGGAGCTCAAGGCACCCTTTTATTTCCCTGTCCTGATTCCCCCTTCACTGAGGGCCAAGGTAAGCGCCTGTGCTATTTTCAGCATGTGAAGTCACTCAATCAGCACTACCGAACCCTACCAGGGACCTTTTTCTGCCACTTGCACTTCAAAGTATTAATTCCCTTGGACACGGTCAGCAATTTTGGTATGGCTGGCCTGTAAGTGGGAGGGAGAAGGTGGAGTGGAGAGGGTTTTATCGGGAAGGCCTGTGACAAATACGTGGGGCACAAGTCTGATTGCTGAGATGTAGGTGAGAACCGATGTGGCTTGTTCCCACTGCTCATCTAGATGATTCCCAATGGCCGGTCCCCGGTCTGATCTCTCTTCCAGGTTCTGTGTCCATTTTCTGCATCTGCTGCCCCAGGACTACGGGTTGGCTCCTCAGGAAGAGCCAGTGCTGTGCAGTTCTCCCTCAAACAGTTTATCAGCAGGAAAGAAATGGTTAAATACAAATCAGCATCTGCCTGAGAGAGGCCCTAAAAAGCTGTTTCTGGTGTCTTTGAAACCTGGAAAGAAGCTTCATGGGTTGGCATGCAGCATTTCTGTGGTGGCTGAAATCAGGGCTGGTGCCAGCCCTGGAAACAGCAGTTGCAAGATCAAATTTTCATACCTCAGGCAGAAAGCGCCTATCTTCCTCTCCCTGCAGTACCTGCTGTGATGTTTCTCTACCCTCTGACTACTGATACAAGGAAGGGCAGCACTGGCAGAAGCTAAGAGGTTGGCTCTAGAAAGTATGTAGCAGGAAAAGCACTTAAATTTATCCTTCCCCAAACCAGGGCTGTGGCTGCTGGCCTTCCCTTTCTTCCTCTATGAGCATAGTACAGGCCTATCTCTCTGACTCTGATTCCCCTGTAATCCCTTGGTCTGAAGGAAAACCATCTCATTGGCCTTATGAGCGTCCCTTAGCAACAGTTGTTTCCAAACTAATGACATCAAAAGCCTCAAACCCAGAGCAGCACATGAGATGACTGCACAGAAATGAAATCTATGACAACTGAAAAGCATCTGAGAAGTCTTTTCTAAATACATCATGAAGAAAGAAAAAGCAGGAGATGTAGGAAGGGTGATGCATCGCTTAACATTCCTTGTTAATTAAGAGAAGGTAAGAAAATACTGGCCACACATGTCCTTAACAGAACCAATTAACACTTTTCAGCAGAACATTTTGTCAAATGAAGTATAGCTTTTCAGGGTAAAAGATGTGTTGTTCCACATTCATTAAGAAAACATTTCAGTGAAAATGCAATGCTATGCTTTTGTTGGTGAAAACTACTTTCCAGCCAGCTCTAGATCCAACCACCTTGGAAAATTAGTGAAGGAATTTTCCATGTCACTGATGCGATGGAGGTTTTTTGTGAACTACAATGGAGAAAAAGGTAAGTATAGTTCCAATCTCCTCCCCGCCCCCGCAAAAAAAAAGAGGAGAAAGGAGGACTCAGTCAGTTATATAACAAATCTCCTATTACTAGTGAAATAGAGTGAGACTGAGCAAGAGGAAACCTGCAAACACATAACCAAACCAAACCAAACCATGTTTTGGAAGGCAGCTTGATGAAATGACTTAATGGAGCTTGCCTGTGTGCACTGTGGTTGACCATATAAAGGAAGGACACTCCAGAGTAGGCAAGAAGGACATCTGGTTCAAATACCTTCTCTGTCACCTACCAACCTACATAGGACTGGAGCCCACTTAGATGCTTAACTTCAAATTGTCAGTGAACCAAGCCACCCTTAAATACTGACTAAATCTACTGGCTGCCTCATCACCCACCTCACCAGTTCTTTACACAAGTTGGTTTGATTTTTAGCATGCACAGAAATCTCCTCCCAAAGGCCAAATGGGCCCCAGGAGCTCATATGATATTCCTTGAAAGGCTTACTCTACCAGGCATGCTCAGAGCACAACTAATACACACCATGCTGAATCCAAGATCCCACAGAGGAAAGAGCACTTAATATCATGAGAAGACCAATGGGCATAAATGGGCCATGAAGCATTTTGAGTGAGAAACCAGGATGTAATTTAAGGATACAAGAGCTGAGAGGTGCAGCAAGAGCCATCCAAGGTGGTAGGAGCCACAGAGACCACAGTATTGCCTTTATCTGCCTGTTACTCCTAGCTCACTCTTCCTACCTGTGACCATTTCTGGCATGGTTTGGACTTCCTTTCCCCTAGGGAAATAGGGCTAACTTCCTGCTGTCAGGATGGGACTTTCCAGGGAGCTCCTGGGAGGATGTGAAGAAGGTCCAGCACAGCTCTGATACAAGGCACCCCCAAAAAGGAAAGCTCTCTTCCGAAGATCTGCCAGCTCCTTTTGGTGCATAGAGAAAAACAGGAGTTTCCCTGGCAATACATCTGACCTTGACTACATACTCATTCCAGAAGTCCTGGTTCCCTGGGACTTCAAATAAGTGTGGTACACTGCAATGCACCCCTTCGATATTTGTGCACAGAGCAGACATGGCTTGTGTCTTTCAAACACATTTATTAAAGGAAATAACTGCTTTGGACATTGCCACTCAAAGCCGCATGCCGCTTGCCTGCTTTCACATCTCATTACTCAGCTCAGTTCCAGGCTTAGGTTTAAAATTTTTTTGATCAAATCAGCTCCATTAGTTTGACTTTTTTGGGGGGTTGATGGGTTTTTTTATTTCATCGCAATCACATGGCTTTATCCATATGCTGCTTTGAAATGCTCTGTTCACTGGTACCCAGAATCAAAGGTAAAACTTATGGGCGGGCAATCCCCAGGAAATGAACATCCACAAACTCTCCCGTGAACTGAGACAGCTGAAACTGCATTCCTTTATGGGGAAAATTAATTTTATGTATAATTCTCCCTTCTATTTCTATGTGTGGTATCCATGTTGTTTCAATTTCTCTGTGACAAAATGTATTATTGATAGGAACCAGACCTGTGGCTGCTTTAGTACTTAGATATCTAAATACTTGCCTGCAAGTACCATCTATCACTAAAGTGAAAAACCATGTCACTTGCAATGTCCTTTGGGGAGGAGTAAACCACAATTCTTTCAAGATTTGCCAGTTACTTTACAAGTTAAGCCTGTCAGTTTAGCACTAAATCTTAGTCTTAAAATGGTAAAATGAAAAAAAAAAAAAAGACCCTTGTTTCAAAGCTGGAAAATTGAGTTTGTCTGAGATATTTTATGCTTGTGTTTGGGAATTGCGATGATTGATTTAGGGGTTTGGGAACTGTGTGTGCTGACAGTTCCTGGTGTCCTGCCTTTACTTCTCAGGCATGGATTAGCTCTACTGTAAACAGGCTCAAAGGAAGAGATGGGTGAGCAAACAACAGTGTTTTCTGGTTTACCATCACCTCCCACCTGCAAGCTGTGGGCTCTCCAAGCAGCCAGCATTCAGCTCCACCAGATAGGTAAGGATTTGCCTACTTGCTATTAGGCCTAGACAGATGTCTTGAGCTGCCCATGACCACCCAGAAGATCAACATCATAATTAAGACCAGAAACTTGCATCTCCTTTTGGATGGAGCATGAAACCTTTTGTTGGAGGAGAGTTGGACCAAAGCGCTTCAGAGTGTAAAAATCAGAGCAACAGGGGTCAAGGAATATGTGGCCTGGCTGCCGAACACAGCCAGAGAGCCATGCCAGGCAGCCGCAGTCTCTCTCTGTCTGTCTCTCTCAGAACATACAGGGATTTTAAGCTTCCTGGGTGTCCAAGAGGTGCTGAGCAGTTTGCTTCTTCCGTAGCTCAGCTTTGCTTTCATCTAGCTGTTTTGCAATCCAAGGGTGGCCTGGGAGAAATCAAGAGGCCTGACTTAATGATACTCTTTTCTCATCACCCTGACTGGCCTATGACAATCACACTGCAGATTTCCTGGAAGCAAACCGGTCACTTCAGCCCTTCCTAGGCAGCTTTCCTGCTAGCTAGCATGTGGCCTTGCTGACCGCGTGCTGTGCATGTTTAGGATCTAAATCACAGGGCCACGCTTGCTCGGCTGGAACAGAGCATCACAGGTCCCAATGCAGCAGTGACTGGTCACCGCATGGAGCATCACACCTCTGGGAGCCTTTGTCCTTTTCCTTTGCAAACACATTAGCATATGCACTTTATAAGGTCATCTCCAGACATAGACACCATCCCCAGCCTGCACACAAACTGAGTAGCTCAAGAAGCTGTCCAGACTTTCTGCAAATACTTAATACACAAACTGCATCTGTTGTGGGTGGCGTTTTCCAAACACTTCACTTTGGCCTAAATGAATTGTCTTTGAGTCAAGTAAACACTGGGTCTCTTGTCCTGTGTATTCACCAGAATGATCCCGGCATGGTGAAGAAGAGGATCAAGCTGGGGAAATGAAGAGGCTATATTTACACTGCTCCCTGACAGGAAGAAAACCATAAGATCTACAGTTGAAAGGAGCGGGTCAACAATTCTCATTTACAACACTTAATGAAGAACAGCTTCCTTTCCCCCTGCCCTCCCTCAGGACAATTTTCACAGAAATGTCAGATTTTAATTATTTTTTGTGGGTTTACTGAAGAGTAGAGAAGTCCATCTTTTCCTTATTAGCATTCACAAGCAATAAAATAATAAAATCCCTCCAAGTCTTATGAAGCAAAAAGAGCAAAATAAGAGGAGTGAAAGGAAAGAAGGGTTTGTTTCCTGGTGATGGCTTTATTTATTTATTTGTTCTTTCCAGGTCTAATAACATTTTAGTTACAATTTCTAGAAGGGCATAAGTTCTACTTATTTTATAACTCCTAGGGGCCTAATTCTCATTAGACCTTAATTGTATCTTGGCTTGCTTTGCAAAACGAAAAATAGAGCAGCCTGTGCTGGCCATTGGATTCAATCATCTGTTCTTTTGATATGTATGTGCACGTGTGTGTGTGTGTGCGTGTGCCTCTATTTTATCCTTTCATCTTTATATAAACTAGGAAGTAGAAGCCACTGTGATCCTACCGCACCTGACAGCTTTACAGTTCAGACAGCTTTACAGCCTGTTCAAGAGCTCAGGCTCCTGAGACTCAACTAACAGTGCTGCACAGAGGCTATGAGGGAAGCTGTCTGAACCAGATACTGCCTCGAGAGCTGAATGCTGACTGTTTTGTTTTACTTTTTTTTTTTCCTAATGCCACTTTTGTCTTGCTGGCACCCCTGGCTGCAACATTCAGCAGGCACTGCTCTTCCTTTTGTAGCAGATCCCTTTGAAAACACATCAAAAAGCTTCATTAAGTCTGATAACTGAATGCTAGGCAGAAAAAAGGGTATACAAAGGGATATTTGCTTAGGAGATATTCTTTTGCTAATTAGCGTGTATAATCTTCCATCACTAACAACCAGAAGTGGCCACAAGGGCTGTATTTTTAAAAGCTTAACTGATCTGAATAAAATTCTGCATTTGGAGCCAGAGGAAACTGTCCTGTTTGTGCCTGAGTGCAAGTTTATTTCAGGGGAGCAAAGAGAGTAACAGTCCAGAGCAAATGAGAATAGCAGCCTCCCTTTGTGTCATTTAAAATCAAGAAGTAACCACTTGACCCAGGAACAGGGAATGACTGCTTGGAAGCTGAGCGGCGAATGAACTCCCACCATCTCGTGAAATGGCCTGGTGCCAATCCAACATAGGATCCAGCACCGGATCCAACAGCTCTGTAGAAGGTGCTTGGCTGCTCCAGGTAGGCTGCGTCAGAGATGAAGCTTTTCCTTTATTCACTGGCATCCTTTCCTTCTCCCCAAATAATCTGTGCAAACACGAGCGACAAAAAAGGGGAGATTTTTCACAAACTTCTTTTTCAGTTAATTACTTTTTCTGGTCTCCTTGGGATGGATTCAGATCCTGGGGTTTTCTGGTTGCAGGGGTTTGTCAGTACACTAGTTTCTCCCTGGTGCTCCTCCTTACAGAGTGGCTTCGTTTTGCTTCCTCCCTCCCTGCACTACAAGCACGTGTTCAGAGCACTTGATTTCTAGGGCTGTGGTTTAGCTTTCTAGCGATGCCTGAATGCTGGGGGCATTATATATTTTTATTTTTATAAATACATGTTCTGTTTCCTTGGGATTTCTGGTGGTGTGAGGTTTAGTTTAGCACATTCATTACGCTCCACATTTCAGGACGGAAAAAACTGAAAAATAATTATCAGACAGTTCATGATTTTACTTAATAACATCCAGGAAAAGAAAAGACATGCCCCCTTCCTGCCAAAAAAAGAAAAAAAAAAAGCAACAGTGTTTCAAAACATGAGGGCCGAGTGAGCAAAATCCTGGCATTTCAAGAGCAATACCAGTAGCGAAGCCTACAGTTCTTCTCCCTGTGGTTAAAGAGGCAGTGGAAGAAGGCCTGAGACCAGCCGTGCTGCCTAAACTGTAGATGCATTCAGAGAGATCATTGCCACAACACTGTTATCAGCTTCACGATGGGATGAAATTTTTTCAACACACAGATTTTCCTGCCCCTCATTTAACCCTTAATATTGTTTGTGAACCATCCATATATGAAAAAGGTTCACCACATATACTTAGAGTTGTGCATGTACTTAAGTCCTCCCTAAGCAGGACTTTTTTAGGCACATAGAAATGGCATTCAAAATCAGGGATGCAAAAGAAAACCTAAATAAAGCTGATTTCCTACTGATTTCAGTACAATCAGAAATTCAGATCTTGCAATAAGATTGCAGCGCTCACAGTTTCATACATTAGCGTATAGCTCATTAGCACAACGTATTTGCATTTCTGCTGGTGGTTCACATGGAAGGCAGGAGAGAGGCTAAAGCTCTCACCATTAAAAAAATATTTTTTGATCATGTCTGGTGTAAAGCATTTCAGATGTAGCAAAGCATTAATACGCAATGGGTGGCTTCTGGCTGCCTTCAGATATCAGAAGTGCAAGGGATGCCTTTATGGGCTCTCTGTATTTTCCTTCCATTCATGTTGCAGTTCTGAGAGGCTCCTTCCTGTCTGAGCACTGAAGCCACATGAAGGTGGAAATTCTGCTGCACCAACATAGCTTTTGTTATTGTGAGGTTCAGAAATGGACTCCCAGAAGATCCAGGAGAGACCTTCCTATGACCAATTTGCTGTTGAGCAATCTAAGTGTTTGGATTTTTCTGCGGAAAACTCTATTCCTAAAATACAGTGGCAGCCAAGATGCACAGTGAGGGACACAGGCTCGGGGATTCTGATTGCTTCAGGATTTTACCCAGACTGCTTTGTCACTGTGACACAGGGCAGGCAAGCTACACTTGGGCTGCAAGTTGGACTCCATCATTCCTCAAGACACTGCAATCTTCCTGATTGCATGACTTCATCACAGGGCTGAAAAATTCTCAATTTATGGGGATTTTGATGCATTTGGCTCTTGTACATGATTTTTTTTTCTTTTATACTTATTTCACATTTTACATGACTTTTGGCATTTTTTTTTAAATGAATGCCTCCCTTTCTTGTAATACAAAGCTTTATTTTTTGCATTGTGTCCAAATAATCATGGGCCAAACATTCCCCTCTGGAACAAAGGGAAAGAAGTTCTATATGTGTCATATGATGGGCAAAGTCTCTACAGCACATCTGGGAACATTCCTTTGCCAAGGGCCAAACAGGCTTTTCAAACACACTAGCTGGGCTGCACACCATAGTAGTAAGACAGGCACACAAACCCAGCAGTGTGATGGATGGGCCTGTGGAATGACTTGGGCTGAATTTCCCTCACATTTTCTCACTCCTGACCTGTCGCTGACCTACTAATTATCTGCCATCTCACAAACCATGATAGCATGTGGATTCTTGTGCCTGGCTGAGCTCTGGGCATGCCCACCGGGTGTCCAGAGTGTAGATGGAGGACACGGCCAGGCTAAGCCCATCTGTACCTCCAGGCAGAGAGACAGAGAGCAGACTGCATCAGATCTCTAGCAAAACTCCTCTCACTTTGTCTTAAGACAATTTTTGTGTCTACAGCTATTTCTAATGGTGTTCCTTCCCATCAGCACAGCTCTGGCAAATGACCACTACTTTAAGGCCTGCAAGGAACTATGTCTGAGTGCTCGGATGGAGGAGGAAATGTCATATACACTTGTCTTGAACAATTATTTTCTTTCAGCATGCACTGTTGGCTACAGTTGTGGGAAGAAGTGTGTCTTTAGCCTGACACTGCTCAGCTACTCTTTCAGAAGTACCCACTTCCCATGTATCTATTGGTTAGGCGAGTAAGTTATGCGTTAAGCTGTGTAGCCTTGCCAAAACAGATGTGGCTTTCAGGGCCATCAACAAGGAAAACTTAGATGCTCAGATGAGAAAACCCAGAAGGAGCATGAAAAGATGCTTCATGCATCAGTAGTAGCTGAGCAATAGTTCCCAAGACAGTCACTTTGGGTTCAGAGCACCTAAATTTCACACGACTTCAGATCTGCATCCTCCACCTGTGGGAAAAGAGGGAAGCACTCAGGGGTAGATGAGATAATAGTGGTGAACACATACAGGTCTTGGGACACATCTTTAAACTTAGAGCAGTTTCCAGCATGGTTCATGCTTACTTGCTTACATGGTCATTCATAACTTCCACAATATCTGAAAGTCCCAAGGTGTTTAAGAATAGAAAATCCACAGAAGACAGCATTGTAGCCTTCTGTATAATATTAAATACCCTTTATAGCATCCTGGGGAATATCCTGCTAATACCTATGTCTGACTTGGAGTCTTGCTTTCAATTCCAAGTCTACCAGTTCTTCCTGAACATTCAATGTAGCACCCTAAGGACTATACCTGATCATTAGACCACAGGAGATTATACAACAGGAGATGTAAGTACTCCATGAGAACATACCTATAAAGGAAGACAATTGCCATACACAGATACAGGGTTCTTTAGTGCTCCTATAAAAGCCAGCAATGGTGAATGCCACCTATAGGAACTCCCTCCTTTAACTACTTACATCTCTACTGACAGGTCTTTCCTGGGCCACTGAACACTGTGCTACTGTTAGCATTTGCAAGTGTAAGGCATGTTATCCACAAAGAAGATACCAAACAGTTAAAAAAATGTTAACAAGCTTTAATTTTACTGAGCTATAAAGCCACCTGATTGGTGGCTTTCCACATGGATGAGATTAGCTTGTCAACCAGGAACCTTCACTATTAGCTGAGTGGGAGATTCACATGAATAGTTCTCATTAGAGCTACTGCAACTCACGTGTGGCAAAACAGCACACTTCAGAAGAGCAGGGTTAAAGCCAACGTGCAGTGAAAAAGAAGTGGGATACTTGGGTGAAGCCTGGGACTGGATGAGCTTTAGGCTAAATAAAGCTTTTCTGACAGATATCTCATGCTCTCCTAGAATATGGCCGGGGAACTCAACACTACAGCAAACATTTAATGTGTCCCCCACATTTTCTTCTCCATCTGGGCTCTGACCACCATATGACCATTATCTGCTAATTGCAGTGGGTGACATCTGGAAGCTTAGGTCACGGTGTACAGACACCTCAATTGATCACAGCCCAAAGGAGTTTACAGTCCAAGACACATGGGAAGATACAAGAAAAATTTGGAGAAGGGCAGCAAGTTTGATTACTACAGGGTCCAAGAAAATCCTGATATGTCCTATTTCCATACCACAAAGACTGGGTAGAATGAGTGACTTTTAGCCTTTCATTCCAGATTTCCAATCTTCCAGTGGTCCCATCACAGTGATAGCTGCTACCAGACATCTGGAAGGCCCCCAAAGCATCCAGGTTTGCAGTAGTGCATACAACACCTGTACACAAACACAGTTAAGTCTAGAGCACTCTAAGTGTGCGTGAATCTCCAAATGTGTGCAACACACACACATACACACACATTTCTACCCAGGCTATCTCAGAGAGAAGCAAGGCAGCCCAAAATGAGTGGTACCCCAAAAGACCCAACTACCCACAGTATCAGATCCAGATGGAAGCAGGACCACAAGTCACAAAAATGCAGAGCTGCACTCTTTCCTCCTCAGCACAGCTGAAGAAAAACAGGACACTCCCAATTATACGTAATAGTAGGAAAAGAGCAGGGAAGCCCCAGTTCAGATGAGGGCCTAGTTATTGGGAGCTGTCCAGACACAGAGCAAGCAAGTGTTTAAGCCACGAAGAGCTTCTATTGAAAATAAGAAGGGAAATAATTCTATTCTGTGGATGGTTGTACAGCAGAGTTGCTTCTGGCTGCTTCCAGGCTAAGACAGACATACTAGGAGTGGGATTTTCAGAAGGACCCAGCTGCAGAATCCTGGCAAGGAGCAGTGTGGAAAATTCCACTCTGACTTGACTGCAGTCAGACAGGAAGGCAGGAGCAAAACAGAAACTCACCTTCATACTTCTTCAGTCTTGGGTCAGTGCCTTAACAACTGATCTAGATGCCCTTACTTCTCACGTGGAAGTCCAAATGTGCTGTCTGTTACACCCAGCCAGCACCTTTCTCCAGGACTACCTATCACTAGCAAAGGAGTGTCTTCAGTACACGTTTGCTGATTAGTTCGTACTGCTTTGGCTACGCTATATCAGTCTCCTGAGGAGCCTGCTTGGCTGGTGTGTCTGCACAGAGTCAAGCAGAGATGATGCACATGGCCCTCCCTTTGGCACACTGGAAAGCTCAAGGTCAAAACACAAATTGTTGGAGAAAATTTTGAGCAGAAGCTCCCACAGCTCCGATTTAGCAAAGGGAAAGAGAGTAGTAACTTCAGTGTGCACTTCCTCCCCTAGAAGTCTTTGCAGTATGCTACGTCTTTCAGGCACAGCTAGGGGATGGGAGTTGCTCCTCTGAAGATATACATGATGCGGAGGGAGCACTAGAGCTCTTTCACGCCTGAGGGGGGAGAGGAGGAGGGTTATCAGCTGGATCTTTGAAATCTAATGCCTGACGGTGATTTCAAAAGCTTAAGTAGAGTCAGTCCCCTATGAAATGCTGGCTCCTTGCCTTCCTTCATAAGGTCCTTCATCTGGACACTTGCCAAAGCGGCCTTAGCTTCCCTGCATTTCAGGGAGCTCCCAAGACAAGCCTTGCCCAAGCCTCAGCCACTCTGACCCACTCTCTCCATCTAATTCACAGAAGTGGAACCCCAGAGCCCAAATGCTCCTGCCCACTCATCCATTCTGAAAGCTATGAGGCCTATTCTCTTGGTGTTATCTAATTGCCAGTTTGTCTCTTCAGAGGCACAAGAAGCTGAAAGCAAACTTCCTCTCCTGCATTTGGTTTTGTCTCTGAGTTAAGCAGGGAGGATATCTGCCTGTGTTGGCCTCTCTCCTTCCAGACAAACTTCATTTGAAAAGGAGGGTGAAAAAAGAGAGATCCTGTCCTTCTCATGTCTCCTTGATCAATACCATTGAAGCCTCATCAGCTCTTCTTTTCTCACAGAGGTTCAGACTGTTACCTTTTCCTGTGCCTCAGTTTATTCCCAGCCATCCCATTTGAAAAGATGATCAAAGCTGAAAGACCTCTATTGTTTTCTCTCCAATGGTTTCTCCAGCCACCTCCTTGGGTTCTCTCTCAAGGTGACCCGAGAGTCAGAACAAAAGGTAATCAAAATGGCATTTGCTGCTGGCATACACAAGTGCCCCAAACTGCAACCACTTCTAAAAAAAGATCCAGGTTAAAATCCTTGTAAACACATTGGAAACATCTTTCCATCCCTAAAATAAATGTGGCTTCTGAGGAAAAGGAGACCCCAGCACACCTGTCACCATAAGCATTTGCCCCTGGACAGATGTCTTTCCCCAAGGGGGACCACAAAACAGAATTGAAGTGGAAAACCAGCATGTTGACAGTCAAATTAATTAATCCTGTCCTAGAAGAAATTCCTTGTAAATGCTGTAATGAGCCAGCTAAGCATGTTGTCTACAGAGGAAACAATAAAAGAAAAAAGTTGCAAAACAGATTCTCTTGCAAAATCCTTGCCCAAGAACTCCAAACCTGCAATAATCTTTGGCTCGCACCACAGAAAAGGTACCTCTGGCTTTATCTTTCACCCAACACTTCCCTCATTGCCAAGTACTCTACAGCCTCACAGCAATATGCTTCATATGTCTCCCAGACTTACTACAGGTTGGGAGGAAGGGTAGGGGAGGCAGGGAAGTGAAAAAAGTAGGCCAGCAGATGCCTAAATGCCGTTTGCTCTGTGTACCTCAACTACAGTTGAATCTCATTGCTAGAGTGAGAGTTCCCCTGACAGCTTCTCCATCTGTTTGCATGTAAGAGTTCGCCAGCGGAAAAAAACAGGTGTCCCATCTGAGTGTTCACATGCAGGCAGACACCACGCTGTCAAAAACCAAATATAAAACAAAACCAACACAGCAAGCCACAGTCCGTCAGGTGCTATCTACCTCATCGCCTGGGGAAAATGGCTTCAAAATTTGTGTGTCAGATACAGAGCTGTCTGTTCCTAAGGTTTCACAGCTCAGTGTCTACACTGAGTGCCTTCCCATCAAACTCCCCCAACATTCCTCCTTTCAACCACCAAAAAAAGGGATGTACCTGTTTTTATTCAGTTTAACATGCCTGAGCATATGCTGACAGTAGCTTCACTTGCTATTGCCTTTGGAAGGGACTGGCAGAGCTGAGGCTGCAATGTAAGAACTGCACCAGGTACATAAGGAAGTAAAACTGGAAGCATATGGATGAAAGGTACTATGGACAGAACAAGAGAAACACTGGAAAAGTTTCACTGCTTTTCAAGCTTGACCCTTAGCCCCTGCTTTCAACCACCCTTCCCACATCAGCTTTCTTCTCATCACACAAGTTCACTGTTCACAGTAACACCCCTTCTTGCATTTCTCTGACGAGACTGATTGGTGCTTTCCACCTTGCACAGGGTTGTGATCACTGGCCAACCTGGTCTTTTCTCACTTGAACTGCTGACAATCTGAAGAACTGCAAGAAACCAAGGCAAGCTTTTCTTGATTTTTTTGCTTACAAAACCCAGAACACAACTAGGGAGTCAATGGAGAAGGCAGCTACTGCAGGGCAACATGTTGAGTAACTGCAGCCCATGCATTCATCACTGAGGGAAGGCAGGTCAGGACAGTGCAAGTTGAAGCCAACAGAGATACAAGTACTGATATTAATGAGTGGCAAATCAAGCCCAGGAATTTCTTCTTACTTTACACAGACTTGAGACTATTCTCACATAAATCCAAAAGGGATTTACCTGCCCACTGCTCTCTCCTCCCTTAGTTTTAGCTCCGCTGACAGAACAAAAGTAAAATTCATGTCTAGTAATATATTAACAGAAATCCTTCTAAGTACAGAAGACAATTTGTATGTGATTTAATCAGCAGAAAAAGTGTCCAAAACCTGCCCAGGCATCAGCTAGGCCTATAAAACCCTGCTGGAGCTAAGTGTTAGTCTAAATTTAAAATAAGTGGAATAGCACTGATTTCACTGTAACAAGTGGATATCACCAGACTGTTCCCACCCCTTGGAGCTCAGGTTCATCTGTGACAGATAGAGAAGTGAATCAAAAAAAAAAAAAAAAAAAAAAAAAACCTCAACAACAACAACTAAACAAACCTAGCAGGTTCCCAGAGGAAATCTATAGAGACCTGGTGTCCTTCATTGAAATCTTTTTCAAAGATTTGGTTAGCAAGACACTATTTCTAACTTTAAAGCCTCTCTTTTAGTGTTTATATGAGTCTCTTTCAAACCAGAAACTTGAGATTTATATCACATTTTCCTACTCTATCAAGGGCATTCACAGTGATAATATTGTAAGTTACAAGTGCGGGATTTTAATTAAGTTTGAGAGAACATTTTAGGAACTGGTTGAAGGGTGGAGAAGGAGAAATAACTTTGCAGTTCCACAGATTCTGCTGTGGCCTCAAAAGATATATTAATATCCCCCAGTTGTCACGATATTTCCTCTTTAAAATTCTTTCAGACTTTGAGGCAGCTCCAATTGCAACAATTCCATTATTTAGCTGTAAAAAAGGTGCTTTTGGCATATAGCCATTGGCTAGAAAAGCCAAGGAAGGATATGACTAGGAAAACATTAACAAACAACCCACCAGCCCAGTGCATGAGACCACAGCCAGTAAAGCATCCGTCGTGCTGGCTTATGGTTCTTTCATGGTCTGGCAACCTTTCCAGCAGAAGTTGCGTAGCAGATGAGACAAATCAGGAAACTATGAAAAACAAGAGACTGGCCTGAGTGCAGTTAGATGCTGGAGATGACTTTGAATTGGATATTTTCATCTTTTTCCATCAGAATTTTAGGGTCAAAGTCATCAGTGGCTCTTGGAAATTAACCTATGCCCAATGTGTTTGGAAGAGCTTGCTATTACTCATCTAGGGCCGATGAAAAGCTCTCAGACCCTCCTGGGATGTGCTGTCCTTAAAGACACCATCACTACATCATCACCTATGCACACTGCCATGGTACAGCAGGAAGCAGCCCATGTCAGGTGAGATCCCAGCCCCACAGCCTGGTATTTTTGAATGCCACTTTCCACTGAAGTGTGATAAGACCTTGGAATTTCTCTTCAGCCAGCCTTCAACCATACCAAGGAGAAACAGCTCTGCTGTACAACACATACCTACAAAAACAGCCAAACACCAGCCCTCCTTGCCCAAATCCTAGCTGGTGGATAGTAAATCCTAGCTTTCCTTCTAGCCTTACAGGAAGGCGGCCTGTGCATAGATGGTGTACAAGCAGTGCAACTCCTACTATAACCTTACCTCCTCCTGTTCCACCATCACAGGTATCACAGCTCTGAAAACCCACAAGCTAGGGCTGGATGTGCCAGGACACATCATTGCCTTCTCGGTGTCCTAAACACAGCGTGGTTTGCCATACACGAACTTGATGGCTCTTGCAGGGTGAAGAAACAAAGAGGAGAGCTATTGCAAAGAGATCGGGTTATACATCAATATGAAGGGCTCGGGATGGCTGCTTTTTCTGAAGTGAAAAGCAAAAGCAAATTCAAGTTTACTTGACTTTACACCTTCCTTTCTGTCAAGCATTTTGATCTTTAGGTTCAAAGAGCTTCCTGAGCATTGAAAAGGAAAATACAATGACTCCATGTAAAATTTATGAAGAACAAGAATCGTAATGATGGAGCTCTCCTGTATCAGTGCAAAAATGGGTCTGACCTGCATGTGAAAGCCATTTTCCTGAACCTTAGGTGTAGGCTAACCACCTAAGAAAGAAAGAAGAATGTGCTGAAATGCCAGAACAATTCAGCCTTCCTGTAAGAGTCACCATTTGCTATGGATCTATGGGCAGATCAGCCACGGGACTTAGGCCCAGGTCTTCTGGGCTTAAAACTCTTTGAAAGACAGCATGATGTGCTGTAGCTCAAGCAATTGTGACTCTTGGTATGAGCTGCAAGGCCTCCTGGTTCATTCCCAGCTACAAGTCTGCAGTAAAAATGAAAAACAGCTCCTAACACAGAATGTTTAGTGTTTTTGACAAAATCTGAGAGGCCTTTTCCCCCCAACTCAACACAATAATTTTGTAAGTTCCTAAAATTACAGTAGGCTGCTCTAAGCCTCCAGCAGCTGGCTGAGAAGCAGCAAGTATAAAGGAAATGCAGAAGGCATCTAGAATAATTGTCTGCCTGACCACAGTTCTGTCAGATAGAAGTGATATTTCAGTAACACTTCTGAGATTACGCTTATCACAAGAGCACCTCCTAAGAGAATCCCTCCTCCGGGGAATATAGTGTCTTCTGCCCAGATCAGAACCCAAGAAGATGAGAAACAAGCCAGAGTATAAGTGGGAGTCACAGCACCTCATATAGAATTTCATATTTTTAATTCTTAATTGGGGTAAGATTCCCATCACACCTCCCTCATCTGTTCTTTTTTCCACCTGCCTTTTATTTTATTTCTGGCTCTTTATGGCCTTCCTTTCCAGCTGCTTACTATTATCACCTACGATTCTAATCCCTCCTTAACTGCTCACATAATCACCCCTTTATTTGGGAACCTGGATTCATACCCTTTGATCCACAGGTTGTCCTTGTACTTCCTGATCCCGATTTGTTCCAGGGCTTCCAACGGTTTCCAATGTCCTGGAGCTCTTATTTGCTTTAACCTGTCCCTCTTTGTCACAGCATGGGAATGAAGTAAATATTTAGCACCAGAACACATGTGATTAATCTAGCCTCCTTGCTCAGAGACGGACTGCAGTTTGCATGACCGAGGGGTCATTTGAATTTGCTGAATCCCCTCTTAAGTATTATGGACAGGCGGCAGCAGCAGTAGAACTGTTCTGCTTTAATTGCCATGAGTCTTGTTACCACTTCAGCTGTGCAAATACAGAGGAACATAGAGCACTCTGAAATGCACTCCCAAATAATTTGGTGTGCAGGATATGGGGGCATGCTAGAGTTACTGTGAACCAGGGTGAAGCAGCTTTGGTGCTAAGAACAAGAGGTCTGATTACAGGCAGCAAGTCTTCCTTTCTCCATTTGTCTTGCCCACACTTGTCTGTGGCAGCAGTCCTCTCCAGTGCTATCCTGGCTCAAATGCTTTGGATAAACAGCAGTGCTTACCACATCAGACTTCTTTTGTTCCATTTTCAGACAGGCTTAAAACACGTAATTTGCTTCCAAGCTCAAACAGAGCATTTTCATGGAGCACTTACTCTCCACTTCATGCTTTTACCCCTTGCCCACATCCACATCCTGCTCATTTGTCAAGGTCTCAAAGATGTCAGCAGGCAAGGACTTCTGCTATCTCCCGTTTTGGCCAACAATGTCCAGGTCTTGCCCTTCGAAGATTTCTTTCATTCATAGCTGAAGACCAGACAGGACATATTGGCAACCTATCCTGGCCTCCTTCATCACACAAACCAGGAGACTTCACCTGGTAATTCCTGGATCAGGCACATTAGTTTACATTTGGCTACAGTATACAACTCAGGAAGGCATCAGAGATATGACAACAGCAGTGCAAACAGAGTATGTTGATTCATTGGATGTGGTCTCTGAATAATGGTAGCAAATTAAAGGCAACCGGAACGGCAACTCTGTGAAAAAATACCTAATGATATGTGGGACGCAAATATTCCAGTGCATGTTTCTAACTGTGATTTAACCAACTTCTCAAGAGAAAAGACAGCAGAGTAAAAGGATCAGCATGTAGGGAATCTTCTCTATGCATCTGAAGGGAAATCATTCTTAAATAGCCTTATGGGTGTGCCAAGAGCTCCCTCACAGATGCCAAGCAGATTAGCCAAAGCTACAACTCAGCAAGGACACTACACTAAATAAGCATAAATGGGAGGCAGAGGGAAACCAGTCTCATAGCACTCTGTACTCAGACAGAGCTCCATGGGTGGCTGCCATGGCTTCTGCCCCTCTAGCTGGCAAGAAACCACATCAGATTTGCCTTTTCTTGATTATGACTTTCCCCTATAACTTTTTAAATCTACAGTCAATAGCTTGATCTTTTGTTTCAGTAACACTCTCCTTCCTCTTTTCTCTCCCCATTGCAAGCTCATCTAGTGTTAAAATGCACTGAGATAAATGTGAAAAGGCACAAGGTATATGGCTTCCAGCATCCAAATGAAGCAATTTTAGTGCAGTCCAGGGGAAGTATAGGAACTGTAAGAGCTGGAGAGCACTTGCCTTCCCTGCTGTAGAATCACTACACTGCTTTTGACAATCTTTTTCCAAGGTAATGCATCCCAATGTCTTTGCCCTCTAGATAAAACACTCTCATACAAAATCATTGCCCCAAGGAGATATTTATACATTCTGAGCAATTCAACCCTTCCTCTTCTTCTAAGGAAAATCTATTTCCCATCCGTCTTCCCATGCCTCCTCCATTTCATTGCATCTCCAATCCAGAGTAGAATCTCACTGCTAGTATTATGTGGAAGAATTAGTCAAGGGGACTATTTTTACATAGTAGGTTGAGATGGACAGAGATCCTCCAGCATGGCCTGAATTGGCTCCCACCACTTAGCTTAAAAGGAAGCAGGTTAGCTAAACAGCAGCTGTAATGTAAATCATTGTTAAATATCAAGAAAATCCTAAATTTAGGGAAGCTGTCTTTCAGAAATGGTCCTAAGTGGGAACCTCCAAACGTTTGAATTATGTAACGTGCAGATGTTTTCTTTAAATGGGGAATTTCTTAATAGTCATTAATGTTAACATTTTTGTGTGATTAGGTCCACAACATAGTTATCCAGCTTTCAGATCTGAGGAAAGACAAGATCATATCACTTTCAGCTGATCATCAGACAACTTGCTTTAAATGACCAACTTTTATAGGAAACTGAACTGTATTTTGATCAGTCTGTGAGTGATTCATGATTCATTGGGCTGATTCACTCCCACATCCCATTCCTTAAGCTACTGAAATATATTTCATCTGCCAGCAAGTCTCCTTTCAAAAGATATGAATCAACTCAACTTAGAGTTTTATCGTCTATTGCAAATTAATATAATGCATGCATGCAGCTATGAAAGTAGTTCAGTTCAGGTTTGTGCCCTTCTCCAGTTCAGGGCACATCCCCAAGGAAGTGGTGCGGAACAGAGTATCTGAGAGGGACATCACTACCTAGTAAGTCATCAAATCAATCTTCAGACTCCTTGGCTAGATTTTATACTGTGGTTCTCATTGAGAGACATTTATGTTCTTGAGCTAGACCTTGGGAAATGAGGAAGAAGTTGATTTTCTGTTCTGCCAAAGCCTTTTATACTGCCTTAGGTATTAAAGACTCCTACCTCCTACCTTCATTGGCAAAACTCTACGTCTATACAGGTACTTGGGCTTCTAGAAGTGAAGCGCAAGTTAGAGCAACCCCAACACTGGCTGTATCTCTTTCATTACATGGAACTGTCAAGCTAACAGGGTAATTGTTTGTTCTCTTCCAGCAACCACAGAGGTGATTCAAAGGCATCCTGGAAAGAGTATTTGCTGTTCCCATTTTCACATGAGATCATCCCTCCGAGCTAGTACTGACGCTTCCTGTGGCCTGTGGTTAGGGAATGCTATGCACGCTCTGGAGACCCAGCCAAGCCTTCTCCTGTCTGAGCTATGCCAGAAGGGGCCATGCAATGGGGGTTTGCTCTGCTGCATCAAGGCCACAGCCACCCCATCATGCCATAAGAGAGACTCATCTTGGCACCCCCTGTTCAAGGTTTTGTTCAATGTCTGTTTAAATAAAACAGCTTGATTAGGTGGTTCAGAGTTTGCTTTTTCCAAATCAAGGGATCCATGCTGTTTTAAAGCCACTGCAGTGAGGTGTAGCAGGCGTGAGACTGGCTGTGGGTTAGCAGGGAGGTTTTCTGAACACCCTGGTAGAGAGTCATTACATTCCAACAGACTGCAAGATCTAAGATTGCTTTCCAAGCACTAGGAACTGCTTCTGATAGCTTGGATGCTAAATAACAGTATCCACTCTCCCTAACCCCAGTGATTTCAAAATTCCACTCAGTCTGGTTATTTGCATGAGGTAACTCTAGTCCTTTTACACTTCTAACCATCTTTGTATTCTGTGCTGGGGCAACAGCTGCAAAAAGATGTTCATGGTCCATGAATGGGACACCACAAACAATGCAGAGAAATTAAAGCAGGCCCTTCCCCTGGCAGCTTTAATCTCATGACATAATTTCTCTCATTTTCTAGTCAGAATCTTCTGTGGACAGACAAAAGCCAAGATGTTTGCAAAAGGAAGAAAGACAAAAGCAGCCAAGAGGAACAAAACCTTCTGTTCTTCTTCTGGTTTGCTTTGCAGACCACCTCCAAAGTGTGGTGAGCATCAGAGAAAGAACTAGGTAAAGTTATACCAAAAAATACTCCTTACACCTGCTACCATGGCACATTCTTCACAGCTGAGGGAGAAACAGCTGGATGTGTCCTGCTCACAGATTTTGATCAGCAGAATTGTTAGCAAAATACTGTTTGTAGAGGCTTCATTATTTCCAACAGTATGTGAACAAGAAAGGACCCAAATTCAATAAGATATGCCAAGGCTTTCAGTCAAAGGACCACTTAGAAAAAACAAACAAAAATTAAAATGCAGATGAAGAAGTTTTTTCACAGATAAATAGGAGAGAGATAAAAGGAAACACTGTCCAAATCTGGAGACAGTCAACTGAGAAGCCAGAGAGCTGCTACAACACAAGGAGATGTAGGTTAGATTCGTGGCTGTGGTACTGAATGCTGCATGCCCTCAAGTTCATCACTGAGGAATCACTCCAAGGCAGTCAGGCACTCCAGTTACTGTGCTGATCTGGGCCTTTGCAGCTGTGTTTCTTATCCTAACCCAAACATACTTTCAGCACAGCATTGTAAATTGAGACCACATGCATGGACATCACTGAACCTCAGCACTCCAGTCTGTAACAAGACTTCTACAAGCTACAGTCAATAACCTTGGTTACTGAGTGGCTTGCATCAGGCTCCCCACACCACAAACAGGGAGATGTGCAGAGGTCTTACAGTCATCTTGAAACTAGAACTCAAAACTCAGATGGAGTTTTCCAGCTATTTACCTGATTTCCCAGTCCTCTGTGCCTTCTCATCTATGCCACTCTCATGGCTTGCCTACCTAACTCTCAGCCAAAACCTGCTCACAAGCTTCTGGTGCTGGACTCTATTGAGGTAATACCAATAATATGAATCCCTTTAAGGATTTAAGGACTTTAAGTCCACCCTCCCAGAGAAAGTATTTTGTCTTCTGTCATACTATAACAAACATAGGTGGGCTCAGCAGAGAATGGAGGACTTTTGCACCTCTGGGAATTTCCAGAGAGGATACCGCAGGTGATACTCAGTAGTCAACAGAACCGTGGCTTTGGCTTCAATGAGGGTCAAGTGACACAACCATTTCAAAGCTGCCTGCAAAAGTAAGACCACTGTAATAGCAAACCTACAAATGTTTAAGGGCTCAGGGGCAGGGGAAGATCAGGGTCAGCTTTCTGATACAAGACCCTCCAAGTCATACAACTCCATACAACAACCTGCACACTTTGACCACTCACCACCCTGAGCTATGCTCCACACAAAACACAGACTGCCATGTCATCTACCATGGATGCACACTCACATTTCACAACGTCAAAAGGCTATTTAGGTGGGAGAGTTAGGCACTCAGAAGCTGGAAATGCCAGGTCCAAGCTTATTTGGGAAACCATAATTTGGGTCCCTATGCAGGCCTCTTGGGAAATGCAGGAAATCAGGATATCAAAGACTGTATCACAGCGTATGTGCAATATTACAGTGACAACTATAAATCTGGCAGTTGCTAGCATTTGAATGCTTGACTTCACCTACACAAATTTGAATGGTTTCCTAGGTCTCCCTTGTGGGCAGGGGGGAAGTGGGGAATCTAATAAGTAAATGCCATAGCATGCTAGAAGCTCCTACCATCAGCAAGACATGAACTCAGAGCCTCCATTGGCACACCTTGTACTATTTGCTCTGTAAGACACAACTGATTGCCCAAAGGAGGTAGGATGCTGTGTTCAGGTTCTTTGTTGTCGTCCAGTCCCAGCCAGCTTCCCCAGAGGAGACAAGGGACTGAAAGTCTGTGATCCTCCATGCCTCAAAACACGCTGTTCCTAAAGCAAAATGTACCATTGTGAATATTTAAGGGCAGAACCCTACCACTGCATAGTTATTTCCACAGGATTTCAAAATTCTTTTGAGCACTGCAAAGTAGAGAAACGAAATGGTAAGTTCTGAAGATAAGTAACCGATGCTGAACATTACTTATGGGATGAATTGCAGAATAGTTGGGGTTGAAAGGGACCTCTGGAGATCATCTGGTCCAACCCCCTCTGTTCAAGCAGGGTTAGCTAGAACAAGTTGCCCAGGACCATGTTCAGTCAGGTTTTGACTATCTCCAGGGATGAAGACTCCACAACCTCTCTGAATAACCTGTTCCAGGGGTCAGTCACCTTCACAGTAAAAGAGTTTTTCCTTATGTTCAGAAGGAACTTCCTGTGTTTTTGTCTGTGCCCATTTCTTCTTGTCCTGCCTCTGGGCACTACTGAGAAGAGTCTGGCTCTGTCTTCTTTACACCGTCCCTTCAGATATTTATAAACAACTATAAGGCCGCTCTCACCTTCTGTTCTCCAGACTAAGCAGTCCCAGCTCTCTCAGTCTCTCCTCATATGACAGATGCTCCAGCCCCTTAATTATTCTTATGGCCCTTTGCTGGACTTTCTTCAGTAAATCCATGTCTGTCTTGTACTGGGGAGATCAGAACTGGACACAGTACTCCAGGTGTGGCCCCACCAGTGCTGAGAAGAGGGGAAGGATCACTTCCCTCAATGTGTTGACAATGATCTTCCTAATGCAGCCCAGGATACTTGGGCCTTCTTTGCCACAAGGGCACATTGCTGGCTCGAGGCCAACTTGCTGTCCACCAGGACATCCAGGTCCTTCTCTGCAAAGCTGCTCTGCAGGTGGTCAGCTCCCAGCCTATACTGTGCCTAGGGTTATTACTCCCCAGATACAGGACTTTGTACTTCTCTTTGTTGAACTGCATGCGGTTCCTATCTGCCCACTTCTGTAGCCTCTCGAGGTCCCTCTGAATGGCAGCACAACCCTTGGCTTATCAGCCACTCTTCCCAGTTTTGTATCATCAGCAAACTTCCCAAGGGTGCATTCAGTCCCATCATCCAGGTCATTAATGAAGATGTTAACAGTATTGACCCCTGGGGGATGTCAGTAGAGACTGGTCTCCAGCTAGACTTCATGCTACTGACCACAATGCTCTGAGTCTGACAGTTTTCAGTCCACCTCACTAACCACTTAGTCTAGCCTGTACTACATCAGCTTGTCTATGAGGATGTTATGGGTGGCAGTGTCAAAAGCCTTAGTAAAGTCAATGTAAACATCATCGCTGCTCTCACCTCATCCACCAAGCCAGCCATCTCATCATAGATTGCTATCAGGTTAGCTAAGCATGATATCCCCTTCATAAATCCATGCCAGCTACTCCCAATCACCTTCTTGCCCTTCAAGTGACTGGAAATGGTATCCAGGATTAGTTACTCCACCACCTTCCCAGGAATCAAGATGAGACTGACTGTCCTGTAGTTCCCTGAATCCTCATCCTTGCCCTTTTTGAAGGATGCTGTGACATTTGCTTTCTTCCAATCCTCAGGAACTTCTCCTGATTGCCACACTTTTCAAAGGTAATCAAAAGTGGCCTCACAATGACATCAGCCAGCTCCCTCAGCACTTGCAGGTGCTTGCCATCAGGGCACATGGACTTGTGTATGTCCAGTTTAAGTATTCCCTAACCTTATCTTCTTCCACCCAAGGGAAAGCCTTCCTTGCTCCAGACTTTCCCTCTGGTCTCAGGGGCCTGGGATTCCTGAAGGCTGGTCTTACCAGTAAATACTGAGGCAAAGAAAGCATTCAGTACATCTGCTTTTTGTTTCCTCTGTCACCCAGGCCCCTGCCTCATTTTGTGTGTGGGTGAGTACATTTTACCTAGCCTTCCTTTCACTGTGTGTGTACTTGTAGAAGCCTTTGTTGTTGCCCTTCTTGTCCATTGCCAGGTTCAACTCCAGGTGGGCTTTAGTTTCCCTCAACCCATTCTTGCATGTTTAGTGTTTCCATTATCCTCCTGGGTCACCTGTTCCCACTTCCACCTCTTGTACACTTCCTTTTTATGTCTGAGTTTAATCAGGAGCTCCTTGTTCATTCATGCAGACCTCCTATGGCCTTTGCAGGATTTTCTGCTTGTTCGGATGGGCCATTCTTGAGCTTAGAGGAGGCGATCCTTGAGTATCACCCAACTCTCTCGGACCCCTCTTCCTTCCAGGCCATATTCCACATGATTTGTCCAAGCAGGTTCCTGAACAGGCCAAATGCTATTGTCCTGAAGTCCAGGGTTGTGATCCTGCTTTTTGCCCTGCCTCCTGCTCACAGGATCCTGAACTCCACCATCTCAAGGTCCCTGCAGCCAAGGCTGCCCCCAGCTTTCACATCCCCAACTAGCCCTTCCTTGTTTGTAAGTATGAGGTCCAGGAAAGCAGCTCTCCTCATTGGATTCTCAGTCATTTATATCAGGAAGCTGTCATCAATGCACTACAGAAACCTCCTGAATTGCTTGTGACCTGCTTTGTTGTCCCTCTGGCAAATAACTGGGTGTTTAGAGTCCCCCATGAGGGCCAGGGTCTATGACCATAAACCTTCTTCCAGTTGTTTGAAGAAGGCCTCATCTACTTCTTCCTGATCAGTCTACAGCAGACACCCACTACAATGTCATCCTTGTCGGTCTGCCTGCTAATCCTGACCCATAAGCTCTCAGCTGACTCCTCACCTGTCCCCAGGCAAAGCTCCATGCATTCGAGTTGCTTTCTCCCATAAAGGGCAACAGCCCCTCCTCGCTTTCCCAGCCTGTCCATCCTAAAGTACCTGTATCCAGCCATCATAGCACTCCAGCTGCATGAGCTGTCCCAACATGTCTCCACGATCCCACTGGGATCATAGCCCTGTAGCTACGCACAGGCTTTTACTTCTGTTTGTTCCTCATGCTGCACATTTTAGTGTACAGGCACTTCAGAGAGGCACTGTAGTGTGCTGATTTCCCAGAAAGGGCACAAGAGCTTTCCCCATAATGTGGTCCCATCGGCACTTCCTTGTTTACATGTATACACTTGGGATGATTCCACTTCAGCTCTGTTTCATTGAATAAGAGATCCCTTCTGTTTACATCATGCCAGACCCTTTGCTTGCCAATGCCATCCATCATGTCCTCACTTAATTGTTGGTCATTCTCTCCCTCTGCCATCATCCCTAGTTGAAAGCCCTCCCTACCAGATTTCCAAGCCTGTTGACAAAGACACTTTTGTCCCCTTTCCAGGTGGATCCCATCTCTTCTAAGCAATTCTCTGTCCTCAGAGAAGGTCCCATGGTCATAGAAACCAAAACCCTGTTGCCAGCATCAGCTGCACAACCAATTGTTGACCCACAGGATCCATCCAGTCCTTCTCAGGCCCTTCCTCCTCACCAGCAGGATCAAGAAGAACACCTCTTGGGCCCCCATGACCTTTACCCCTGCCCCCAGAGCCCTGGAGTCATGACTGATACTTTCCAGGTCTCTCCTGGCAGTAGTGTTCATGCCCTCAAGGAAGAACAGCATGGGTTAATAGTCTGAGGGCTGGACAAGCCTCAGCAGCCTCTCTACCACATCCCAGACATGAGCTTCTGGCAAGCAGCAAACCTCTCTAGAAGGCAGGTCAGGTCAGCAGATGGGGACCTTCATCCCCCACAGCAGGGAGTCATCTACTCCTAACACTTGCCTCTCCCTCCTGGTACTCTGGTGTAGCTTCAGGTTAATACTCCTGTTTGACCACGTTCCCAGCACAGCAGCTACAAGGGGAGTGAACCTATTCTGAAGCTGCCAGTCTTCAGGAGAAGCAGGAGCCTTCCTCTTGGTGCCAGAAGTCACCAGCTTCCAGCTTTCACTATCATGGGAGTTTCCACTTTCTGACCCAATAGGCACTGGCTGTCTGCCCCTCTGCTCCAGTTGGAGGTTTGGGATCCTGAAGCTAAAGTCTCAGAGAAGATCTGGTTGATCTCTTTCTCATCCTCCCTGATGCCATGCAGTCTGCTGACCTTCTCCCACAGCTCCCTGACTTGGCAGTATAGCCCCTCAGCCACTGCGTACCTCCTGCAGGTAAGGAGACCATCAGCCCCCAGCTCAGCAAGAGGCCCCAGGCACTCCCTGCAGCTGAAGACATGCAGAGCTGTGTCCTCCTTCTGCAGTTCTGTCCAGGTCAAAGCCTCTGATGTTGCAGGGACAGATGCTCCAATAGCTGCTAGGGACTGTGCCCTGTGGTGCATCACCACTGTAGCTGAGGGTACATATGCTGGTCTGAGCAGTGTTACCTAGCCTTTCTTTGTACCCTTCTGTACAAACTGATGTCTGTTCACTGTGCTCTAGGAGCTGTGTACTAGTCCTGGCTCTTATATAGGCCTCTCCCTAGTGCTGACTAAAAGGGTGTTTGACCCTCCCTAATCAGACCTCAGCTGGAACAAAGGCTCCAAGCACCCTTTGATCAAGAAAAGCTGACAGAGCTTGTTAGCAGCTGCTAGAGCTTACCAGAACTTCTCACTAGTCAAGGCCTCCTTTGGCTATCCTTACCTGGCTATCCTTACCTGGAAGCAGCAGGCACCCTCAAGTTTGCCAGAGGATTCCCAGGAATTCCCTGATGATCTCAAACAAACTCCCCAGAAGATCTCAAAGAAGAGCCCAGAAATTGCTGTGAAAACTGCTGTCTGTTTTCTGCATTCTCTGAAGAGAGGATGTTTTCCAAAGCCCAGGGTTGTCCGTCTGCCACAGGGACAAAACCTGTTTCAAGGAAAGGACTGAGAGCTGTTAGCAGCTTTGACCCTCCCTTTCATCTTCCTGGTAGGACACAGTGGAGGGTGACTGAGGTCTGAGTAGTTTTGAAATGGGGCAGTCTCAGTCTCAAAGCCAACCCGGCAGCAACCACGCCCTTTCTGGTGTGGCCTTGAGCAGCCTCTCAACCTCTTCTGCATAGATCCAACACCCCCTAAGATCAAATGGGAGGAGGTTTCTACAGCTATCAGACACCTCCATCTGCCTTCCTTCCTTGCCCTCAAAAAGAGGAGACCGGGTGCTTCCAGTCACATCCATTTTCAGTCATAGTCCCCCAGAAACAGGTTTCACATCATATCACAAGGCAGTCTTGTCTAAGAAGGATGTCCTGATCTTTGCCTGCTAGGTAACACTGCCACTAAACAACCTTCTCTTTGGGGCCAGGTTTCTGGCCTTACACACAGGCTTTCACTCCCTATAACAAAGTTTTAAGATCCGCTCTCCCCATCTTACAGCTTAAAGCTTGGCCCCCATAGCATGGAAATAACAAAATCCCCCACCCTCCTTCAGTTTGTTGTTAAACATGTGCGGTCCCACACTGGCTGTCTTTTCCAGATGACCATTTTTATGTGCTTTCCAAGTATTCCTTCCTCTTCTGCCCCTGTTCCCAGAGCTTTGGGCTGGGGCAGAGCAGGCCCATCTCACAGGGCATGGTTCTCATTTCCGAGGGAGAGCCTGCAGTAAATTGCTCCTTCATGGTCTGGCTACTCCAAAGAGTCCCAATTAGATCTCCATGCAGTGACAAGAATGGCAGGGCTATTCCCCCTTGAGAAAGCTGTTGGCAGAGCTGCAAGAAGAGAAACATTTCTGAGGATGGCTGGGATTTGGTTTCTAAGTGGCTGTGGCTGTTTTCAGGTAATGCCTCTGGGGTTCCATACTCTCCCAGAGTAGGTCTCTGGGAGACCTACTCCGTGGTGCAAATTACACCACTCACAATTTTCACAGAGCCATGGATTGAGGCACCTTCTTCCTGCCATTACCAGTGAGCCTGGCTCAGAGTCCTTGTCATCAGCATCACTTCCAGCTCACCAAGGATCTAGGATCTGCTATGCTGCACCATCACCTGTGGGTTTTGTGGCATACCCCCAAGCTCATACTCCCAAGCTACCCTGGTTATAAACCCCTTTCCTCAGAACTAGCATTTTCTGAGACAGTGAAATGAAGGTTTTCTAGTGCATCTGTGCACGCTATGCCACTGAGTCAGTCCCAGCCTTCCTTCTCATCATGCCACTATGGACACAATCCTTGTTAACTCCTCCTCTCCCTCCTTCCCCAGAGATATGCAGGTCTTGTCCCTGTAAAGTGCTCCTAACTACCCATGGACAGCAGAGAATCAATTGCTTTTTGGCAAGGAAACAGTCATGTCACTCCTTTGATGGCGTATGCCCTAGGGAGCTGGTGACAGGGCTCGAGGTTAGGATACAGCAAGACCTGATATTAGATTGCATATAAATTAACTGTGAACCTCACTCTGCTCTGAGCAGGGTGGGGGGCAAGAGATATCTGGAGGCCTAAAAACTCATGCATGAAGTTATGCCATGAAATAGCTCAACTGTGCCATGAAATAGCTCAACTGCCATGAGAAGAATTGATTAGTTGGACAGAAAAAAATAAAAAGAAAAAAAAGTCATAGAGACGTACTTTGGGAAGTTTTCCACTGGTGCAAAGATTAAGGTACATCTGGCGTGGCAGTCCACTCTGGCTGTGAAAAGGTCTTCAGAAGGATTTCAGCTTTCTCAGCTTTCTGTTTCTATTAGAAATACCATATCTTGGCTCTCCTTGGTTGTTTCAGTGCTTGAGATACCTGTGGTAGCATTTGGTGAGAACAAGGGACTGTTCTTAGGGGTATGCTAGTGACACGAAGTAGCAGACCAAGATTAGGGAACAAGTTATGCCCTGGCATGAACAACAGTGCCAGGGGAGACTTGGGAAAATAAATAGGTCTGTGTTGGCATCTCCTCACTACCTGTGGATATAAATGGAGAGTAGAGTGGAAAAATATTTTGGATCCTTTGGGATTGCTTTTACCCAAACTCTGTGACCTCAAGGAGCCCATAGAAGACTCTGTTCAGACTGGTTCTGTATCTGTTTGCTTGTTTCTGCTATATCCTTTCAAATAAATTGTTCCTCCCACACACAATCCTTGCTGATCAAACTGCCTCAGACTTTACACTTGGAATAAAAAGAGGATTGTAAAGGAAGGAGTGGGGCACAGCAAACTGCACATGAGAGAGAAAGAAGAAATGTCAAAATACTATCTCACCCTTTAAAGATAGGTACACTCCTTTTCTCTCTGACACAGAGATTACTACAGAGCACAGAAGTCTAAGGCAAATAATTGTCCAATTTACAATGATTTTACATGAGATTTGGGCACCTCCCTTCTCAGCCTCCTTTGAACATCTACCCTTGCATCTGGCCCCTGGCCCTGGGGAGTGCTGGGGCAGTTATGTTACAATGCAAGACTGCCAGCTGTCTCTGGCTCCTTCCTGTTCTGTGTCTCCTCTCCCCTCTCATTCCTTCATTGCGGCCTGCCACTGCTCTCTATCACAGGTGAGAGACTATTTGAACGACAGGGAGTAAGTTCAGGAGAATTATTTTTAAACCCATTAAGGGAGTCACCTAGAGTTTTATGGTGCTCTGGTTTTAAAGCTCAGGAGAGCCTGCATTTGATCTGTAATACACAGCCTGCAGGCATCATTTCACAAAGCGTTCACCTTTTACCCCATGCTGCCATGCCAGTTGCCAGTTATCTAGCTTTACTTTGATGTCTCCCACACTAACACTGACAATGCTAGTGGAAGAAATCTCAAGAGGTACTTCATTATAAAAACAAGAGCCAGAGATACAGCTGATGTCTAAAGATCATAAACATCCTAAGCAAACACAGAAATATTCCAACTTCTAGGCCTCTTTGGCTTTTAACTTCTCAACTCACCAATTTCATCCGGGAACAATTTTCAGCAATGCTAATTGTATGTTTTCCCTGAGCTGTGCATAGTTACAGGCCAATTATTTCTCCTCCAACCCTGTGATGCATGAGGACTGATGAAAGTAATCTGAAGGTAGAAGCCAAATCTTTTTGAATGAGCAACAAATCAGCAACATTCCTTAAGGAAAATGAAAAAGAAGCAATCAAAAAATAAGCAAGACAATGCAAGGTAGAAGCAGCTTTATGATGCCATTGACTTTAGCAGGAAAAGAGTTAAACTGATGCCAAACACTTCTGAAGGTGAGGACACATAAGGGGATTTTGCAGCAGAGCTATGTATGAGTTCTCTGACTACCTTAAACCTAATGCGTAAATTAAGACCAATGGAAGGTTAAGTGTTATGTTTCTGACCTTTCATGGATGTTGCAATCACCCCAGACATTAAAAACCCTAAAATCAAGAGACATTTAAAGTTATACTTCAAAGAGATCCAGATGTCTTAAGATAAGAAATGTGCAATTAAAGCACCCAAACATCCTAATTCTGTCCTGCGGCAGTGCTGGGCAATAACCATGATTATGCATAGACTTCTACTGTTTAAGGACCCGGATTAATCTGATTTTAAGATAAATAGGAATGTTCCCAAGATTTTTATCCTGTTACACCATCACTGGGCTCTTGTGATACACCTTTCTCGTACTGGTCTGTGATGAAAAATACAGAGTAGCTGTGCACAAACTAGCTGTCAGAGAAACATGGCAATTTGTTCAGTCCTCTTTGGAGTCTCCTGCTTCAGAGTTAATCGAATCTTCTGCCTTTATAATCTCAAAATGTTGATATCCTGACAATTTAGCTTTTATTTATAAATTACACTTCTTCTAATTAACCAGAATACAACTTTACTTACATCAAAAGTCTAGAAAGTCTGCATGGTCCCATTTTAGGATCCTTTGGATCCTGAGGGTCCTAGTTTCAAAGATCCAATTTGTAACACAGACCAAAATGCAGTTGTTCTTGTAGAATTACCTAGAATACCCTCCCATTTCAAAGCTCTAAGTTTGAGGAAGATGATCCTGGGATTTTGCACAAAACTAGGAAGCCAGCTCCTTACTTTAGGTAAGAAATTCAGTTCTGCTTTAAATACAGAATCAGGATTTGAATTGTTATAACTGAGTGACAGAGAAGGGAGAAGTAAGTGTCATGAACACTACATGTGACACCCTCTGCACGCCCAGCATTTCCTAATATAAGTGCTGCCAGAACCAAGATGGCATTTATGAAAGGAAACTTTTCAAGGTGACCATTAATAGGTATAATGTAGCAATCAGGCAGAGGGCTGGCACAATATGACAAAACACAGCGGAAGTTCTATAAATGTGTCATTTTGAGTTGTGTTGAAGATCACTAGAAAAGCACCATGCTGTGTGGTGGTGAAGATTTTGATGTGGGGCTCCTGTAGATATTCTGTGAAGAACGTGTTACAGAACTGTTTTCTCCAGTGGATATCACCCTTCAAATTTTCAGGCTTCCTGCAACATCTCAAGGTTACCATGATGTCTGTGAACTCATGTCTCCCAAATCTCCTTCTTGGGTTATACTAAATGCCCAGAATGATTCTGGGGTGCAACCAAAGCCAGTCTAATGGACTCTCAAGACTGAGGTAAGAGTGTGACTGTCCAGATTTGTCCTAGAGTCACCCAAAGCATGGTTTTGGCAAGGTCAGCTGAGCTGAAAGCAAAGGAAAACATATGGTATGTGTTGTCATGCAGTGGCAGTAGGTAGGCCAGTCCCATAGTTTTCTGAAATGTTCCTGATTCTCACAATATTATACCATGATTGTCTATGGACTAGAGAAAAACACGCTGAGCCCCGTTTTTACTACAGGCACAAGCTACTTGCTGAAAAGCAGGTTCGTCAGAGGCAAGCAGATTTTAATTATAGTGACAGACGAACAAACTGCCTACAACAGTACTAAAGTAAAAAGATAGCAGAATATAGTAAAATAATTAATAGTAATATTAATTACTTCCATAAATTAATATGGAATATAATTAACACAAAACCAACTACGTCTTCTTCCCCAAGCCCACACTGCTGGGCAACAGGCTGTGTGCACTAGTGCCATCAAAATCAGATGTCAAGTTAATAAGCCCTCTCTCACACACCCATAATTTCAAGGACCAACACTCTTCCCCTCCAAGCCACACCAGCCAAAATCTTCAGCATCCTCTCTTTTAGAGGAGAAGAGTTTGACCACAAGAACTGCCTGCTAAAGCTACTCACCTACAAAAGGGCAACCAATCCTGCTTTTGCAGTTTTCACAGACACCAGCTACTTCCAAACCCAAACCCCATAAAGATGCCAGGCTCCTTGCTTCGAGAAAGAGACTCCTTTTCTCCTCTCTAATTGAGCTGTGCCAAGATCTAATAGCATAGAGAATGCTTGCAAAAGGACAAGGCTGAAATGCCTAATTGGAAATGTCAAGTCTAATGAATGCTGACTGCTCTGAGGCCAGAGTGGAGGCTCTGCAGGGATTCTCCAAGTGCAGTTGTGGAGGAAAGTGGTCTGTTTCAAACAAACAGCACCAGGATAGGAAGAAGGGTCCAGATTAGAAAGACTTCAACACATAGCCAATGGAACAGTTCTGAATTTTCATGGGAAAAACAAGCCTAACACCTATGTATTAGGTCTGAACAGAGGGCATTCTGCATTTCTTCCATATGGGGAAAGCAACTGATTTTTGCTTTTAAATCAGCATCAGATTCTGCATTAACAGCTGAAAATACATGGAGCTGTTAAATAATACCATCCTACCATAATAATAATAAAAATGGTGTCACTATAGTAATAAAGCTTACAACTAAACCTAGTGTAAGAAAAGAGAATTTTGGGTCAGAGCCACTTAGATAAGATACACTTATAGACTTGGATGAAGCCTAGATGGCCAGCTTTAACTAGAGGCCTAACTTTTAGGTAACAAAACTGTGGTGATTTGAATCCCATCCAAAGAGAGGTGCCCTCTTGGTTAACATCCACGTCTCAACAAAAACAAGGCATCTCCTGACCCCAGAGCATGACCTCAGTGGGACTAGGAGGCTTCACAAGATAAAAATGCTATCAGGTTGATAGATCATACCTCTGAGAGGTTGTGTCTGTGTCACAACAGCACACAGCACTATCATATCATGGTTTCTTGCTGTGTTGCAATGTGATTACGTGGGCCCTGGCAGAGGAGACACCAAAAGGGGCCATCTCTTGGAGATTAAGAGAAGGGAGCACATGCTCCCCCCATTTCCATGAGGAGGGCCTCCCTGGGTGAGAGGCCAGATTCTTGGGGTAAATCCATGCAATTCTGTTGAATCCAGTGGCTCTATGCCAATGTGCATCTCATGCATATGCGCCACAATGAGGCCCCATTAATTCCCTGGCATTTCCGTTAGGAGTATAAATCAGTTGCTTCTCTGATGTGATGACTCACTATGTGGAAAAGCAGCCAGCCAGATTCAGAGAAATGATTTGGAGGTGAAAAGCTTCTTAACCTATTTCAAAAACTGCACCATCTGAGATACAACATTTACGTAAAGGTTATAGATCACAGTAAAAGCAAGTAGGCCAAAGACCTATCAGCTCTTTTATGTGTACTTGGCAAGGTTACAAGACAGCAATTCATTTCCCTGGGACCTTTCACTTACCTATAAATCCCAAGAACCACATTTAAAAGTGAATTGGCAGATGCGCTTCTTATTGTAAGGATATTTGTTTTGCTTCAGCAACAGGCAAACTTCTTCAGTCATAAACAATGAATGGGACAGTAGATCTCCACTGAAGCCAGCCATAGTAGGCTCACGGTGTCTTCATGAAGAAGGAAAAGTTGGATTAGGTAGTAGTCTACAAAGAAGGTCTGCAAAAAGCTGAATAACAATTTTTGTCTGGAAACCCAAAAGTGCAGCCACTTTTCAAAGGACATGAAATGTCTTACAAGTTGTAATCTTCCCAGCAGAACCTCAAAAGCCTTGGCTTGTTCTCTTCTTTTAAATTCAGAACTTGGCAGCTATTTAAGCAGAGTCACAAGTGTTAGAGGTGGAAGAGGCCTAGGGATTATCTAATCTACTCCATGACTTGAACAGAGAACAGTAACGCTAAAACTGTGCTGCATAAGTGATCTAAAAATGCCTGCAGAAGAAAGAGAATCAGCAAAACTGATGCTGGAAGTCCAAGGAGACATATTCCCCTTGACTTGCAACTTCTTAATTAGTCTTTTAGCTCGAATAGCTGCTATGGTGCTGATCTTGACTGAAAGGATGATGGCATTTTAATCTGTGGGGCTTCAAGGCTGCTAACGAACTCCCACACATGAAGAACTAATCTTTACAAATGGAGTTAACCCACTCAGCAAGTTCCAAGCTAGGGACAAAAGGCAATGGCATTCATCCACTACCAAAACAGGCATCTTTTATGCTTTTATAGCAATGTTGCTTTGAGTCTTAAGAAACAAACTCTCTATAAATCACATCATAAAAAATATCCAGACTTATGGCTTACAGGCAAGCTCAGCAATGTCAGTTTTTTTGTGACAATCCAGCTCAAAAAAAGCACCGGCAGTTTTCTTCTAATGTTGGAGGCAGGATATGATGCTGGAGGTAGGAAAGATTTATGCCGGTGGATTAAAAACCTTGCTCACAGTTTAAGTATTTGAAGTTCCATCAGCCACTGGCAAGTGAATTCTACCACCACCCCCTCCTTACCTCATTGGTATTAATCTTTGTGCTTTGCAGACCTGCTGTAAAATTGTTTGTGGTTTGCTGAACTTTTCACCCTACTGTTTCTACAGGATTGGAAGCAAGCAGGGGGACAGCTCAGTGAAGTTACTGATATATTGGTTTAGAAGGGACAGTGATCTAGATCTTGACCTTTGACTTTCTGAGCCTTCTGAATGGTGGCTTAAAGGTAACAGTCTCCTTCTCTGGTGGAGCAGGTAGCAGAAGGCATGGATGGCAGAGAAGGAAAGTTAGGCAGAAGTTCAATCCTGATGGATCTTAATGCTATATAGCAACAGCATATAGGACAAGTCCCTCCAGACACCTAACTTTAAAGACTGTGACCCTCCCTCAGATACATAGGCTTAAATAAATACCTCTTCAGAGAAATTGTACTGGGACTGCAGCCAAGGAAAGCCATGAAATGAGATAATAGTAACAGGAAACAGAGCAAAATTCCAAGCAAAAATTCCCACAGTTAGAAATCCATGTGATGCCTAGCTGTCCTGAGCAACAGGTCATAGCAACTGGGGGAAGGAAGGTCCAGTGTGGTCACCTGTTTAGTCTTTCCAGTGTCTTCCTTCTTAGGTACACAAGCAACATACCAATGAAACCTTGTCTCTTTTTTGTTCCTCTTAGGTCCTTAGCATCTTGAAGGAGAATTTTTCCCATGTGGGATCGCTCATGTTCACAGATGCCATTGATGCAGGAGGTTGAAGCTCCTTCATCTGCACAGTACCATTCCCATTCACCAGAGTAACATACAGAGCAAAACAGGAGCAAAAGTCCACTTTTTGGTGTGTAAGTCATTCATTCATTTCACGCAAGTCCCACCCTCTAGACCTAGGTTAAAATCCAAAGCTTTCTGTGGCTATCTACATTGAGCTGCAAGAAAACTCTTTGCCTTGTGCCACTCTGTGGTCTTTGGCACCTCAACACATGACCAGATCAAATACAAATCTCATCATAGGACTTAGCCCCTTCCTTGGATGTCCCACCAGTCCCACCAAGATCTTTTCAGGAACAGGGAATGTAACTCTACCCTGGGAGCCGATTAAGGCAGAATTGAGCTTGTTGCCTGGGTCACTCCTATTCCTCAGATGTTCAAAGGGGGAGCAAAGTTGTTTTTCAAAGCAGATTTTGGACGTAGTGGAACACACTAGTCAGGTGGCAGAGAGGGCATGATTAAGAGCACACATTGCAGCAAAATGGCAGCCCATCACTGAAGCCCTTGGTGTCACCAAAAGAACCTGAAATCTGGATCTGGGGCCTTGGCTTTCACATCTGCATTAAATAGGCTGTGCTCCAATGCTTTCAGATACAGAAAAATTGCAAGCAGATGGCTGCCACCTCTGGAGTGTTCACAGTCCTTCCTCTGGCCTTTACTTTGCGTGCCACTGTCCTTATTGAAAGGAGTGATGACACATCCACAGCTGGAACGCAGGCTGTGTTGGCATCCAGAGGCCCAGATGCTTAGCTGCACTCTCCAAATCCCTCCAATCTGCAAGACAGGGCTGGGAAGATCAGGAGCAGATTTCTCCTGAGATTTCTGGCACTCCTCCTTCCAGTTATGGCCGGCAACTCCAAGAGAAATGCCTCTCTCTTATGTTTCATCATTTTCAGTTTTGGCAGGAGGCAGGATGGAGGAAAACAAACCAAAGGCTTCCAGAAACTCCATAAACAAACAGATTTATTTTCAACGTGGTTCTGAAAAGGGCCAGAGATATAGAAAGAAGAAGGAGGAGGGAGGGTTATAGCTTCAGCATCCCCAAGTGCTTCTCCCAAATACCAAACAAAAAAGAGCTTGCATCGTTCTTGCACATTACACTATCACAACATCCAGCCAAGATAGCAAGGTGCTCTGATTGTGAGGAAGAGGTGCTAGATCCTTTCCAAAGTGCACAAAATGTGCTTGCTAGAGGGACTGCCATGCTTGAGGGCATTAGGCAATGCTGACATGCTAAGGAAACATCATGCCTTGGCTACAGAAAGGAGGGACAGGCTTGGGCATGGCACAGAAGATCCAGATTCAAGAAGGCTATTCACAGCTAGACTCTACCACCTGTGTGCCAAGTGGTTTTGCCTGTGCCTCACGTCTCCACACGAGGTGATAACCCATCCATCACCTGGATGATATAGAAATATTTGGCAAAATGGAAGTTCAGGCTCTGCTTGACTTCCTAAGGGAACCTGAGAACTTTTCTTAACCTTATCTGTCTTCAGTTCCCCCATCCATGAACAAGGCACTCAAGGTGAATGCTTTTTCAGGTGCGTTGGCTGCTCTTCACTGAGCATGTTATTTACATTATTGAGCTCAATGCATGGCTTAAAGAGACTCTACACTTCTCTGTGTGCCTGTTACATTGAGGCTATCAAAAGAGAGGAATCAACCCAGAAATGGATGAAGGCTGAATTTGGGAGGCCACTCAACTGCTGGTAAGGCAGGAAAAGTAAATGAGAGGGCTGCTAGGAAGCCTTTCTGTGAAAAAGCCCGAGTACCTGTGATGAGGCAGGTTTTCCCACTGGAAGTTCGCAGCAGACCTGGAAGTTGCTAGATGTTCAGGAAGAAACTGTTTAATAAAATAGTTTCCCCCTCTCCTTCCTCCTAAGAGCTGCTAGGATTGTTGCTCTTGTTAGAGCATCCTCACTACCCTTACACAGGCTCCTGTCACTTTGAAACAAACAACACAGAAAACAGCCTAATAGCATACTTTTCTGAGGACTACAGCTTCATTTCATCCTGGATTATCTGCCTCAGACAATGGAGTCCAGTTTTACTTACAATTTAATTCTGACAAACTTGTGGCCAAGGAGAAGAGCTGAGTCCTGCACTGCAGGGGATGGGGGATGGGGGAAAGGAGGGGGCAATATCCCCATGCATCAGTCCAAGCTGGGACCAGTTAAGCTGAGAGGGATCTGGGGGTAACGGTGATGCCAGGGCAAACATGACCCAGCAGTGTGGTCTCACTGTGATCAAGGCTAGACATAGCTGGCGTGTCCTGATCTGCTGCTGGGAATAGCCCTGCTCCAAGAGGGAGGCTGGAGGGGAGCCTCCAGAGAGCCCTTTCCACCGACATTTCCTGACTGTGGTATATCAGTGCCCTTACTGATTTAGGAAAGGCACAGTGAATGATCATCTGTTTCTCCATGCCAAGCTCCTGGGAGGGCCATTTCTCAAAAAGTCCTTTTACTCTGGAAGTCATTTCCCACCTCCGTTCACAAGTGGCCAAATTCACTAACATAATGTGTTTTAAGTGGCTCATGAGCATTGAGCTGCATGACTTTTGTGAATTGTGCCAGTGAGTACCTGCTGGCCCTACCCCTAATCCTAATTAATACTGCTGATTGATAGTGCTATTTTCTTGAAAGTCTGAACCAATTGAACTGATTCTGCATCACATACCACCCAAGCAAGCCAAGAAAGTGCTACTATATATAACTATATAACTTGATCTTAAATTTATCCAACCTCTTTTTTCCCCTGAAATGGTCTCACTTCAGTTGTTAGAAGACAATTTGTTTGCCACGTTGATATAAGTAAGGGTAAGGCCAAGTGATCACAACCAGAAACACTCTGGTTTATTAAGATACTGCCTCCCAGCTAGGCATGCTGTTTGGTTGAGGAGTCACTACTAGATACATGAAAAAACCCAGCTGGTCAGATAACAAGAGCTCAGCTCCCAATCCATCATTAATGAACAAGAAGATCATGAATGAGTCATCTCTACCTCTCCGGCTCAGTTTCCCTACTAATAAGAAAGAATAACCTCTTCCCTCTCTTCTCCTCTCCTCTCCTCTCCTTTCTTCTTCTTCTTCTTCTTCTTCTTCTTCTTCTTCTTCTTCTTCTTCTTCTTCTTCTTCTTCTTCTTCTTCTTCTTCTTCTGCTCCTCCTCCTCCTCCTCCTCCTCCTCCTCCTCTTCCTCCTCCTCCTCCTCCTCTTCTACTTCACTGTGATTTCCTGCAGACTGATTAATGAAGTGGGTTTTTTTGTGAAACAGGACAAAGGCTGCTGGTCTTGGGAAGAGCCTTGCAGAGAGTCTGCTGAAGAAGTGTATATTGTCAGGGATGACACATCAGAGAGGCCAGAGATTCAATTTATTGCTGTGCAGCCTCAGGGCATTTTATTGTTGCTTCCCACCTACCCCTTTTTCCTTTTTCTATTGATTTTGTCAGAAACACCTAGAGATTCCTCAAAAAAACACCTCTTGCAATTTAATGCAAAACACTATATAAGACTAACTCTATAAGTGAAAATGCTATTTTCTCCTTGTAAACTCTTCAGAATACAACATCCAACTTGTTCCATGCTTTAGGCGTACATTTTGCAAGAGATAGATACATATATACATATGTATTTTTTTCTTGATTTAACATTTGTTTCTTTCTACTGACTCCAACACAACAGTTCAAATGTCTTTTGCTGTGCTGCTCTTGGAAGCAATTCACACCATATCACAAGGGAATATTGCAAACTTCCGCGAGACTTTTGCACGATTGATGGGGCTTGCTTTAGGAAGGAAAACACACATGTACCCAGCCTTCTGAAGGTTCGGCTGCGTTTGCTGATCCACAGTATGGGATCCTGGTATAAATTAACATTTGTCCATTCCCAGATGTTCATTCTGCCTTGTTGCGACACCTCTTACCTAGTTTCAGACTGACCTTGCGCTGGGCTTGAGAATGTTCACGAGTTTTTTAGTCATTGTTAAGAACAAGGAAAAAGAAACAAACATCTGGTTAGCAGAGCTGCCAAGTGCACATTCCTTCGTTGTTTTTCAACCTCTCAGTCCTTTTGTTTTCTGCCTGAAATTCCATTTGATAAATGTACGGAGAGCCACAGGGTACTGATTAGATGCAATTCTGGTCCTGACCCACACCACCGCTCCATCAGCATCACCTCAGTGTAAGCACCACTGACATCCCTAGGCACAAAATGCCTTGAACCAGGAGTAAGGCCTTGATGAATCTATCCCAACTGCATTTAGCTGTGGGGACCTAATCCCACTCCCACTGAGGTCAATGGGAGTTTTGCCACCAACTTCAATAGGAACAGGATGGGGCTTTAACATTGTTACTGCATTGAAATGGTGTTGAAGCACATTCTCTGCCAAGATTTGGACTTCTTGGTTTCAATAGCTGTAGTGGTTTTTAATTGGAAACAACAACTTTATTGAAACTTGACCCATGGCACTGGTACGGCCTGACCAAACCAAGAGGGGCTGTTCTGACAAAGGCTCATGAAATATCACATGCAAGAGGACATAGCTTCACCTTCTTTGCCTGTACTGTACATGCTTCAGCCTGCTGCACCTCCACACAGGAGCATCCTCCTTGAACCACAGTTGCTCAGAATAACACAAACTTGGTCCTGGGTCCATCTTGCTCAGCAATGAGCACTTCTCTACAGCAGCAAAGTAAGGAAAGGAGTTGTTTGAGCTCTCAGCTGTCAATAGACAGAGACAGACCCTTCCAGGGAGCTTTAGGTAGGTTGTACCACCTTCCAGAGGCACCTATCTTTTGCAGAAGACTGTTAAATGGAGCCTACCTTTTTAGTGTAGGCCAGGAACCTAAGCTCAAGACTCACTCTAAAAATGACCTTTGATTCCCCACAGAGACATATGCTAGGGAAAAGGTTAGGTGCAAAAGGGCTGCTGTGTTCTAAGTCAACGGGATGTCTTAACAAGGCATTGCATTAGCTGTTCCTTGGAATATCAAGCATCTGAATCTTTTAAAAGCTTCCCTCTGTTTTTTATTTATATGTGAGTGAGTCTGTGTCCCTGAAAAACAGATTTGAAGATCATTAATCTGAGACAAGAAAGTGGGCAGACTTATGCAATGCCGTCCCACCCAGTTGTCAATCCCAACCGACCCCAATCTACGCACAGAGTGACGCTGTGAAGCGGGATTGTACCAGACTGGAAAGCCTCTCATTTCCATCAGAGATGCCAAATCCACAGCTTGGCTTTATGATCCAAGTTCACAACCGGCCATGAGAACAATTCCTTTTCCTCCCCGCTGGTCACTTTCACAAATGCCAAGTTTTGGGCAATGCAATGTACGGCATTTCCAGCAAACTGCTCAGTGACCTCACTTGCATTGCAGTTTTTTTTTAAATGCCTCTTCTTTCAGCCATACATTTTAGATTAAAAAAAAAAAAAAAAAAAAGCAATCTCTCAGGAAATTGGACTTTCAAAATCAAGGCACAAAGAAGCATGGCACGGTGGAGACTTAAGCACACAGACTTTAGGGCCCTGCAGCCATTTGTTGGATGCGCTTTTTCAAGGTGTATGCTCAGGCTTCATATACTCGAGCATTAGGACTAGTTTCAGCTTCTGATGCATACTGTCCCATCATAAGTAATTTTTTTGTCCAAGACCTTTTCAAAGGTTCTCTCGTTCAAGGGAACTACAGACTCAGGAGCTAGTTATTAATTTCAGTTGTGAATGTGCAGTCTTCATTCAGCTTTGATTCTGATTTTAGGTGATTTCTGAGCAAGGACATTACAGTTTGGAAGAGATCTATTGACTGCCCAGTTCCTACACACAGGAGATCTGAACATTATTGTTAAATTAGCTTAGAGAGCTGCCAATCTCATATCTGCAAAGAAAGGAATTTTGTGTGAGCTTGAGAATATGAACACAGAAGGACCTTGGCATACTGGCCTCATACTGGTGTTTCATGAGCCTAGATGGCAATGGCCTTTCATGACTGGTAAGGAAAACAATGCCAGTCACACACAGAAATTACCCAATATTAGTGTCAAGAAATGGTAGACAGATATGGTAGGAACTACTGACAAGTTCAGCTTTGTGGAAGGAAACTTGTTAAAATTTTCCTAAGCTTTCTACCGATTCCATCTATTGACTCCTACCAATTCAAAGCAGTTTAACAGGCTCTGCAAACCTGCAAAAGTCACTCATAAAATCTTTATTAAAGAAAAAATTCAGGGAAGCCTATTTGGTCAGGTCTTCTTCAAATGAAGGTGCGACATTCAAACTTTGGAAACTCTGCCTCTGTGTTGTGCAGTTGCCCTCTTACTGACCTATAGCTTCATGTAACTCACCTCAGGAAGAAAAGAATCCCTGCTAAAATTATTAGCTTTCACAAAGAATATTTGATTTGAGAAAATGGCCAGCACACGTGCTTTGCTTTCTCAAAGGACTTCCATGAACACAGCACAAACTCTGTAGTCCTGCAGCTAGGAGACTTTTTTTTCCTCAAAGACAAGCACATATTAGTACCCTGCAATACTCTTGTCTCTCCTTTGTTGCATTGCCCATGGAAATGCCACTAAGCTCATTGTATAGACCTCACTTGACTTTCATCCTCTGTCTCTCACAGCTAATTTGGGGGCTCAGTATCACTTGGTCACATATCCCACATTTCTTAAACTGCCTTTGCTTCTGCAGGATATGAGTCCCTAGCCACAGAGCAGAGGGTGTTTGGTGAATAGCAAAGATGTCAGAACACTTTGGTTCCATTTTTTTCAGCTGCCTGCCCAGCCTTGAAAGAAGTGGGAGATATAGACATAAACACAGACCAGGGATATTAGCTGAAGGCAACAGCAGCCTAATGAGACAACATCTGCCCTAGTCTTTAGAGGGGAAAAACAAACCAGAACAAGGTCGTGCAACATGTAATGGAACACGGTCATTCTGAAAGTCAAGGAAGAAGAAATTCATGCCATCCTCCTAGAATCCAGGCCCTGTATCCCCAAGCTCCACCTGATGTGATCTTGTTCGGCATTTTGGTCTTATTTTCTGCAAGCTGGAGGAGTTTCCCTCTAATGAAAGTTTGCTAACCATAGGAGTTGCAAAGTACACAGAAATATTAACAGCAGTTGACAGAAGAGCTCTCAGTGGGACACAGAGGCTCCTGGCTTACCACTCAGTGTACAGGCCCTTAGGATAATGCGTATCATCTTATTGTTATAATTATTATTACTTTTATTAAAGTAGAGGAGATGAGAGCCCCAAAAGGGGAGGAGAGTCTGATATCATGCATACCTTTTTTATGACACCCAAAGCAAACCATGGCCTTAGCCAAAGCACCCAGAGAGAGACTATCTCATCAAATCCAGCAGTAGCAGTGAAAAATGACCTACAAGATACTTGATAAAATGTCACATTATGAGGTATCATGGCCTCAAACACGGGCGAGCTACTCCCAGGCCTGCTATGGCTGTTACGTGGAGTTGTTGGGTGTCACACTTCACATTCAGCTTGCTATTTCAGAGAATCCAAAGTTGCTCTCCAAACTCAGAAAATGGTGTCCGTTCTTCAGAAGGTGAGGAATTTTCCTTTTTGTTCAATACTAGATCCAAAAATAAAAACCTCTTCATTCCCCACAGTGAGGGCTCATTTCCCATGCAAGGCACCACTTTGACAACATGAGCTTGGTCAGTCCAAATATTCTACTCTGAGTTTGACTAATCTTTTTTGCTGGGGTATCTATTGCATTAAAAAATTATATGGCTGCTGAAATGAAAGCATAAAGCTTGAAGCTGCACAGCAAAACTCACTGTGGTTTGTTCCCAGCTGTCTAATTTTGCAGGGATGAAAGTTTGGGAACAGTGACTCAAACCTTCTGCTGGCAGAGACAGAGAGAGATTTTTGGCAGCAAGGCGAGTCAGGGCAGGCAGAGCGAACACCTGCTCATGGACGAAGCAGGCACAGCAAAATGATAACCTGTTGTACTATAAGAAAGACACAGCATTTATCAGACTGTTACTGTATTTATTCCAAGGTTTCATTAAGCCTCCGCATCAGCATGAGTACACAGCACTAGTACTAGTACAGCCACATAAAAGCTGAGATGATCACAGATATATCTACATTGCACCTTCCCATCATACTTTGGACAAGAAATTAGTATAAACTGAAGGTTCCACAAATGAGACAATATTCATTCATATAGACGTCACCTCAGACATCATAAAATGTAGCCTTTCCACTTCTCCCCAGTGGTGCAACCCAGAACAGCTGAGTTTCTCCATCTTCAAAACTCTAATCCTCACTCTAATGTGTCCTTGGCAGCCCCACACAGAGAAGTCATGCATACACAACTGACCTTGAGCAATACGCAGTGTTGCCTCTGGTGCTGTGTCCACCACACATTCTTCAGCGCTGAGACGAAACACCTCGGAATCTGCAACAATGAATAAAAACACATTCATCTTTCCGATCCATCTTCCTCTAATCTGTCAAAAGGATATCCTGTAGCTGGTGACTGTGGTCTTACTACCCAGTCCTCCCAAAACATATGAATCACTTCAAGACACAATAAAGCTTTCTAATGAAGAACAAACTACAGCTATTAAGAAAAAGCAAACACTAGACTAGTGTTTGTGGGCATATCATATAACAGTGCTACTATAGTAAGCTTCCTATTTTGAAGCATGCAATTGACATTAATCAGCACAAACAGAAGGTTAGCTTCATGACTTATTTAATACTTTCACTTTATCTGATGCATATGAGACACTAATGCTAAAGAGCAATGTACTCAGCAAAAGCACCATTGAAACCAATAGGAGGCAATGGTTAGGCAATGTAGTGAACTCTTCAGTGAACTAGATTTTTAACCCAGGTTGGTATCTTTAGTCAGTCCCGAAACATTAACCCCCCACATGCCTTGTCTCACCTCCATGTCGGCCTCTGTCCACTAAAGCAGATATACCCATGCTGCAGGCAAAAACGTAGTGTAGAGATATCCATGCTCAGCTTGGTAAAGGCAAGTAAGCTGGTGTAGAGCTTGGAGCTGCTGCAGTTAGACTGTGGTTCCAGATTGCTCAGCTGTGACTACACACCCAGGTATGGGAATGGCAAGAGGCCTAGGACACATGAGCTCTATGGAAAATGAAAGGGAGCCATGCTAAGCTGGTCAGCTAAGTAAAAGTCTGTGGCAAAGAGAAAGGGACCAGGACGTGGGGGACAGGCTGTGCAGTCACAGATGTCAGTGGTAACAAGGGAAGAGTCATGTTCAACATGAGGAAACATCTACTGGAAGGACAGGAAAGCACTAAGAGAGGCTGCAATCACTGTTGGACTCTAAGGACAGGTGAAACACATCTCTTAGGCTTGGGAAGGTGCTGTTGGACATACCTTAGGGGAAGAAGACGAGTAACATGGCTTCCCAAAGTCCTCTGCAGCCACTGCTCACCAGCAAGCCAGCCAAAGCAAATGTTATATTTCTACAAATATGGGGAGGCGGGGTTGTTTGGGTTTTTTGGTAATATACCTGATTCCCCAGTGTTACTGTACTGTTTTTGGCTGAACTATAGGACTATAATAAATGCTAAACCCCATGTTCACCATTGTATTACTCCAGCAAAAGAATATTGACACAAAAGTGGTTTCAGTCATGTTTATTTTAGACTATGGTTACTAAAACTTAATCTATGGTAGCTAGAATTCAATAAGGCAGCAACAGGTAAGAACAGTTTTTTTACATTTGCATTGCAGCTGGACAGGTACAGGGATTATTTTTTAAAGCATCATGTTGACCACACTGAGATCACACCTACTAAACCACCTGGCCAGGCTTACCTTAGATTTATCTGTGTCTATCTGAAAAGTTTGTTTGAGAAGTAATTTATATTCATCATCTGTTGTAAGTATTACTCATTCCCTTTCTTCCCCAAAGCCTTCTATACTTGAGCTTTCTACCTATGGTCTCTGCTCACACATCCTTCTGCAGAAAACCTGCACAAAAAGTTCAGCTAGTACAGGAAATATATACTCTTGCGCAGGGAGAAGACAGTTCTACCACGCTCCTCTCAGGACTCATCCATTGCCTATCTTTGGAGCCTTGGGCCGTGAATCCCAACAGCCTGCCTGGTTCCTGGAGTCATGCAGATTTAGGGCAGCAGCTTTCTTCCCTCTGGAAACAATCCTGGGAGGTGTGGATTCCAATGTGACCTGCACATGTGGGCATTGGTGAAAAACCTTCCTTGTTAATTCTACTGGTAGGAGCTTGGATCAGGCTTGCTTTCAACAAAGCCAGACTGCTTTCTTATAATGCCCTGTAGCATGCAGGCTCTGGCTCATTAAAATGCTTTGTTGCCACCTAAGATCTCCACACCTATAGGGCAGTCAAAAGCCCCCAAAGGAATCTATAAGAGCCAGAAAGTGCAAGGAACCAAATGAACCTGACTACAGAGTTTTTGCAGCTGCACTTTCATGCTAAGGATTAGCAAGAAAGCATTGTGCTTGGCTACACTAAGGCCAACTGAAGAACCAGCGCTGGCTTTTCATGTGTATGTGCATGTGCGTGTGCGTGTGCGTGTGTGTATGGTCATGGGGAAGTTTATTCTCTTTCATTGTGGGTTTCACTGGTATTTCCACCAAAAAGGACAGTGCTTTGAAGCTGGAGGCTGGGTATATTCCTTAAGAACTGGGGGTGATTCCAAAGTGCAATTATATTATTAGTACAAATAAAGCATGACATTTCCTACAACAGCACATCTAGAAGGAATTTTTACATAGTTTTTAAGACTCCAGAGTCACTCTGGCCCAATGCAGGCAGCCAGTCACGCTGGAACACCAGCTGCTCGGAACAGCAAAGACTAGTTAAAAGAATGAAGTGTTTAAAATGTCATTTTTTAAAGTGACCTTTTCTGTGTCTTGCTTCGCTGATTTTCAGTGAGCTGAATAGATTAAGTTACTGCATCATGAGCAATAGTTGAATTATGAACATGAACATACTTTTCTTTGGTGAACTTGTAGAGAAAATGAATACCATTTTTCCACATACCTGCGGAATAAAAGCACTTGTGGAGAGGAATCTCTCCCACTGGGAACTCTTGTGTACTTTGCAGTAGTATTTTATTAAGAGCTGGAGAGTTCAAGGGTCTCACAGATGTAAGTTTTCAATTAGCTTTCCATTGTGTCCCAAACAGTCTTTAAATACTCAGCTAAACTTTAATCCAATCACTTGATTTGACTCCAAGCATGATTTATCTTTTAATCATCATCTGCTCAATGAGGGAGAAAAGAAAGCAAACTTGTTCTTGGCCCATCATGACTCATACATGAATTTACTGCGATCAGAATTGTGTTTTCCTTTTGGCTGATGCCTTGGCAATAGGCATTGGCTTTGGCTTTCTATTTAGGTATGATCATTCCTGCTCATTCCCCATCTCCCAAAAATGTTGAATAGCACTGAATGTTTGTCCTTTATACCTTTTCCCAGAGAGGCATGTGAGGGGTTTTTTTGCAATATCTCAGTGTTGCATTAATCAAAAGTGTCTGCTATTTGACCCACACTCAAAATATAAAACATGCTTTAAAAAGGGGCTTTTCTATTTTAAACAAATGGCATTTTCCTGGAAGGAAGTATTACACGGAGAGCACAAGGACAAAGATACAAACCAACCAGCACGCTCTGTGTATCCACAAACAGCTCAACTGCTGGAGCTGGGACAATAGTGTTTCCCAGTGGAGTGAGCACAGGGATGTGCCTCCAAAATTTAGTCCCTGCATTTGGCTGGCTTGCTGACCTCCTGAGCTTTTACCCACTGGGTGACTCAGTTTACCCATCTGGAAAATGAGGCTTTGATGCAGCAGCTTTATAATACTGTTCTCCCTTTCATATGTTCTACCTAACAGCTGAATGTTATATGGCCAATGCAGCATTTAGAAAATCTCACTGAGGGAGCTGCTTATTGCCAGCTGACTCTCTGGGAACTGTGGCAGTATAGCCATGATATAGCCATGGCTATACCATGTTCCAACCTGACTCTTAGAAACATCCCAGCCATGTGCTTTTGCCTTCATGCAGTAGCCATAGTTAAATGCATCTCTGGCTAAAATGAAATAGACCCAGCCTTTGCCCATGAATGGCATGAATTGCAGAGACTTTGAGGTCTGAAAATATTGTGCAACTTCTTCCCATGCATTATTATTCATGCCAGTGGCTTGTGCAATTCACGGTTACAGCTGACAGCAGGGGCAGAGTTTATGAAAAACTGCTCTCATCAAAAATTGCTGACCTACTGTGAAGTAGCAGAGCTTCCCAGAGAGTACAGGTTTCTCAAGAGTCTTCTGATTTTAAGTGTTCCTTACAATTCACAATGGATAGAGATTTCAGACAAATTCCTTGAGGCTACCAGTGACTGAAATTTCAGTGCAAGGATAATAGCGCTTTATAGTCTTCTCCAAGTGTCAAATTTTGGAAACAGAGAACTTCTTGAAAAGCTCAGGTTTCTTTTTTTTTAGTGGCATTTCTAAGCCCCATGCAAAAAATAGGATACATAGCCCTTACAGACAAGCAAAGCAAAGCAAAGGCAAATAACCTTCTCCAAATGCATTCATATGAAAAGGAGAGGAAGGCTTTTTAAGCCAACATCATGATCTGATTCACTGATTCTGTTAGGCAGTAATGGATACTTGGTTTTCCAAACCCCACTGCGTCTATGGATTTCACAGGAGCAGCCATACTTGGCCTGGCCTGAAGTCCATGCTCTCCCAGCTTTGATGTAGCCAGTACTGGATACTAATGGAGAGAGCACAGGAATTTGGTCATGCTGCTAATTTCCTTGGCATCCTCTCCCGGCTTCCAACAATCAGTGTTCAAGGGTCTTCCTGAGCTAGCTCATGCTGTGGTTGCAACTGTTTCAAAAGTTGAGGCTTCTTTCCTCATGAGTTTGAGACATAGCCTGAATAACACCAGGCAGTGTTAACCTAGGCAGTGTAGGAAACACCTGTTTGGGGATAGGTTTGTAGAAAGAGCCTTGCATTTGCAAACACTCTTGCACAAAGCTTCAGTAAATGGACTTTGCTTGAGAGCTTGCTGAAAAAAGGATTCAGATAATAAAACAGTCTCTGACCCTCGGCCAGCTTAGACACTGCCAGGGAGGCTGTGGTCACTATAGGTGACATTAAACTCCTGTAAGTTGAAATGTCTGCAGTGTAGAGAACTCCATCTCTCCTTTACATATGTAAAATAAAAATGAGCAGTTTGGGAAAGCAATTGATCCACCCCATTGCCAGCTTCTGATTTTCTGCTAGCTTTGGCAAAGGGAAACCATCCAACCAGTTCAGGTGTCAACATCTCCTTGTAGGCAGCTAAAGTCAGGCAAGATAACTTTGTGAAACAGTTTTCCAAAAGCAGGCAGGTGCACAGGCAGTGGGAATTAAGTACCTCACTATTGAACTACCACTGGTCTGCGCTTCCCCAGTCCATCTCTCTTTGCCTTCCCTTATGGCTGCAGCAGCCAGCTGTGCAGCCCAGATATGCAGCTGGCAAAGGTGCTGTCTGCAAGTCTGGATCTCCCCAGCTGCCTGGGAGCCCTCTTCTTTCTGTTGGGGAGTGTGTCCTCTGCCCCATGAAAGGCTTTTCACCTGTTACAGTAGAGGCTTAGTTAATCCCTCAGTGCGGAGCCATGTTTCAAATCTGAGCTTTGAGACTGGGGCACTTTGTAGTGAATACAAGCAATGGTAAGGCCTTCAGCGAGGAAATCAGATGCACACCTTCAGCAAGGACAATAACGAACAGCCAACTTTTGTATGTCCTTTGGTAGTCTACCACTTGGAGATTTTGAATCAAGATTAGATGCATCCTTTTTAAAAATAGCCTTCTGCAATAAGAACGTCCTACTGGGCTTGGGGCCGAAGTTGCTGGGTAACAATGTAAAGTGTGTGTTATCACAGGGATCAGAGTAGAGGATCATAATTGTTCCCTTCTGGCTTTAAATCCTATGAAAACTCACTTCTTGTTAATGCTGAATTCATAGAGCAGGAATTCACACTTGGGATCCTACCCAAGAAGACTGGCAGTCATTGCAGAAGATCTAAACACTTCACAGCTTCTATGGTTGGAGGCTGAATTTATGCTGCTAGGAACAACTTTTCATTACTCCAATGCTAGTTTGTTTGCCACTGCCTCTTTCTCTCATTCAGTCAAGAAATCAGACCTTGCTGGTCTGCAGAGCTGCCCTAGAAAATGGTATCGCTGCTAATCATCACTGATTCAACACAAGGAGGAAAGGACAGGAGATGGCAAAATGAAACTTATTTTTGACATAGGGTGATTCATCTGATCCAAATCTCCCCCAAGACTCTGGCTTCATCCATATTGCTATGAGACACTTATCTTTCACAGAGACTGTTGGCTCCTGTCTGTGATCTAGCAATGCCCTACAGACAGGAAAACGGAGGAAGCACTGAAAAATACAGTGAGATCACTATTGGTGATATTAGTCCCCTGAAAGTGGACCTTGTTGCCAGTCTGCCCAAACCTCTCAGGCAGGGTTTGCTGGTGTGGAGCCCAACTGCAAAGCTGTGTCCTCATCAACTAGGCTGCAAAGAGCTCAGTAGTGGTCCCTTTTGACTTTCTTTGCTAGAGACACAAGGGCTGGCTTGTAGTAGCCCCACCAGTTTGCAAACTGCCCATCTACATGGTCCCAAAATTGCTTTTTAAGGCTTAATTTCTGGATTTTCCATGGAGCTGAGGAAAGCTCAGCAATGGCAGTAGGTGTCTTCCACTTCATCCCAGCAGAACTTGGTTCATGCCCCTTTGACAATAACTGGAGAGTCAGGACATAGCTGCATGGGTGCACATTTTGAGTAATACAGTGAGCTCCTCTCATCCCTTTGATTGCCCCTGGCTGCTCTTGTCTTTGTCCCGACACAGATTCAGGAAACAGTTTCCAGACTAGTTTGTTGGCATGATCATCTCACTGGCAACTAGTCTTGCTGCCAGACATCCCTCTTCAGATTTCTTTAAGACATTTTTACAACACACACACACACACACACACACACACACACACACACACACACACACACACACACAAAATCAGCAAAAAAAAAAAAAGGGCTCTTTTCCCCCGTTCTGCAGCATCATGATGACATGATGACAGGTCTCCTTTAAAAATAGGTGTTGTGTGGGCTCAGCCCTCCTGTTGTGTCCTAAAGGCAGTGGCTGTGCATCCAGAGTGATTTTTCAGAGGACAAAACTGCCTGAAGCTCCAATCTTTAACAAGGTCATTTTTATCCACTGCCAATCAGTAATGAATGCAGCTTCGGCAACAGAACAACAGTGCTGCCACTGCTTTGGGACTTTCTTAGCTTTAGACGGAGTAAACCAAGGCTACAAGGGGCTGAATCAGGTCCTAACCATTCTAAGGTGGTTGGTAACAGCAGGAAGAACTGCCTCCTGGCCTGAGAGCAGGGCTGAAGTATCTCACACAAACGGAGATTTTCTGAAACTATTGTTTCTGTTTTATCGTGCGAACATGTGCTGGGGTCCCATAAAACAGCAACAGCTGTCAGTCAAACAAACATCACTCTGTAAATCGGCCTGAGTGACTGTTTTCAAACCCAAGGTCTCCAGGCAGGTTTATGAGGTGCTGTTTGTGTGATTAACTAGTCCAGAAGACCATGGTGCAGGTGTAGCAAGTGGGAGGGAGCTGAGCTGGGGAGGAGATGAGAAGCAGCTTTCCAGCCCTGCCAGGGCCACGGCACAATCCACACCACCTCGACTTCAAGCTCTGCTTTGTGCTGGTGCACAGTGAGGTAATCAGGGTTCAAAATCACACAGACATTATACATTAATGTGAAACATCACGAGACTTACAACCTGGGGTGTAAGCTGGGGTTACACAAGCACAGATCTCTTCTCTCTGTCCCATCCTTCTGCCTAGGCCCAGACGTGTCTCCTTGTCAGCTCCCTTCACCAGGAAAGCAGAAGGGCTAACGAAGAAATCAGCCTTTGCACAAAGGATGCAGAATTTTCAGGCTTTTTTTTTCCCCCACTAAATCAAGATTGCAAACAATGCAAATATGCAGTATAGCTTGTACCCAGGGGAAGTAGTGACTGACCTCCAGGACTGCATAATCCCCACTCTAAAAATTGTTCATGCACCTTGCAGAAGACATCTTTTCTACAGTGGTTTTGCAAAGGGACTGAGATTTGTTTTCCTCAACAACAAAGGGGCAGAAGGTTTTTCTTAGATCCTGACTCTCTGAGTACTGAGTGAACTCACTGCTTTGATGATACTTGGATTTTAAGACACCTGTGCATGGGAGAGGGGTGCCTAAAGCCATTACCCTGAGGTATTCAAATAAAACAATTAATAACAGCACTAGATATCACACGAATGGCATTTTTTCCTCTCCCTGAAGATACTTGTCATTGCTTACAGAGACAGGGCTATTCACAGGTACTATTTTTAATCCCAAACTCTGGATGCTGCATTATATTAACCTTCCTGCGGTATGTTTTAGGTGGTGAGAAAGGCACAGTGAAATGCAGCCTTCCAAAGCCCATGGCACAAGGAACGCAGCCTTCCTCTAGCAGTTCCCATAAGCATTTCAGTTAAGCATGCGTCCATGTACACTTCATTTCCCAAATGTGACCGTTCACTCAAATAAGCAGCTAAGTACTCCAGTGCAGTGACTTGGATGACAAACTGTTTGGCAGCATCAGTCCAAAGGTCATCCCCCTCCAACTCATAAAACGCTCTGTGAAAAAGAAGAAACCATGAGTAAATGGTTCTATTAGAGAAAATGCCTTCTCCTAAGGAGAATAGGATTAACTTTCTGTAACATTGCAAACACCCTGCAGAAAGGTTTAAGTAATTGTGTACACTTTTAAACACCAAATATTTTTAAATCAGTGACTCTCTTGACTAGTTTATATGAATAAAAAAGTAAATCGAAGTTATATTAATAGTCATTCTCCAGTGCCTTCCCTGCTGAACATTGACATCTGATGTTGCTACCCTGTGAATACTAAAGGTCCTGTTACCTTTCTCACTTAAAATCAACATCCTGAGTATGCTATGAATGTTTCATTTCAAAATTATTTGAGCATCTCAGAAATAGCCATTATCCCTTTGAAATGCTCTTGCCCTGGAAATCTTTGTTCTGTTTTTCATTATATCATTAAATTTGCTATTGTTTTAGGTTAAAAGGAAGCACATTCCAGTGCTAAATGATAATACTTGCACGTGTTTTGTCCCCAGTGCTTCACAAACAATATGTCCAGTAGCTCAGGCACTGCAGGCATGGCACATAGATCAAAAAAAGATATAGGAGCGTGGCTATCTACCACTTAGCTACAGGGAGCTCAACCACCCTATTACCAGGTCAGTTTCTACATCTGTTCTTTGCCCAGACTAAAGGACTGACTCCCTTTATTATGAAGTTGAAGATGATGGAAACATGCTCAAGCTAAATTCCCAGAAAAAGAAATGCAATTTTGCCAAAACTAGAAGGATTTTTTTTGATTCCACTAACAATGTCACTGGAAAGGTTCCCCAAGCTTAATCTGAAATGTGGCCAATGGGACAAGGAGAAGAGGAGAGAGAGATTGATCTCCAAAATACTCTCAAGGAAATGCTCTTGTCTTTTAGATACAGGTACAAGGAACAGCTTTCAACTGCTAAGGCACTGTGGAGAAAATATCAATTGCAGTGGAAATATTCCTTTGAAAGCAGATTTATACTGGAAATTCCGTGAAACTGGCAAAATCCCAGTGTTTACCATGGGTGGATTTGTTCAGATAAGAGAGGCAGAGCACACAGGACTGAGGAAAGGACATCCCAAGAAAATTATACAGAGAGTCATAGATACCTAGACCTTCTTACAGCCTTGAAACCCAAATGTCCATGGCTTCATTGGCTAACAAAGACATAAATCCGGAACAAAGTCTCTTACTCAAGAACTTCATTTCATTAAGCCCTACTGATTAGAAATGACCAATAGCCAAATGTTACTTCCAGACCCTGCTAGGCCTGAAGAGGTTCTGGGGGGAAATGGCTCTAGAGTGGACCTCAGACTTTTACCAAGATGTCATAATCAACAGTGCTCCAGTTCAGTGCCCAGTACTAGTGCCACCTTGTCTACCATTTTAGAATCCTTCACCCACATCTCCCAGACAAGTGCAAAATTCACCCAATTAGTTGTACATTACCTTTACTTCTGATGAACACAGTGGCAGAAATATTTCTGCTGTTCCCACCAGCAGCTGCTCCAGAGTTGGGAGTGCAACAGGTCTAAACCTGTGGTAGGAGTTTCCTTGTAAGAGGGCAGGAACCTAAGCTGCTCCCCTGAGACCTGATCTCTTTCAGAGCTGGCTTGTCTCAAAGGAGACCTTTTCTTTTTTTCTCTCTCTTTCTTCCCCTTCCCCCCTCTCCTGCTTTGCCCGAAGTCTCTCTAAGAGAGCCAAATTCTCTTGAATATGCTAAAAGAAGGCTTGCTGGAGCATCTGCTCTCCATCTGTGGAGCCAGACATATCCCCAGGCAACACTATTAACAGTGATGGATCTGGAATGGAACATTAAGCACTGAAGAAGCATCTGCTGAAAAAGAGGAACCCAGCACATAAAACTACCCATGTTATTGGCTGAGCCTCCTTGCTTCTGCCCATTGCTCCCAGTGGACAACAACCATCTCCTCCAAAGCCCTGGTCAGAAGAAGACCTGCTGTTCTCAAATACTTTCAAGTGACTTTATGCCTCAGGTGGCCAAATGCTACTAAGTGCTCAGTTAAACAGTGACCGGGGAGCCATAGAAACATTCAAAAGGCTGAAACCTGGGAACCGCAAAGGGCCCGTAGGAGGACAACAATGCAGAAGCAGTGCTGCAGAGATGTTTTGGGTAGAAGTGGTGCAGTGTGCAGAGGTGGGGAGCTGAGGCCAGAAGGTGTTTCCACTGCCCATTTTAAGTACAACTTAGTCCCAATCTCCGAAGAGTCCAAAAAGTACAGAAGAGATTGCTGGGAACAGTCATGAAACCCCACTGCCAAGTATGGGAACTGTAGTAAGTTGTTCCTTTTGAAAGCATTGCTTGTACGTGACTGAGAAATACAGTGATACGGTTTAAAGGAAACCACTGCAGAATGAACCCTGCATTAACTGGCCCAAGTTCTAGTCTCAGCTCTGCCACCTATGACAGTTACCATTCCTTTCACCCCATGTAAGTCCCCTGCTGTCCTATAGCACCTTGTCTGTTTAGGTTGGGATTCTTCTGGAGCAGAGACTGGCTGTTACAATGGAATTTCATAATACCAATATTATACTGTTGGGGTATGTTGGTACTGTGGCAAATTATTTATTTTTTCCAAAACTAGTACAAACTTTGTGCCCTGACTAAGCCCTCAGAGTAGACCAGAGAGAGAAAGATCCGTACTTGCCATTTAGCCATGATTAGCCCTATCAGATATTCACACTTTGCATTTCCTTTTGTCAAGCAGATTTCCAGATAATGGGTTCATTGTTCAATTTGCTGGGGGGCGGGGGGGGGGGGGAGAGAAATGGGTCCTGATGTTTTATACTTTGCAACTTTCTCGCCTCTACACTTTGCAAAGTGCAGTCTCTTGCAGTCTGTTGTCTACTGTTTTAATCTTCCAGGAACAGGCAGGATTATCACTAGGTGAAGCATTGGAAAACCCAAGTTAGTAAGATGAGTCATTAACAGCCTAGGCCCTCTCTTAAAATAAATCCCTCTATTCACAGGACAAAGCTATCACACTACAGACTATATCCTAAGTTACTGCTAAGAGATGGGGGACCTGATCATCCTTTTGAACCCATTGAGAACGTAGGTCATTTTCTGGTTTCTTGTTCTTTTTCTCAAGCTATAGAGATTTGTGCTTTCAGCTGTCCCAATCAGGCAGCTTTCTGTGGCTTGAAGACTTCACAGTAGGTATCTCAGCCTTCACTCAGCAACAGGACGTAAGTCTGTGCATAAAGTCAAGCACTGTCACTTAGCAAAGTGCTTTTATAAAAGTTCTTAATGCCCTGCCTCAGAGAAAACATTTTGGCTTTTCCTAACTTAAAACACTTTTCTATTCCATTGATTGAACTCCTTAAAATACCACTTAAACCACTTTCTGAATGAATCTAAACATTAGCTTAAGTACCGATGAAATCAAAGAGAAACCACTGCTTGTATTAAGAATTTGCTTAAATGTTCTGCTGAACTTCTGCTCTTAAGAACAAACCCAGATATTTTGAATTAGATGCAATAACCATAAAGATGATGTAAAAAATCCGTAAGAGGCAAATGCAGCTCTCTCATCTCAATGCAATGATGAGATAGCTGTCTTTGAAAACAAATACGATATATTTTAGATATTTTTATCTGCAGCATAAGTTTTCTAAAACAATCTATGGCCAAGACCTTTGACACTACTAAATCAATGGGAAATATGGCATCTAAATTTCTCTGAGAACCTCAGACTAAGTGACTTTGGAGCAAAAGTCCCACTTACATAATACAGAGATTATCAAATCATAATAGTAATACCTCTTTGGAGGGCATGACAGACAATTCTAACCATTATCAAGAGTCTCATCCCTGCTTAGCTGATTATCAACATCTCTGATTAATTTTCTTCAAGCATGCATAACTTTAATAGGGAAGGTTTTCTTGTCAGCCAGCTGTGAGATGGTGGAGAAGCCCCTTGCTGACTCTATGGCCCTTCTTTCTTCTTCCAAAGTTTATTTGAAGAGAGTATGATGGTTTGTGGGTATGGATTAATAGAGTTGGAAAGTGTCAGCACAGATGACACTGACTACATTTAAGAAGACTAATATCAGATGGAAATAGAGCTTAATCCTCTAAATCACTGGGCACCCTCCACCCTATTTGTTCAGTGTCAGGATGCTGGACACCTGCCACCCTCCTGATTTCCAGCATTTCTCAAGATGTGGCCCACCAGTGTCAATATGTTTTAACTCAAAAAGGTTGTCAACTATTTTAGGACTGCATCTATTATGGTTATTCCAGCTGCTTCTCTTTCCCAGTGCTTAGTATGGTCTGAGACAGAGCACTGAATATTTATATATTAATACACAGCACAAGCTGTGTAATCTAAGTGTGAGTCAGAAAATGCTTCAACCAAGTGAAGTGGTGTTAGCTTGTTTAATATAAGGTATCACAGTATTCCCATTTAACACTGCAGTTCATCATACATCTCTGTCCCAACCATTCTCCCAGTAGAAAATCAGAAGATGCAACTGGCTTCTGGTATCAAAGAGAGCAGAATCATATGTTTCTGACAGCTTTATAATAGGGTTTTGTTTGTCCAGCCATAGCAGAATGTGTGGCTATTAACACTTTACCAAAAAGATAAAGGACTGTATTTTGTTGTCTTACTCCAACCTCTCCGTACCAAAACCAACAACAATCACAACAAAGTCTCTGTGTGAATCCTACTCTAAATAGTAGGTGGATAGAACGAACTTGTGGAAGAACTCAATAATTACTTTGGTGGATTTTCAAGGAGAAAGTCGATAGAAAATTGCTTCTTTCTTGTTACATTCATTCATATTCTTTTGTAGTCAACAGCTAATAAAAAGAGAAGCATGTGTGCTAATTAGTTTTGAGTGGAGAAGAATAGGGTCATTCCCCCTGCTGAAGAGCCCAGAGGTATTTAAATCATGAGACCCTCTTGGATTTGCAATTGGGGGGAACTTTTGCAATAGTCTTCCTCAAGAACACAACCCAGACTCCCTGCTACTGATTTCTTTTTTCGGGGGAGGGGGGTGGGGTGAGGAGGGAGATAGGCATTACTAAGAACCTTCTAAAATTAGAATCTAGTGTTCCTGAAAAGAAAGCTGGTCTGAAGTTTAAATATTGCCATTAACTTGCTTCAGACTGGTGGGGCAGAGGATGGAGGAACCTTGTTACAGCTTTGAGCAGGAAGACTCCACTTCTGAATTTCCCTTCTGGGACGAGGCAGATCCCAACAATCAGCTCCAAACGCAGCTGGATGACTTCCTATTGGACTGTTCCTCCCTGTCAAACCAGTTCTCCCCCTGGTTCTCCTTTGCTTGCCAGCCCCTGGTGCCTGGTGGCTCGCTCTCCCTCCTAGACCTCACCGGAGGAGAGCTGGGGCTGGAGCACAGTGCTGAACTGGACAGCTCCCCATCCCAGCCAGGGCCCAGCACGCCGCCGAGACGTCTCAGGCGCATCCCTCCTCACCCCTACAAGGTCCAAAGACATGCCGCGAACATCAGGGAGAGGAAGAGGATGCTAAGCATCAGTTCTGCCTTTGATGAGCTCAGGTGCCATGTACCAACTTTTCCATATGAAAAGCGCCTTTCCAAAATTGACACGCTCCGGCTGGCCATCGCGTATATTGCTCTGCTCAGCGAGATCCTCCTCTCCGGACATGATCCCAAATCCTATGTGGAGCAGTGCCTGAAGAATGGCTCTCAAGGCGACCACCAGGCAATCTTGAACACAAGTGGTGAGTGAATGAAGGGTTTTATTTTGGGGAATCACAGCAATGTTTTGGGTTGCCAATGGGAGTGGATCAGTCAAATTGCTTTTGAACATTCAGCTATCACATTCACAAATGGCTCTGTTTAAGTATAGCTCATCTTCAAAAGAGTGTGGCTGAGTGAATTTTTCAGTGAAAAAATGCAAACTTTTTGTTTAAAAATTTTAAGTGTAATCTACTTAACAAATGAACTTTTTGTGGTCATGGGAATGACTCCTTTTTTGAAACAAGACTAAAGATTTTGTTTATTCTCAGAATATGTTTTCATAGGTTTTTCTAATTCTGTGCAAAGTGGTTGTTTAATAATGCCAGCTGATGGAGCCTCTAGAGATTTTCTTTAATTTTAGCATGTACCTGACTGAGAAAAATACCTGACTTTTAGCATTAACATAATCCCATTACTTAAATGTAGGCACATTTGCAACATGTTTCTCAGAGATGTTACAGGTCAGCATTGAGAAGCAGGCTACACAAGCTATTGCATTCAAATTCCAGATTTGTTTCAAAGTATAAGAGAGCAAAGGTGTATTTGCAATTTACATTCTTACATAATTAGTTACATTTTAAAGTGGAGGACTGTTATGCTATTTTCTATTTCATTTGTAAATAATCCTGATTTAGGTTTTCTATTTTACTTGTAAATAATTCTGATTTATGTGGGTTTGAACTTTGGGTTTGTTTCCACTAGATTAAGTCTCTGCATTGGTCCCACATATAGTGAAGATGGGAAATTTCCCAAGGGCCCAAGTAACATGGAACCTCAAGCTTCAGATAGAAAATGACAGATCTTTGAAAGGCTTGTGCACTCACCAGTGCAGGGAGGAGCAGAGTGGGATTTTCAGTAGTTCCCTGGCACTTCTTTGCATTGTTAGGTACTTAAACCCTTTCTAAATCTACCCTTTTGCAGTTTATGTTCTGTTGTTCACTTTTGGAAATGAGCCTTGAAGCCTATCAGTTTTCAAAAAGTGAAGCATAAATAGAGAAAAGTCATTGCAAAAGAAAATTCCCTTTTCATTTTACAGAACAGTGTCAAAGGGACAAAGCCTGCAGGGAAAAAGTGATCAGTTTATTTTAAAGAAAAAGTTAATTAAGTCTTTTCTCCTTTCCCATTAGTTTCCCTCAGCTACAGGACTGGGAAAATGAGTCCTGCTCTACCACTGATCACACCTCTCTCTTGTGTACATAGAACATTTGTATTTTCCTTTTCAGCTGCCTCCACCTTTAATGAATAACCAAGTTTTAAAACAACATAAATGGCTCTTATAGGTATCACCTCTTTTCAGGTTTCCAGTTGACTAATATTTCTGAAGAGCTCCACTTAGAAAGAACTAAATGAATGAGACTGCTTTTCTGGAGAGGTTGAATAGTTGACTTGTTAAAATCGAATTTAAATGTATTTAAGTTAATGTAATATGTCTTTACTTTGTTTTCCTTTCTCCCTTCTGTTCTGTGCAGATCTGACAGCCCGCCTGTCCTGGGTAAAGTGGGATTAAGAGGTACCTAAAAGAAAGAAGAGAGATATTTAAAGGCAGCATATTGTGAAATCTGATGACACAATTGCTGAGTACCAGCTGTTAAATTCTCAGTACTGCAAGCAAAAACATGGCACTTACAACTTCATTTATTGTCATTGGTTGCTAACTTTCTGCACATCCAGCACCCGGCCTCTCTTAATGTTAATTCACTGCAGTTTAGAGCCTTCTGCTTCTCTCTTTTTCCTAGTATCTTCCACCCTCATAGTCTGCTCTTGCATGAAAATCAACAACCAGATTAAAAATCGTTGCCATTACAATTGCAACAACAATATTTTGAGCATTCTGATCCACTGAGATGAATGAGAATAGAGTGTCCAAAGCTTGTTTCTGATGCAGTGAAAAAACTTTTGCATGATCACAAGAAAAAACTAAGCACCATCTGTCACAACTAATTGCTTGGCTTAAGAGGTCCACGGCAATAACTGTAAAAGTTACCAGTGATTTACAGCAGAGACCATGAAAGGCCTGGTTTCCAGAAGGTGAGACACAGATCTTTGTGTCTCTCCAAAGTTTCTCAAGCATTGCTCCCAGTGGGACAGCCTGTTGGAGGTCTGAGTCCAAACTGTTTAGGATACAAGCGTCAAAAGGCCAATTACTGCTAGCACTTGGGTACCATCTCCTTCATGCTACTTTCATATCTCAGCCTAAATGTTCATGCAAAGACCCCAGCTAGCTTTTGACATTTTTTACAATAATGTTCCTCCCTTCTGGTTTGAGATTTTATGAGGAAGCACCAATGAGCTGAGGTTCCTCGGGCAACAATCAGGAAGGTTCTGCTAAAACTTTCCAGCACAAAAAGCCCCACACGTCCCCCCCTGAAACAGAGACAGGCAAGGCTGTGTGCTTACACTTGGTAAATGCTTACCAGAGAGTGGTTTTCACAGCATAACTATCCTACTCTTCAGCCCAGGGTAATAATGAGGATTTTCATATTAACAAAAATAAAATCACAAAGAAAAGCCTATAGCTGTTTCTTGATTTTGTGTGATAGCTCTCCAAGTTACCTGAGCATGCTCTAAAGCTAACATTGCATTTGTCTGCTACAGGCATTCCCCCCCCCCCCCCTTTCAGTCCCATATTGCAAAGGCTTTGAGTCAGTTTGGGGTGTGAAGGACAGTCATCATACACCTCACACATTTCTGTAATGCCCTGCTAGCGCACTTTGAGATCTGCAACCATTCTGCCTTCATGTACTTTATCACAGTATTTCTTAACAGGTAAAATGATAGATAAAACAGAATATATTTATTTTTAATGTACCTCTCCTAATAACTTTGATCTCTACTAGGAAAACCAACAACTAGGGCTTTACTCTGGCCAAACTCTGATAGTTTTTGGAGGAGCAAAGATGTACAGAGGCATTTGAGGGGAAAATTGGAAAGAACCTTTTCTTTTTAGTTTTCCTGACAGAATAAAAGGGGGAATGCAACATTGTATTTTAGTCAACTTAGGATAAAACATTTCTTCTCAAACTTCTAACTCTCTGCTTTTCCACTCACTTAAGACACTCGGATAAATTTCTACAGAAACAGTGCCTGAAAAAGTGAAATTCCTAAAAGCAATAAAGTGAATTATGCAATGCAAAATCTGAAAATGCAATGTTTCACATTTATCTACTGCTCCATTTGTTTTGGCTTAAAAATATTTAGTTTTGCTTGAATATGTGAAAAATTTCAACCAAAAAGAATCTCTATTTCTCTTTTAAAATATGAAATCAGTAATTCTTCCAAATGTGTCCCTCCCCTTTGCTGGAAGGTCAGCCTTGTCCTGCAGTCATAGAGCTAGCTGGGAGATCAGGGCACATGGGTGAGGTTCCCATTTCTATCACATCCGCATGACTTGGAGCATGTCACCGATATACTAATCCACTCTTCTCTTGCTCCTTTGTTTGCCTGATGCTCTCTCCAGTGCACAAATGCTTTGTTGTGTGGTTGCACAATGCCTAGCACATTAGGACCCACCTGGCACCTCCAGCTGGATTGAAGCATTAATAATATTTAAGCCACCTCTATTTTACCTGCAGTGGTAAAGCACTCCAGGTGGGGCTCCACAATCTGTGGTCTGTATCAGTGAAGCACTGCTAGTGCTTTGTTTGACCTTTTGGATGTGAGTCCATCCCTTGTTGTGTCCCTGCAAGACTTCGGTCTATGTGATTGCCCCACTTCAGCTCACCTGGCAGTCTGAGCTTGCCAGGACTGAGCTGTGAAGAGGGTCAGAGGCACATTAAATCACTAGTGATTCAGCCACTCTTTCACATGAAAGGAACATGAGGTGATCAACTGACCCATGTGCATTGAGAGACCCCATGCAAGACCAGCAGGGCAAGTGACAGGCATGGGGTGACAAAATGTCACCTCTGTGCAACTTAACATCATCCACTCAACACACTTTTTGGGAAATAGGCAGCAAGTACATGCTGCAGCAACATGACTGACAGTGATGTGGAACACTAGGATACTTTTCTGCCAGGAGGGGGCTTTGGGAAGGTGTTTGCTCTCCACACTGTCCTCCTCCTGGCCTACAGCTACTGATGGATGTCCTCTGCGCTCATGCTAAATGACCAGGAAAACAATACAATCCAGGTATGCCTGTCAGGGAAATTGAGCCAGGGAGCAGCTTTTCCTAGGAGTGTGCACAAGCCGGGACGCAGAGCAGGCCACCACTCTGATGGAGATTGGCCTAGATCTTTACCTGAAGAAGTATGGTTTATAAGTCTATGAACTCAACCTCTTAACACTAAATATCTTGGAGCAGGATGGGGGAAAATTAAAAGAGGCTATCTCCATCTCTTTCTGTCACAGCTCATTGCGATCTCAAATTTACAGGACAGCATACTGTGTGAAACAAACTTTATTTTTAGGAGCTCATTGGGTAAAAAAGGAAATGAACAATATTTTCTCTATAGACTAGCCTAAATTGTTAATTCTTTAGTTACTGAATTCACTATTCACTGATTTGATAATTTGATAATTACTGATTCGTGAGGTTATGAGCAAAATAGTTACCTAACCAACGGTGAGACTGTTCATCCTTCCTCCTCTGTCATGATGCAGGTGTCCCCCAAATTGCATGGGGAAGCACGAGAGCCTCAGCAGTCCAGCTGCTGGTGGATCTGCTTCAAAGGCTGTTTGGGGGAGCTGATGTGTTTGTACCTTCCAGCTAGGAAGTCTGGTCTATACCATCCCTTTCGGTCATTCCAGTTATTCGGCAAGAATTTACTTAACTCTGAAGACTTTTGATCTTATCAGGTGTTAACAAGCAGTTACTTATAAAACTGCAAGGAGAGCGGACCTCATTCTTTTTTGTCCTTTAGCATCTGCCGTGTGTTGCTCTCCTTTTAGCCTAATGGCACTTCTCCCAGAATGCATCAAGCCTTAGCATGAGCTATGTGCTAGGCCTAAAGCCTGAGCAGTAGCTGAGTGAACAGTCACACTTTCCAAAGGGACTGTCTGGCTCCAGCACCCTTTGTAAAGGGGCATAGCACACCAAACAAGAACAAGCCACCCCAGCACCCTCCATCCTTCCCACCTGCTCTGGCAACAGTGGTTCTCTGAGCATATAAGTGTCACTGAACATACAGGTTGGCAGGAACGGGTGGCCCAGGATGGCTTGGTCTTTGAGTCCAGGATGCCAAACCATTTGCCTGGGGCCTAAAGGAAATGAAATCACCCAGCCCCTTGCCTGAGTATCCCTTGTGGGGTTAAGGCAGGCTCTGTCTCTCAGACTGGTTGATCAGTGGGACCACAGCCATGCTCCCAGGGCCTAGAAACCCCTGTAACAGGCCCAGGTCCACACTCAGTGACAGCAGGACCCATGCTCTCACTGCAATGTGGAGGGGCAGGAATAGCCACCTGTTCTTTTTCCAAGGCCAGACAAGTCCTTCCATGGCAGGGCAAAGATAGCAGGCTATCTGGGTGCCGAGGCTCCCAGTGCTCTTAGCCAGAGGAATATGTTTCAGCAGCCCAAACCCTGGTGTCCAGCCATCTATTCACTCTGGTTGCCAGCCTGAAGCTCTGCATCAAGGGAATATGCAAAAGCCTGCTTGTCACCTTCTCCAGGCTGGCATTAGCACCCTGGATTTGTGAAAATGATGCCATCTGTGTTAACACTGGAAGAGGAAGGCTGAATCAAGCCTGCTATTTAGAAAGTGCCAGAATAGACCCAACAGGATTGTCTCCGAGTTTTCATCTGGATGTATATTTTTCCAATCTGGATGTATATTTTTCCATGAGAGGTAACGTTATTCCAAGGTCTTTATTGATGGCAACAAGGACTGGTGACTCCTCCCTCCAGGATGCTTTCAGAGAGGACTGTTGTGGACCCCACAGGCTGTACACCATAGTCAGCAGGCAATAGTAACAACCTCTCTAGTGTTGTCATGCCTGGTGGTGGAATAGGTCCTACTTGAGAGTGCATCTGCTATGCAAAGTCCTTCACATTAAACTAATTTCATTTGCCCCAGATCCCTGGGTCCAGATTTCTTTCAATGCAATAGTATCCCACTGGACTCTAAGTGTTGCTTTTCCTTTCACTGTGGCTCTCAGAGGTCCAGGGTGGATACAAGATAATAATGCCCTGTTATGAAACAAATAAACATTTCCTGCAGGCACCTGGATGGGAGCAGAAATCTCTTTGCCTTTGCTCCAACCCAGAAATCTTGGCAAATGAGTCCTCTGAAGCAAGCTAGGTGTGTGAAGTAGCATCAGGAAAGCACACTCGTTTAAAGGTCAGGCAGTCTCTCCACCTGAGATGTGGATGGACAACTAGTCTGGAGAGTACATAAGCACCAAAAGTGACCTAGTAACAAAAACAGGAAGAAGTGTCCTGGAACAAAGAGATTTTCCTGAGTGAGGGGACTTTAGCTGAGACTAGCTCTGGGTGCTGGCTAAACTGATTTCAGAGCTGAAGTCTTCCTTTGAGATGCAGACTCTCATTGCTGATGCTCCATGCTGAAACAGCAATTTCAGGAAAGAGAAAATCTGCTGAGCTTTCTGCAGCCCAGTTCCACTGACTCCACCATCAAGCTCCTAAGAGATTTGTGGCTGTCCAAGTGCAGTTGGCCTGTGGTCTGCATGCTGGTCAGCTCTGAGAAACGCCCTGCTATAAAAGGCACTCCTACCTATCACTGCTGCTGTCAAGGAATCATTGCACAAAGCATGACTTTGAGGAACAGGCTGCTGGAATTTAATGATGACTCTAAGCTTGGAAAAACTGTAGCCAATAAATCTTGCATCAGGATATGTAGGGATTGGGGTTTGGGTTGGAGTCAAAACCAGAAATAAAAATGTTCCTTTTGGGAGTTAAAACTGTAATCCTGGGCTCTTGAGCCAGTAAGTAGGAGTCAATAAATTTATTGCCACCATTAAAACTGATGAAGCTGTTTCTCCTCATGCTCACTCTGGTTTGACACCAGTATCGTTCCATTGCCTTCAACAGAGCCACATTTCATTTACTCTGGTTTAGAGGGGACAACCTGTGTTTGTCTGTCCTTCCTGAGCTACCTGGAGTCTGACAGGGTGTTAGAGCTGATACACTAGCTGAAGGAGCTAAACCATGCTTGGGAGGTATCTTGATAAGCCATTTAGATGTAACCAACTGCTCCTTTCACCAGGCCTGCTTAACTGGTGAATGCATAATGCAATCAGACCAACTTCTGATGTGTCACCATTTCAGCCTCTCTGATGACTCTGTTCTTTTGGGATGAATAAAAGGAAATGGAGAGGGTATCAGTGCTCTCTGTCTGAAGGAAGCCAAGCTGGTACTACGGCCCTCTTCCTACTGAGTGGTACACAGGGCAAATTCCTTTAAAGCCTTGCCTTTTCAGGGAATTTTTCCCTGGACAGCCCTTCCTGAATAGCCCCAGGCCCAGGCATATTTATTCTGAAAGAAACCTGCTTTTTTCTGAATGAATTTCTGCCCCTGAAAGGGGTCTATATGGCAAGAAGTCCCATGGGGAACAATGATTTCTGTGCTTTACATTTACACACAGCTTAATCCAGAAAAAATTGCTGTGTGCAGACACGCTCCATGTCCACCCATCTCCTTTCCTGCCAGTTCTGGCATATTCCCTGTTTCGCGCTTGATAGAAGTTTGCCCAGTTTTCAGGTATCCAGTCAATGGGCCGTCCCCCCGCTAAGCGATTCTCTGTCAGGGAGCTTCTGATATCACCTTCATTTTTTCATTTCTTCATCTTACCTCCTGGACCTTGAAATTTTACTCCAGGAACAGCAATTATAGACTTCCCATAACTTATGTAGATCCTGTTATACACACATGGAACCTAATTGTACAGCTGCCCATACAGAGTAGAATACACCCTGGCATAGATCGAGATTTTAAAAAGATGAAGTCATATAGGAGGCGCCTCACTCCACCCGTAGGTATGCAAAGGAGCACACCGACTTTCAAAGCAGCTCTCTTTAAACTCCCTGGGATTAAATTCAAGCTCTTGCTTCCTGGTCATTTGCAGTGCAGTGCAGTACAGATAAACTCTGGCCTTTCCTTGTCCTCTGTGAAGCACTGGGATCCTCTTACCAGAAATTCAATGGCCAAACTTCTTATGGAAGGAAGCCAGGAGGTGCAGAAGAACAGTCCCTTCCTATTGCATCCGAGGACCAGCTCGGCAGCCCATCAGCAACACAAGAATTGTTCACTTGAAACATACTCTTTGCTTCCAGCTCACCTGGGTCCTTGCCAAGAAAAACAAGAATGATTTGTTACACCTTCCTTCCCCCAGAATTAAACTACTGACCCTTTCTGAAACTGAATACCATGGTTTTCCTTCATCAACCTGGAAACTCTGGAACAAAAGAAATCACATCCCTATCATAAAGAAAGTTGTTCTTTTGAGAATATGTTGGTAGTTTCTTTAAAGGACAAAACTGAGGGTCAAGGGACATTATTTTTTTTCTTTTTTGCTACAGACCCACGGCACCAAGCTTCAGTTTCAGGAGTCCTACTATGGCAGCATGGAAAAAGGACTTTCATGTTCTACTTAATGTAAGGCTGGCCAAGGAATTAGGCAATATTGCTTCTTATTTGTTGCCAGAGGTTGGCATGGAAGACCTCATGATTCACAAGCTGCTCAACTTGTGGTATTCAAGATTTCAGCACTGACGAGAGGCAGGCCTGCCTTCCAGAAATCCAAGACCTTGGTTTGGAGGAGGACCCTGTTAGGGTCACTCCCATATTGCTCGTAAAGAAGTTGGACACACTACAAAGTGCTCTTCAATTCTCTGGTTGATTGTGATGAAATTTTTCAGAACAGGGACAGCAGAAAGGAGGCTAGACCCCAACAGCAAAGTGACATGGAGGCAACAGGTCAGAGCAAGACAAGGTTTTGTTATGAAGGAAGACTTTAACCTAAGAGGCAGAAATCTCTTAGAATGAAGAAACAGCTGAACTACACAGTGACATTTATCTCATCTCAGTAGCTAGCCATGGTTTCACACAGAAGAGACACCATGGTTTTAACCACATGCTGTGAAACTGTCCGGAAAATATGGCCCCTATCAAAACCTCATTCCTGATGGATGAGAGGAGATGGCCTTATGCTGGCTTTGTACATAGTCCTGCACATAATCCTACTGCACTTCGTGGCTGACTTTGCAAATCTTACACGAGCAATGCCAGGTCAGCCATGGTAGATGGTTCCAGTTTGCACACAGATAACAATCCTTGAGGTCAGTACACTGCTCAATGGCTGTCATCACAACGACAGATTACCCCGGGCTGTCTCCACGCATACAACCATACGCAATACATACACTGCCATATCTGTTTAGGAGGAGGAGGCTTAATTGCAGGGACTGGTTGTGTTAAAACTCTGTCCTGAGTCAAACACCATGTACTGTGTCTTCACACAAGTTCCCTTCTGGATGCTCAGGGTTGGTTGATCAGGGAAATGCACTATTTTCCCTCTACTAATGGGAACATTTGTTCCCTCAGGACGAGGGCAGTCAACACAGGAGCTCCCAAATAGTCTTTTCTTCATCGTCACAAGGAAGAATAAAGCATCTCTGTACCTCTCATGCTAAAATCCCATAGCCCTGAGAGAACTACCACCATGATCTGCCCTGGAACGTGCTCACATGCATGGTGGCAGCTGGAGCTGCTGCAGAATGACGGTTGGTGGTGATTCCTCCATTGTGCTCATACAGCTTTGTGGGTCTCACTGCGAGAGAATCTCAGCCCAGATAAGGCCAGCTGGTGAGGTGGGAGAAGCAGCCTGAGGCCCCAAGTGCAAAGAATTTCATCCCTTTCCCCTGGGCAGCCAGGACTGTTGTTTGCAATTCCTATTTCCTATCTAGCCCCACTAGCTGCTTTCTTATCCCGACAACTAGTGCTATTCACATGAGTGGTTCTTCATCATGACCAGCCCATTTTGTGCAGGATTTCCTGGGCTGTGGGCCATGCTCTCACTATGTTAAGCATGCAGTGTAAAGGCATGGTATATGGCCCTCGAAGACAGCCTGAAAAAGGCAAAACAGGAGCAGATTGTCATTGTCTGAGGGTTTCTTATAGGTACTGTGGTCCTGTGGTGCCTTGGGACGTGTGGTGGAAGACATTTTGCTCCTACGTCTGATCTTGGGAGAGGAGTAAGAGCCTATTCCCTTTGCACAGCCGTAGAGCAGGCTGGCAGGGGTCCACTCCTTGGTTAAAGCAGGACCCACATTTACAGAAGGATTCTGCCTGCAGAAACTCCTTGAAGCCAGGCAGGCAGTCCTTGGGTTTGCACAAGTAGGAAATGAGGCAAACAGGCAGTCTGTTTGAGAGGAAGTTAGATATAAATAGCCAGTATCTTGAAAGCCCTGTGGAAGTCCCCTTATGACTGTCCAAGATATTGTGCTCCTTTCCCAAATGGGTACCCTCAAAAAATGCAGGACTTGGAACCCAGGATACAGCTGCAGGGCTTACAAGCACACTCTGACCTTTGGGAAGAGCCTCCTAAGCCACATCAGCTCCTTCTGTGGGAACAAAGTGCAATTACAATCACTGCGTCTAAATTTAGCTGACTCCTACTCCCACCCAGTCTGTTTGCTTAAGCCCAAATGCATTTGAACAGGGAAACACCAGAGCCAAAATGGTTCCAATCTCGAAGATAATCTCTTGCCAGGGGAGGGGAAGCGGGGGGTAGGGAGGAGAATCAGACCACGTGTTGTACTAAAAGCCAAAGCCTGTGGACAGAGAGGGTGTTTGTGCAGATGAAAATCCAGCTGCAGGCACTGCCCTCTCGTGGTACATGATTAAAATCTCGCCCTTCCAGGAGAAGCACAGGATGACTAGTACGAGCAACGCTACTCCAACAGATCCTCACTGCAGAGAACACAACATACAGAAATGGCTATTAAAAAGACACAAGTAAACAAATGTATGCATAGCTACCTATCTGTGCATTCAGAATATGTTTTATGCCCCTTCACTACAATCAAACTCCAGGTGTTCTATCTTTCTGTTGCAAGCCATCTTTATGCGTTTTTCTCCCTTCTCTTTGAGTCCTTGTTTGTACACCTTGCACATAAAAAGAGCCTGAAATGTCATTCAGCTTCGTAATGCTCCTCTCTACAACATCTGAGTGCTCAGAAACATCAGTGCACTACTTGCAAAGCTTCCTGGGGAGCCAAGATTACCTGAGCTGGTGCACAAAGATTACGGACAGAACATCCACTAATTTTAATGACCACAGGAATCAGCATGTCATTGCCTGTGCACACTGCTCTAGTCCTAGAGACTGCCCATGCTTCAGTGAGATGCCTCTTTCTCTCATCACAGTCTCACAAATGGCTAAGCCATCTCCTCCAAAATACTTTCCAAAAATAATCAGGCTGAGGCAGACACTAAGCATGGAAAATTTTAGCCCGAGCAGTTGCCGTTAGACACTGGTGTACACAAATGAAAATGGAGTAAAATAATGAGGAGCTCAATCACAGGTAAGGCTATCTGGAGTGGACACAAGTGCAGGTGTATACAGGCCTTTCTCTTGGAAACGTGGGATGGGAGAAGAGGGAATAATAAAACTTTGCATGCAGAGATCAGCAATTCTTATTTATCATGACGTTCCTAAAAGCACCAGCCTGGTGGGCCCTTCCTTGTGGCAAATGTTTTCAAAGGATTTCAGTGCCTGGCAGGTTTTCCTCTTGCCTGGCGCTCTGGTGACAAGCACCGCTCAAAGACCAGACTTAACAAAAACACATTTCCTAGGTCATGGAGTGAGATTTCAGCTGGGATTTCCAAAAAGGGACTTTTGCTAAATTGCAACAAAGATCCTTAGAGGGCAATCTGACCCTGATATTCTCCTCCCCCCCCCCCAACTGAATCGTGTGCACACACGCAGACATGCACACACACACACATCCTGTTCAAGTGCAGAAGAGAGATTTCCCAAGCTAACATTTACACAGCACTCTGGAGGGCAATAAAGCTATATGAACTGTAGCAATAACTATTGGATGTTATAGCACTCGGCCCAGCCAGTGAGCTAATCTGAGACCTGGTTTTCAACAAACATCAAATTCTCCCATTGTTCAGATACCTGGATTTCATACCCACGATTCCCAAGGCTTTCCACTTGTGTGTCATTCCGTGCAAACTCTCTTCTGCAAGCTTCTCTCTCCTCTCACTGTCTAAATTACAGCAGACACTTCTGAGGGGTGGCAAATGGCAAAGAGCATATTCATTTCCTCCTTTCTCCCCATCCCATATTTTTCTCCTCCTGTGGAGGTACAAACCAACCGACTCAACGTCACTACCCTATTTAAGACTCTGCGGTGATACAGTGACTCAAGTTTGCAACAGAAAGTTTAATTCTGTGGGGCAGACTTTCCCAGAAAGCATGTCTTTGCATGCATTTTGGCCACCTAACAATTCAGTTTGCAGCATTTCTTCTTTTTAATCCCACTCGAGCAGTTCAAGAAAGCAATGAAGTGCATACTTAAATGCAAGCATGTGCTTATGCTGAACTAGCTTCAGTGGAGATAAATGTGTGATTAGAAAGAAGGATAAACTGTTGTTTTCTACAGCTCAACACCTTATGTTGAATAGCTTATCAATTTTCCTTTCTGCTATTGAAATACACACTGCACTCTTAAATCAACCTTTTCCGGGAGCATAGTGGCATACTCAGTAAGTCAATAAGTTCCAATACTCATTATCCAGCTCTCCTTCTGCCACCATAGCCTAGGATTTCTGCAGCCAAATGACAATACAGTAACTTGAGGCTTAGAAATGTTATACTGCATTAGCAGAATGATGGATCTGCTTCTGGGGCAGCGGGGGACCCTCTAACCCGACAAAAAACAGAAAAGGTCTTTCAGTAACTTTGTTTTCCTTTTCCACATTATGGTCTTCTACTAACTCTTACATCCTCTTATGCACTGATCCCAGAACAGCTCTTCAGCAGCCAAACTTTTCTCGGTGGGGTAAAACATCAGCAAACACACGACACTGAGGCAACACTAAAACTGAACAAACTGAAAGTAATATGCAGTTGGTATCTTCCTAGTGAATTGAATTGAATTAATAATGTTAATATCACTAGCAGCTAAATAATCCTATAAAATTGGGAAATCAAATCAGTAAAGGAAGTTGGCAAAATCTTTAGATTTTTATTAATAAAAAATATTGCCAACTTTAGAGGTATCTTAAATATGGTAGAGGAATATGTAATTCAGCAAAGAATTGCACTCTATCAAAATAATTTGCTCTTGGAAAGTTTTTGAATGAACTCTGTAATGACCTTAACCTTGGTTATTTTGTACTTAAAATGTGTTGCCCTTATCTTTTGAGAGAGAGTTCATAAAATAAAACGTTATTTAAGGAAAAGCACAGAGTCCTCTCTTCTGAAGGCATTTAAGAAAAATATTAGGGAGTGAGACTAAATTCCTAACCAATATAAATACTGATCTTTTCAGAGCAATAGAAAGTAAACTGCATTGAAAAAATACCCAGGGAACTTGTTTTAATTCTTCCCTAGTACATGGATGCAGAATAAGTAATTTTTAAACTGCTCTCCCTGACTGCTCAAATAATTTAAGACCCTGAATATAAAGTGATGGAAGTGATTTTTTAAGCTTACTCTGATTTTTTTTTCTTCTTCTTCTTTGTGATTTCTGATACCTTGCCACTTATTGATAGCTCAAGTTCCCAGCTGCACGGAAGGCTTCCCCCCCTCGCTTTGTGAGCAGATCAGCTTGGATCCGAGGAGAGAATGTCATGCTTGTGGCTCTCTCCAGAGTCAAGAAGCAAACTGTCCAGCCTCCCTTTGATAAAAGCCATGCTGGAGCTGATCAGTATGCTTGAATCTCAAATTGAAAAGAAAAACAACTGAAAAAAACACCCAAAACAGGTTTCATAAACTCAACCAGATGCCTTAGAAGGGCTAAGGTCTTGTTCCTTTTTAATTAAAAGGTATAGCAAATAAAACCTGGTTTTAATTAAACAGCAGGAATATAAGATGTTATCTCTCCAAACCTTTCCACAGTGGTGAATTGACTTTTGCTTGTATTTCTGAAATTCAGTGCATATCAATCCAAATACAACACATAGAGAGAGAATGTAGTTTTTATGAAAATATTCATACACTCAGAAAAATAGCAAGACAGCAGTTCCTGAGTGGGTACAACCTGGTATAGCTAATGCTTTACACCAGGTCAGACTAACCCCCAAAATCAGCCCTTTTGATTCAGTTCATATTGACGGCCTCGTTCAGTTTACGTGCTAATGTAAATGCACACATGCTCACTAATAAGCCATTTTACCTGTGCATAGCCTTCCATTTAGATGCTGAGGAATATATGGAATTTAACTGCAGGGTTTAAGCCATTTTTCTGAGGTCTCTCTTTCCAGATTTTCAATCGCTCAGATTTTTTGCCGCAAAGGCAGAGCCCTCTTGCACAGTGGAGCACAGCCCCCCTCAGTGAGCACAGCCCGAGCGCACAGACGCTCACACAACAGCTCCCCTGACTTCCCTGGATTTTGCACCACAGTCTAGCGGGAAGAGCTCGTAGCTTGCCTTCCCGCTGCTGCAAGGCAGCTCGGACACCCAACGAGCCGCTCGGTCCTGAGCCACTTTGGGGCTTTCCTCCTCAGGCAGCCAGCAGCCTCACTGCTGCAGCATGCCGAAGCACTTGCACTCGGCAGCTACTAGATTTTGGAGGAAAAAAAGCACTTTATGCAAACACATCTGCACTCGTGAGCAGGGTTAAGTCCTGAGTTTTCCCAGCAGCATGGTATCCTCAGCCAGGGCCAAGCCTGCTTGTAAAACAGGGCAGGTGTGTTTACTACAATGATCTCTGCCTAAAAAGAAACAGGTTGAGGGGGGTTTAAATATAATTAGTATGGGCTACACTGCTTCCTTTAATCCCTACCTTGCTGGTTAATATAATCAAGAAGGTAAACAAACAAGGCTTAACTCCATTAAATTAAAAAAATATATATTCTACTGGGTAAGTTGCAAGGTTTTTTGTTGTTGTTGCACTGCTACAGAGCATCATTTTATTTCTGCATTACAAATTACTTTTGATATAAAAATATTTGTCTTGGAGAAGACCTCTCCCCTCTCTGCCTCTTATAGTAGGAACTGAAATTTACTCAATTTAATTTTATTTCACATTAAGTGTAACAGCAACACTTTGCACTTTTACAGCACCTTTCACCAGAAGACATACAGGCACTTAAAGTTTTTTGTCATATGATAAATGAAAGATAGAGTTTGAGTAACACACCTGCCTCTCTGATAATATATCCAAAGAGATACATTAGACATAAATACAGATTTCAGTACCAAATTCAATATCCCCAAGCACTTGGGACAGTATATTGCTGTAATCTCTGCATCTGGACCCGCTTGTTTGGGGCCAGAGAAAATGGTCAAATCTGGAACTGAATTTTGGGCCTGTTTGGACACACAATGGGATATTTTGCAAATGCCCTTTATCATGATACAAGAGTCATAACGTTCAGCAATGACCATTTGTTTCACATAGAAAGCTCAGTTTAAACCTCACACAAACACAGGAAATGCTCTTAGCAGCAGAGATAGATGCACAATATATTAATGCAAGGATTAGGGACTGCTGTGATCCTGAAGTTTCACATTCACAGTAACAAGTCCAGATAAATACAGGCACGTGGACATAAGCCTGTTTAGATGTGTGCATGTTCTGTACCTCACTGCAGAGACAACTACGCTCTCTTCCCCCTTGTTCTTACATACACTTTCCTTTTCCTAACTCCATTGTAAAACAGCCCTCGGAATCTTCCATAGACGTGTTTAAAAAACCCAAACCCTCCAGCTCTCCTTGAGAAGGAAAAGTCGGCTCTACCAACATGTTTATTGATACAGGATGTTAAGTACCTGACTGACAAGCCTTTGCTTATAATAAAGACACTTTCTGTGCAAATTTCATGGAATGTGGCATGCAGGAGTTTAAAGGAAAACGGGAGATTGCCATGGTAACAGCACATGGGGGCTGCAATTTGGAGAGGTCCCTCTGGGAACCACAACACCAGCAGAATTTTAAGCATTTTCAACTTTTTTTTTTTAATTACTTCATAGCTGTGCCAAAAAATCTAGGGCATAAAATAGTAAAATTCCATAGTATTCTTCACCACTTTGCAAATAAACATCTTTCCTTTCCACTTAAAAACTGCAAGAAGGAGACAAATGTTAAAAGAAAATATTGCTCTCAACATCATGTGCTTTAGAAGCAATGGCGTAAATACTGCAGGAGTCAAAACAGGTTAAAAAGATGCTTGGTGGAGAGCAGCAGCTCACTGAGGCGATGAATCTGGAAAGCATTACTGCTTACGACAGTGCTTTAAGCACGGCAAGCCCGATCCTGCAGCAACTTATTCATGCATTCAGTTTATTCCCTCTGAGTAGCTGCTCTGGGAAACTCCTTGCAGTGTATAGTTACTCTCAGATATAAATCTTGGCAAGATCTCTGCCACCCTCAGTAACGCAAGTCACAGGGTCTTAGCATGCCTAATGTTCAGCATGGGATTAAGTGGTACCCTAAATAAAGGAAGACTTCAACACCTATCTCCACTAAATCAAAGACGAATCAATGAATGAGTAAGTGAGCATGGCTGGCTGGAAACTGCAGCTTTTGCAAAGCAAACTTTAATCGCAGTTCCTATTTTAATTTCAGGTGTGAGCCAATTCACAAAAAACAGGAATTGAACCTACCTGCCCAAAACATAAATGCAGAGTTTCTCGTCAAAATATCTGCATTTTCCAGAAATCAGACCCTGATTTTACAGCAAACTAAAAGTGTTTAATAAAAACTGAGATAATTTTTTGTTTGTTTGTTTGTTTGTTTTTAACAGACACTGTTTTCTGATCTTATGTTCCTAACTTGGGGGTAAAACACAGAAAAAAAAAACAACTAAAAATATCCTTTTCACATGGAAAATTTTATTTCATTTAAAAGAAATTCTTTAAAAACATATCAATCATTTCTAACAGCAACTTGGAAATGATACAAAGTTTAATAATGCACAAGCACATGCCCCAGTTCTGCATTCTTTGTCATTTGTTGTATTGCCTAAAGAAGTCAAAGGCTGCAAGAGCCCATTTACTCCAGCAGACATAAATGTGACTTTGTAACATCTGGCCAGATGCAAATTCTACCAGAGGAAATTCTGTTTCACAGTCACAGCCATACATGCTGTGTATATCTTTCATTGTAAATGCATATAGCCAGGAGAACGCAAAGAAACTTCCGCCAAATAACAGAACAAGAAATATTCATGCTACATTTTTTAAACGAAAAGATTTTTTTTTATGCTATTGGCTAGTCACTGGAAATAAATTACAAATCTGACTGTGCAGTGGTAAGACATCAGTTTATATACCTGCCCTTTCCAAATGACTACAGGTGTTTATAAGGTTATTTTGTATTCCACATAGTTTTGTCATTTCTGGTGACCTATTTACAAGTTATCTGAAAGATGCCCTATTTTTCCATGAAATAAGTTCTCGTTGTACATAAAATATTTTTTGCCGGGATAATCCCATGATATACACATCCTGCACTAGGGCATGTCCCAGAGCATTGGCTGACACCCCATCTCAGATAGCAAGGCTATCGGGAGCTTTGAAAGAGAGGAAGCACCTCCAGACACTCAGGGTCGAGGCTTATTGACACGCGCTGATCCCTGCGGTACGTCTCAGCATGGAGTGAGCACCACCGTTGCACGTTGTGTGATGCGCCAGATCCTCTTTGAGTGCAAATCAGAGCGGGTACACCAAAGGCAAGCAACCCGCCATCCACTCATCAACTGTAAAGCAAACACACAACACTTTTTGGCAAGGGCACAGCTGCGGAATGGAGCCTTTCTGCTCATTTTTAACACAACCAGCATTTGTCAAAACAGAGAGGGGATTTTCAGAAGAACTCGATGTTGAGCTCAGCAATGTCAGCAAGATTTTGACCAGTGATTTCAACAGGAACAGCGAAATCCCTGCGCAAAGCATTTAAAAATCCTGCTGTCCTGACACCTGCAAAACCCCAAGGCTTTCCATCAGGTGGGACTGAAATCAGCAGTGACTTTCAAACCTTGTTAAAATAGGGGGTAGGCACATGAAATAAAGCAGCTCCTTGTTACATAAGATTCTTATTTCAGCAACATCCTTGAATCTCAAGAGCAGAAAAGTGCTAATAGCACCCTTCCCACAGCTTTCTGAAGCACCCATCTATACATTGCCATTCCCTGTTGCCAAAAAGTGTTCTTGCACTGGGAGTCACAAGCTCGCCAAAATGTGACATGGATGATGATAAAAATACAAAGTACAGCAGCAGAGCCAGAGATGGTTGGGGCATATTACTACGGCGTCTGCAAGAGGAAAGCAGGGTTAGTTCGGAAACATGGGTCACAGGGTTGCTGTCACAGCTTCACAACAGTGGGAACTGAAATGCCTGTGGGTGAACCTTGAAGCACTGGGATCACTCCTGCCTTCGATCTGCTCAGCAGGTAGCTGGAATCAGGTGGAAGATACGATAACTAGTATTCTAGTAGATACTAGTAGATAACTAGGTAAATAGTGCATTTATGGAGCTCTGCAAATTCATGGAAACTGCAATAAATTAAGGGTGAGAGGAGATGGTATAACCATGTACTTCACATGCTCATGAGACAGCATCTTTAGCAAGTACATCACAGTAAAGTATTGACTCGAACTCTTGTGTCTATCAAGACAATGCCTGTGAAAACACATGGATTCATGCTGCTGAGGTTTAAATTAACCTATTACTTTAACTATAACTAATACCTTCCACATTATTTTTCTGCCTTCTGGAAAATGCTCACTTTTTGAAAGGTTTTTCAAAATTTTGAAAGCATCCTTTTACCATTGCTAACCGGATTGAGCACTATCATCTGTGCTCCAAAGAAGGAAACAAAAAGAGAAAGTGAAAACACGGAATGAAAAAGCATTTAATTATAGGAAAAAGGAGCTAATCAAACGGGTTTGTGAAAATTCTAATTGTAAAAGCTGTATGGTGACAAAAGAATATGTATAACCTACTTTGGTAGAATGAGAAATCAACAAAAACAAAGGCAAATCCCTCTTCTACCTTTTTTTTTTTTTTTTTTTTTTTGGTGCTTCAGGAAGATCTTTTTAAAGCATTTATTTTGGGGGTTGCTGACTGATGCCACCTTTTCCCCCAAAAAATATAGCAGAAAAAATAAATATCGTTTAACTCAAATATTTTATATTTTTCTCCCCTAAAAAACAAGATGTTTCAGTTTTGGCTTGGGGTAAATTTTGCACTACTAAGAAACACAACATTTAACCAAATTTAGTGTCATAATATCTTGTTGAAATCAAAACATTTTTCTTCTAAAAGTTCAGCAGAAAACAGTTTTAATTAGGAAAACAAACCCACCCTTTTAAGTTGAATCTAACTTATATTCCACACCAACTCACAAATAGTTTTTGTCAACCCCCAAATGCATTTTTTGGCACATCAACTAAATGTTTTCCAAGCTCTGGTTTGTGCATAAATGGGTACTCTGGAGCCCTGATGTGCAGCTGGGTACTTGACCATTACCACAATTTGAACATCACTGTCTGTTCTGTGCTGCAGCTGAGAACAAGGCTGCATTACGCTAGGTGCTGTAGAAACACTCCAAGATAAATAATTGCAGCTGCGTTATTATCATCCTTATTATGGAAGCTTGGGTATCTCTGGTTTGTACAGGGTGGTATTCAACCATTAAAAAATGGAGGAAACAAAATGCACTCCCTCGATTCTTCTTTGGATTATACTATTCATTTATTTCTGGCATTCAGGTTCCCTGTTGTCTTTAGCAGCTCATACTAGACTTTAAAGTTTTAATTTTGCTCAGTCCTATCAATAGCTGAGAATGGCAGAAAGAGATGATCATCCACACAAGATTATAATATCTGTTTTGGCCCTTCAGTGGCTCTGAAAACGTGCGAGTATGTTTGGGGAGATGGAAAATAATATGAAACACTCACTAACAGCATGTAGCATAGAAACTTAGAAAACCACTGTAGTCATTGACTCACAGATGGTCAAATGAACAACATGTTTCTATTCCTGTATTTAATTAAATCTTAATTATGCCACCAACAGGGTTCAAAACAGCATTATGAAACAGCTTGCATGAATACTGAAATACAATTGGCTGACAAGACTTTGAACTCATGTAATTATCTTCCCCAAAAAGTGCACACGTTGGGTCTATAAAGTCTCTTCGCTAAACAGCCCATTGCACCACAGTACACAATTCAAAATAGATTCATGTAAAAGATACTCAGTTAAAGGCATTGAGCTGATAAACTGAGAGGCAGGTTTTAAACTAATGATGAGCCCAGTGGAGAGATCCTGGGAGTCAGAGGGAACCTTTTCAAGCCTCCAGCCTGCTCTGGATCAGGCTCCTGCATGGAGGCTTTGTATCTTACCTTTGCTGGCCTGTGGATAAAATGGACCCATAATAAAATCAAGCCACACTAATTTAAATCTTCCATCAGCTGATCATGTGAGTTAATTAAAAACAGCTGCTTGAAATATTCCTTTGAATTGTCTTTTTGTTGTTAAAAGAAGGCCCTTTATTGAAAAGAAATATTTTTGGAGGATTTTTTTAAAAATTTTTAATAGTTAAACAACAATAACTTGCAAATGCTTTTCCCCAAGGAGTTTAGTTTCTGCAGTACTTCTCAGAGAAGGGGGTGCAAAGAATGATGGAAGCTAATGCTACCTCCTAATGTTAGCTCATCTGCCCAGACTCTTCTCCCATCTTTTAAAACCATTTCAAGCTGCTTTTCCAAGCTGCCCCTAACATTTCTCCCTGATCCCAGCTCCTTTAGTAAAAAGCCATCCACTTGTCCGGACAATTGTTGCTTTACTTCGGCATCTGATGTTCAAAGAGATCACATGACCTTTTCTCCCTTACAAACATCGTATGAAAGGGCTATATATCTGAGAGCAAAAAGAGCACAGCATCTGAGATGCACCTATCCTACAAGCTGCAGGTTCAAGAAAAAGTATAAGAGGCAAAAAAAAAAAAAAAAAAAAAAAAAAAAAAAAAAAAACCCAAACCTTACAATTTTAAACTTTTATCAAAAGGTTGGCCACACTGGTGAAGTTTTTGTTGGTGAGCATATACAACACCTGTGCAACAACCCTCCAGACTTCCACCCTTGGTTTGAAAAGACATCCTTTCTAAGCGGAGCAATGTATTGGGGGGAAAGGATAAAATGGAAAGATCATTACAATTTTTACTGTTTTCAATGAGGTATTAAAATTTAAGCCATTCTGTTGAAAAATCACTGGAAAAAAATGATTTTCAATGAGGTATTAAAATTTAAGCCATTCTGTTGAAAAATCACTAGAAAAAAATGATGTGATGCATTTCATGACTGGGTACATAAACTCTCTACGCTTTCTTAAGGAGGTGGTCGGAGCACATAAACCAAGGAGCAAGGCTCTGTGGAAAATGTGGATTTAAAATTATGCACAAAAAAAATTTAAAAAGGCCCAAACCAGGCTTGTTGAAATTTTCTACCCAAGACCAGGAACATATTGAGGGCTACACTTTCAGTGAAAATTCCAGGATTGCAATGGTTTAAATTTTTTTTTTTTTTTTTTGATATTTCCTCCCCTCTTTGAAGATATTTTTAAAGCTGAGCTCAACTTTCTACGGAAAGCAGACCTGTTGCACAAAAACTTTCATTAGCACAAAACGCCAGATTTGGGCCAGGAGTGGGGGGGTGGGAGGACTGGCGGGGGGGCAAGAATAGTTTCACTGGAAAACCTTAAACCATTTGAATCTTTTGCCCAGATCCCCTGTATTCAGAATAAATTCCCCCTGAAACTACGAAGGTTCTTCATCAAAAGGGATAATGGAAAACCCTCAGGAAGGAAGAAATCCTGGCTTTGGTCACCTTTTTGCCTGTCTCAGAAAGAAGTTAGACCACAATATGCCTGTGCCACTTGGGAACAAAAGTGTCCGCACACCCTATATGCTTTACATGACTTGGCATTCCCCTGTGGGGCGTGCATGTCTAGGAAGGGAAGCCATCTCTGCTGCAACCTTGATAAGCTAAAAAAAGGTACTACGAGACACGTGTATGGAAGCTGCCACTCCCTTGAATTTTTCTTTTGAAATGAAATATGACACAGACACATTTAGTAGATATTTGGCAGGGTTCCCGTTTCCTTTAAAAGCCCACCAGATCTGCAGAGACAGAACATCTTTTCACACTCCTTAGTAGCACATCTTGATTTTTGACCTAACTGGATTACCAATTCATCTTAAAGGAGAGGAGAGTTTTTCTTGGGCTTTCCTTTTTCCCCAGTGAGGCCTCACACTCCCTGAAATATCCAAAATCGCTGACACAGTGTGCTCCTCCAAGAATCTAGGATCTTTCCCACTGAGTTACAAGCTGCCAAGGAGGCTATATTATAGCAAAAGAAGTTTTTATATCCTCCTGTAGGCAGAATACTGGAAACTACCATGAAATGTGCATTATCTGAACTATGTTTGTTGATGGTTAGAATCAACTTATTTAGGAAATTTCCAGCTGACATGTAAACACACCGTCAAGAAGGATAGAGAGAGCAACTGTGATGCAGCCAGTGTCTAAACTCTCCTGGCCGCAGTCCTCCGGCTTAATATCTTAATAACTTGTCCTTATGAGTCACTGCAGCAAAGGAGCCAGAATTGCCTTTGTCACATTTGGTAAGTGGACTGAAGTGCAATCCTGGACCGTGCAATGACTCAAAATGGGCAGGATGAAACATCTCCATTGCAACAGAAATGCCATCATTTGCTAGAGACCTTGCAGGGTTAATTAAACATAACCAAATCTTCACTGGTGACAGAAAGATTCATCAAACTGGAACTACCTTATGAAACAGAAGAAGCCTCCCATGAATGATTTCTGGACTGAAATCGTGTTACAGTAAGGTCCTGGTTGACCTCTCCATCTCAAGTGCTGCCTTGTGGCACAGTCACCGCAATCACCCATTTCTCCTGGCCATCACGGCACAGCCACCATGGTGGTCGCATGAGGTTCATGCAGGTAACAGGCAAAATCTGTCTGCTTTTGGACAACCAAGAAGGTATGTGCAAGTAACTTTACAGGACGAAAGCATCCTATAGGCCTACTGTGTGCAAACTGGGAACAAGGCATACATTTTTCAGGTGAATAGACAGCACCATACTACTAAAAGAAGTAGCAGACTTCATTTCTTGAAATCCCCAGCCCCAGACCAGCTACTTCTCTCAAATATTTTTGCATCATTTATTACTGCAAAGGGGATAGGAAGAGATTAATTCAGTCACAGTGGTTTTGCTTTTTTTCTGCTTTCTTTTTACTGGATAAATAGAGGGGTATTTTTAAGGGATTAAAAGGAAAATCAACACAAGAAAAATGTGAATAGTTTAAAAGGAAAGGAGAGAGACAACGAATGAAAATTTTTAAGCAAACAAGTCAGTGGGCTCGAAACAGGTGTAACTGGATAAAGTTCTCCAGCTTAACATAAACATGAGGTCAGACTAGGTGATCAGACAGTCCCTTTTGACATTAAACTTCTGAACACTTTGTTAAATCAGTGAAGAGCACTAATGGTTCCCAGAAGGACTGCCTGAATTTTCACCACATCAGAAAGATTCGGCGCATCCCAAACTTTGAAGCTCAGTTTTGCTCAAAAAAGTTCCATTGTACAAATAACAACTGACAATTTCTGTCTCCTGGTAATTCCTGCATCAGACACTAACCTGTAACATGAAATGCAAACAGGCAGAGCAAAGAGGATGGGAAGAGAAATTTACTATTGGCCAGCCCGTCTGCCCAGTTTGGAGCCTGAAGATCAGGATGATGTCTTTCTTTTCCATTTTGTCCCTCATCACTAGCAATACAACATTTGCAGACTGAATTATGGTCTAATTACTGCTGCACAATTCCATTATATCCACTATATTGCATTGTTTTTCCTAAACAGCAGCTGATGAGAAACAAAAATATGCAGGAGCTAGGCACGAATTGTGGGGGTGGACCACGCCAGCTCACTCCCTTCACTTTTTGGAAATGTTAGACTTAAATGATGAGTTAACTCTGCATTTACTAATGGGACCAAGGAAGAGCAAATCTGAAAGTAAACAGATACTAATTTGAATGCAAGCAAGCAGCTTTCTTCTGGGCAAAGGCAACATTTTTTACATACAAGTTTCCCAGGGTAAAACTGAACTCTTACAGTGACTTGGTGGTCAGCAAAGTGTTTGTAAAAACATCACCTTACGAGTCATCAGCTCTGTTCCCCATGCCATTTAGGGCCATATCTGCCAATCTCAGCAACAAAACCAGTTTTAGTGCTTTTATGCCTGTTCGAACAGCAGGTTCAGGATAGCTCTGAGAAAGGGAGCTACATCCCATTCTGACTCCCATCTTCACAGGACATGTTAGCTAAAATCCTGCTTGCAGAATCCGATTATTGGCAAAGATGTAAGGACAAAAAGGAACGCTGCTAGATGTTCAGGTCACCTTCTGCAAAGAAAAACTAGAGCTGCCCAGAGAAGAGAACAGATTCCACTACCACCCTCCCCCCAAACAAAAAAAATAAAAGCGTCTACCACGGAGCTTTTACTTGAAACTCTTCATGAAAGAGTTGTTACAGATGGAAAATTCCCTCTCAATTTCATTGCCAAGGGGTGGGGGAAAGAGGAGAAAGGATTTGTCATGCATGGGTGCTCCCCACTACCTGTTTCACTGATTCCTTCATCCCTCTTGTTCTCAATGGAAAAAAAGGAAAAAGGAGAAAGAGGCAGGACGAGGGTGAAGAAATACTAAAGAAAAAAATATTCTCTGCTCCTTTTTTTTTTTTTTTTTTTTTTTTTACGTTTCCCTTCTGCTGATAGGGAAATCCTTCTAAATGAACAGCAAATAGCAGTGAAGTAAATGAGTGAAAAAATTTGTCCCTAGTAATATTTTCCTCATTTTCTTCTAAACCTAGGAGACTTCTATGTAAGTATTGCAAAAGTGAGGGTATCTAAAAGCTTCAGGATTATTCAAGAGATAAGAAATAAAAATACAAGAAGTAAAATTTCTCTTTCATTTCAAATTTAATTATTCCCTGCAAAATATGTGATGAATCTGAAGGAAAGTGGAGGTTATACATTAATTTACAAATTAAAAATGTAGATATATCAACAATTCATTACTTCCTCCTCACTTTGAAACACTGAGGGGAAAATATTGAAAACTGTAGTTTCCAAAAAAGATCATCATTTTTTGTTCTAGTTGTATTTTCCAGCAAAACAAAACAAAGCAATACAAATCTTATTGGTGACGTCTTTTGTTCTCCACTCTCCAACAGTCTCTTATTTTTAACCCAGGAGATTTGTATCTGGGTCAAATGTATGACCAATTGGCCTCTTTCTACAGTGCAAGATTTAGCCTATCATTTCTCAGGTTAGAAATACATTTTGCAAACTCTGTTAGGGTCAGTGATTAGACTAAGTTGAAGGACAATTCATATTCCATACAAATTGGTAGGTCCATTCCTAATGACAACAGCCAGAATATCAAATATGCGGCAAAACTAGCCTATTTAATGATATTTTAAACATATGGCACAACAATATACCACACACTTCCGTAGCTTCACATGTGCCTGTTACTGATAAGCCTTGCATTATAATGAAAATATTAGTACATGTTGTATTGCCATCCCTTCCCCCTTTCCTTTCCCTCCACATGGAAGGATTTCATCATATGTCTGCTCCAGTCTGATTTTGTTATTCGTCTATGCCGTGTGCCTGACAGATGTTTGCTTGCAAATTTCCAAATCAATCTAGATTGGCCTCACTTTGCTCCCACTGCATTTGTGAGGAATTTTACCCCGTCTGTATCAGGAGCAAAGCAGTCCACCTATTTCTGCCTCCTTCCCACTGCACCTAGGTAAACCAGCACAGCGGTGGTGGGAAACAAACTGCTTGGGAACATGCAGTGAGGAAAAAACCATCCTGTGTCATTTCCTACATTTTCCTGGTCTTCTGCCAGAAAGCAAAATAAACGTGCCAATGCAGAGAGGTCCCCGGGCAGAAAGCATTCTGATAGCTCTGGTCTGACCCTCATGTCATGCAAGCTAAGAAAATTATCCCTCTGGCATCAACATCCCTCAGTAAGTTCCTGCATCAAGCCCACATCTGTCAGCTGAGGGCTGGAAGAAAGGGTCTGGGGGCCTTGCGACTAATAGTTGGCCCTTCATCATCGACAGATTGAGCACATCTGACCTGTTGACCAAAAAGTGCCACTAAAACAACCCACTCTGCTGCTGTTAGGAGAATCACACCATCACAGGAAAGCACACTAAAGGTGTTTTCTCCAGGTTTCCCAATACTTCTGGGGAAATCTTATTCACAGGTTATGTTTCTATGCACCTTTGCTAGGTTGCGGTTTCACATTAAAATCTCCCTCCATGCCTGTCCACATAAGTATTTTTGCACAGAGAAAGAAGACTATATTAAATGAGCAGTCATACTTTGAGGTTTTTTCAAAATTATTCAAGTGAGGTCAGACTTCAGACTCATCTTTTATTATACTTGAGGTAAACAATGCTGCCTATAGCCTCCTGCTTTCACCTAAATAAAACTTTTCCTGCCTTCAAAAACTCCCTTTAGGAAGTTCTCAGTTTCTTGAAAACAGGTTGTTTATTTTCAACCAACTTTTTTTCTGCCTGTTTTCCAAATCAGTATTTTAACAAAACAGTGACATGTGCTTCCATCAAAAATTAGATCGCACTGAAAAAAACATGGAGCAACTCAAGTTACAAAATAGCACTGAGATCTGGTTGCACAACATGCAGTGAGACGCTGAGGTTCATAGCTTTTAATTTAGGCTTTACATCATAAGCTAGAAGGTGTCCCACCAACCCCACCAAAGGTTCAGAAAGTATCATTTGCGCTTTCTGTGGTGCCAGACTGCAGAATCTGGCTCTTCATTAGCCATGCAAGTCTCAGTTCCCAAGATGAGGCTGACCCAGTACAAACCAAGTTAACAAAGAGCTTCTATTACCCTTTCCAAGGTTGCTCTTCTCCTGTTTTACTTTTGCAGCCAAGCTCTCTTCAGGCTTCTTTCACTGCATAGTCAAAGAGAAGAATTTTTTAATGAAGAAGCTGCGTTTTTTGGATGCTATGTCTAAGTAAATGCATGTAGCTTGATGCTTGCAAGGCACTTTGCATAGAAATCAGAGGGATTAATTAGAATTTAATCTGGGTCATAAATGTTTGACCTGCCTCCTGGTGTGACCCCAGAGAATAAAGTGTGCCTAAAAGTATTCCACTAGTTTCATTGCAGAGACTGTCGATCTGTGCTGCCCTCACTGCGGAAGGAAAATAAAAGACAACCAAGCAGATGTGGAGAAAGAGTAAAGTGTTGTAGGGTCACTGGCTGGGAGGATAAATCCTTATAGAATTCTTAGGCAAATTCAAGCACTCCAAGAAGTCATGCAAGCAGTCAGGAAAGGTGATTTCATCCCTCCTCAGTCTGCATTTCCAAGGGCAGCCTTCAAGGCCAAGACTTGGGAAATGAAGGCAGATTCCACTCTGGATGGCACAACCAAGGATTAGGCTGAGAGCCTGAGACCCTGGGAGGCTGTGAGCAGTGACCCACAGAGGTGACACACCAGTGCACCCAGCGATAAGGAAACTAGACTCTACAAAGTGCTGAGTGTCTGGGACATGAAGCAAGCAGATGTGGCCTGCCAGGGTCAGGAATGGAAGCAAGGGACATGGCTCACAGCCATCTGTGCTTGCAGGTACCAGTGAGGGTTTCCCAGCTAGTGACACTGCTGCGGTGCAGTCTGTATCCCATAGATGTACACACTGTCTGCCTCAGGATCATTTCACCCATCCTTCCCAAGAGATAATTCAAAGCAGCAATCAGAGCAAGCTAAGAGCAGACTCACAGTCACCATGTGGGAACCCACACAGGCTCGTGTGCCCAGAGACCCATGAAGGAATTTCAACCAGTCATCACTGAATGAGACAGCCCAGGATGTCAATCAGGAGCAGGAGCTCTTTTACATGAACAAGATGGTAAAGGAATCTAATAAACTGGGGATCCCCTGGGACACTCCTGTTTTCTCCCTCTCTAGTCTTCCCAGCAGCTAACTGACCAACAGTCATCATGCTTGGATGTGAGAGTGATCCCACTCTGTTCTCTACCATCCTCAAGAAAACAGCTTATCACACTGCTTTATCCTTCCCTTTCAATCAGCTGAGCAATTCTGGGAACCTCCAATGGTATTCTTCTCCCAGTCCTAAAATAAGAATTTCTTACTGATGAAAAAACTACAGAAGAGCCACACTAAATTCCCTCTAGGCACAGCTATTGTCAGAGTCAGTGGCAACTTCTACAGCTAAGTCTCTCTAATGTTAACTCTTTCTAAATGAAAGGCTGCCTGACAGAATATTGAAAATTGAAGCTTTGAGGTCAGCAAGCAGCTCCCCTGAACTTTTATTACTTTTTCAGGTATACCTCACTGCATCAAAATTATACAGATGGTTCTGTCACAAGTGCAAAAGCAATGGTTTCAGTGTCTTGCCCATATACAAAATGTAAGTCAGTTTATACAGAGTTTTCCAGTTATATTTCCTCCATGTGTTATTTTTATGTATCTTCCAGGGAAATGCAACTGGAGAATTCAAATTTAATAAATTCAGGATATGGGGCACTATTAAGTCTTCAAAGGATAATCAAGCAACAGTGATGGATCAAAGGCCTACAAAAATATTGCAAGAAATTATTGGCCCTTTAGGAGACTGGGACATGACAAATGCCTACTGGATTCATACTTTAGCCCTCTTGTGAGGGCAGAATTATTAAAGGTCGCTGCAAAGCCTGCTGAGAGCAACATAAAGATTTCTGCTGACTTTGCAAGTTCCGGATCAGACTACAGGTCACCCAATAGAGAATATAGTGGAACCAACAGTAAACTTCATCTTAATCAAAAGAGCAAATGAGAAGGAAATGAAACATCACAGTAGTATCGATGCCAGGAAAAAAAAAAGAAATAAAAAGAAAAAGAAATTACAAAGCTCAGTAGATAAGGAAAAAGTTAGGGGAGGTTCAGGCTGAGGACAGGTACACTTTATGACTCTCCTCCTTCAATAATTAAATACAAGTTAAAAGAACTCTGAGCAAAAATACACAAAAAAGTAATACTTTGCAGTGCACTACAGGCTGTGGTGCCCTTCCTCCTGGCAAACCCTACCAGCATTTTTCTCAGCACTGTGGCAGAGGCCGCAAATATGCACTGATATAGTTTTAACTTCAGGATTGAATAACATAGAAGTTAGACCACAGCCTTAGGCAGCAGCTGCTGCCCACATCACCTCCTGAATTGGCGCTGGTCCTGGAATGGATTTGAGCACATGCATCATCCCCTTAACTTCAATGCAATGACTTACATGCTTCAAAGTTGACCATATAGGCTGTCATTCTCTCCTGCAGAGGCCAAGATGTGCCCCAGCATGGCAGAGTGTACTGGTGCACCCAGACTTGCAATGCATCCTAAAGCTTCACCGAAAGGAACAATTCACACATGCATTTCAAATCTTAGGTGCTGAAGTTAGGACATGGGCAGCTGGGATGGAAAATTAGAGCCCGGATTCTTGGAGTACAGCTGGAGCATCATTTCCCACCATCCAATCCCAACACACCATCCAATCCCAACACAGCAAGGTTCAAGATAATACTAAGTTGTCCCTGTACAATGGAGAGTGCCAGAGACACAATAGAGCATGGCATCCGTGGGAGCTAGGAAGCGAGGGGAAGAATATCCTTTCTCCTGGATGCAGCAGGCCTCGGGGGCGAGAGGTAAAATATCTGCTACCTCACCCAAATATGCATCTTCTCTGACCCTACAATTACAAACTCATGGATGCTCCCCAATGCTTTGCAGGAATGATCTTGCTGTGCCTTTGAGGGGTACAGCTGTTTCCCTGCTAATTTCATTTCCAGTGCTTCAGCAGGCTTCAGCTACTACATGCTCCTTACAACAGCTTTCATGTCTATACCACAGTGTGTATACAAACAGACCTAGGTCAAGAGGGCTGGAGATGTGCTTCATGATACCCCAAAAGACTATATGGTCTACACAAATAGAAGTCATTACTCTTGAGAAAAGGACTTTGTTGCTCCATTTTGGAGCAACAGTCCAAAACCAGTATTAATGTTTTATGACTTTGTTTGGTTGCTTTTTAAAAAAAAATTCTACAAACCTTAAGTTTTGAGAGGTTGTTTGTTTGGGTTGGGCCTTTTTCACCCAATTGCTTTTCAAAGAAATGATGGGCTTTCCTGCTTTTCCTCCCCAGATCTTAATAGGAATGTCAAGCCTAGTTTCCCCTGGATTTGCTGAGGGTCCCAGAAGTGGAACCTGATCTTTTAAAGTTCAGCTGAGTCTTTAACAAAACTATCTTTTCTCCCCAAAGTTTATTCAGGTGCTTGAGTTAAACAGGTGTTAGTGAAGACAAAGAAAGGCAGAAGTTTTAATCAGACTAAGAAAAATAATTTACCTTCTCAGCTCAGCCTGTTTGGTTGAATGTCTCTTCTGATGCTGTAAGTGTAGCTAGTCAGTGATCTTCCCACCCCTGCCCCCTCCCATGGAAGAATTCAACTTTTCAGCATCAAATTAAATACCAAAATGAAAAAAAAAATCAGCTGATAATTAAGCAATTTGATCTGGAGATGCCAGCCCATTGCTGGAGCAGAATTCAAAGGGAAGGCACTGTGGCTTTCTGTGTCCACTCCAATTGCGGACAGACAACCCGGGACACAACAGACTGCCTCCTGCTCAGCTGTCATGGTGTGTAAGGGATGTCCATAGAGGGGAGCAGAGGCGGAAGGCAGCTAAAGTGTCTAGAGTCACAAGTAAACCTCAACTGAAGCATGAGGAGGGAAAGGGCTCAGAGTTAAGCTGTTTGGTTTTCCAAAAGAAATTACATTTTCCCAGGAATGTTGGCATGTTTCATGAAACATTCTATCAAGAAAAAAGAAATCCATTTTCCCTCAAGAATTAATTCTGGCAGGTTTTTTTTTATTTACTTGGCGAGAAGTTCACCAGTCATCCAGGGGGTTCTCTAGGGTGATACCCTTTCCTTCTCTACACCATTTAAATATGTAACAGTAGGAAACGAAGGATCTCTTCCACCTCACTTTACTTTTGCAGTTGATAACCCAAGGAATCTTCAACAGATCACACCTTTCTGCTATGATGCTAAGCCATTAAAGACATGATATAGCATTGCTGACCTCCATAGAGTGTCAGCCATTGCTCTCCTGAGGCTTTGGTTAGGCCCATGTTTTTCAAACAAGCAGTAAGTAGGCTGGTGGCTGGCAGGGTGTATTTTGTCCTCCTGCTGTGGAAATGTCCCTAATACCTAAAGGTACATAAGGAGCACGGAGAAATGCTAGTAGGAAAGAACTTAAAAAACATTAAAATGTGAATAAAAAAGATGAATAAGACATGAAGAGTGGGTATGATTTTTGAGCACTGTTTCTAGGAAAGGGAAATGATAAGCATTTGTTTTTTCCATCAAAGCACAGGAGAACAGCTGTGATTTGGCTCATAACTAGCTCTATAGCTTTTGAGGTTTTAGGCAGAATGTGTGGGTCTCTGTTTTATGTGGAAGAATATTAAGGGAGGTTTAGTCCAGTATCTTGAGTTAGCCCAGCACTGGCAATGACCCAGGAAGTAGAGCCCTTCCCTTTGGTACCGGAAACCAAGGTCCTGTCACTCAGCTTTGGCTCATCAGTGAGTGATTCTAATGAGCTGTCCAGTCTCCCTTAACCAGAAGACACGTAACATGTTACATGGCCACAAATATGACCTAAAGCCTGGAAGAAATAATTGGAGAATTATTGTTCAGTGGGACAAGGAGTGAAGAAAGACATTGCCTGTTTTTATCTGGGCAAAAGAAGGCTTGGGGATTTGCAAGCTATGAGTAGCTCAAGCAACAGCAAAATCCAAGGTTTTAACTGCCCCCACCCTTTTCTCCTCGAAAATTCAGGTTTCCTTACTTCAGAAACCTTCACAAGTTTCCTCTTGTTTTGCCCTGACACTCAAAATCAGGATTTTCCAAATTCTGAGAGTTCCAAAAACCCTCATGGGCTCCTGCACAGCTATTCCCGGGGCTCTCCTGGGGCCACCTGCAAAGACAGCCAGCTCCTGGGAGGGGTTCACCTCCTCTAGGCAGAGCTGTCTAATAGCCATTTGAGTTCAAGTTCATCATTTAGGCTTCCCAACATCCCACCTTCTGAACTGCTGGATAGTGTACCTTGATGATTAAATTTTACAGGTAGCCCCAATGATTACATTTTATTTGACTAATGTTAGGGACAATGAACCCTGCCTTGCTACATGCACATCTATCAACTGATAAACCCCGGCAAAGTTACTTCTCTACTTGCCTTTCTGCATGTCCTGAAATTTTGGGGGTTTCATGTCTTCAATTGTGAGACATTTCTCAACTTCCTCTGGACAGCAGCAAGGAGACATGTCACTGAAGGCACGCATCCTCCTGACATAGCCTTCAAAGTGGTTTCATTGACAAAGTAAATGGGAAAAGGTGATTTTTAACATGCTTTGAGAAGAATTCTTAAGTAAAGCTGCTGAGCTTATGAGGAAAATCATTTATTTCACTGGCAATATAATTACACCACGGCTTTACTTTTCAGTACCTTGTTGCTACCATTTCACCTCACCAAAGAATTACCTACAAGCTGATTTAGCTCTCTGGGGTCCTGATAAATCCTCAAAAATACTAAAATCCAGGAATAATAGCCACAGTACTTCGGACTTTTTCGTGGTGGGCTTTCCAGTCATGTGACTTCACAGTAATTGTGGGTTTCAAGAGGTGTAAAAAGAGTAATTGCACACACTGTACACAATGCACACAGTGCTCAAGAAAACATGACCAAACCCACGGTTGGACCCAAACCAAGAGGCAGACAAAGGGGCAGGGTGTTTTGCAAAGGCTACTTGTGACTAGCAGCAATAGTTTTCATCCTAGGAGCCTGCCAACATCCTTCAGAGGCGGCTATGGAAGGTAGCTAAGGAAAGAGAGCCAAGGCCTTAAATCTGCTCCACAGTATCAGTGCTTTCATTATACCAGTTCTAGGGCTTCACAGATTAAAAAGAAAACAGAGTAGCACTGGCCTGAGGAAGTCAGCCTCTGCAGACTTTTTTTGTAATCCCAGAGAAAGGATCCACCGTGAGGATCCAGACAGGACAGACCCTCTCTTCAGGGACTGTACAGGGAGATAAGAGAAGTCAGTCTCCCTACACTAGCAATGGCCTTGCTGAATCCTCCTCAGGCAACAGTCTGCACTTGCACTGCTGAAGTCAACCAAAGTTTGGTCTCAGGAGCAAGTCCTGGCTCCTCAGTGGAAGCACTTCTCCATCTTCTGAAGAACAAGCTATCAACTAACACTAAAAACTGGAAGCCAAACTTGACGCTCTTGTGAATGTACCTGACTTGAACTGGGTGTTGCAATCCAAAAAATAGACAGAAGCCAGACCAACAGTGCCTGAATGTCTTTGAAACAGCCAGGTTGGTTTTGTATTCTCCTTGATGTTGGTGGGAAGTACTTCCTACACAACTTAATGAGGCTGGAGATGGGGGAGAAAAGTCAAGGAAAACAGAATACTTTGCATGCTTTGATTTTCCAGTTCATGAAATAATATTTTCATTTTTCATAGCCCAGGTTTTAAGCTACAGTCACTAGCACTGCAGCCGCAATTAATATTTCACCTTCCAAAAAGAGGAAAAAATCTGTCCTCCCTCTGGATTCCCAGGGACACATTCTGCTTCAATTTGCAATTAGTGGTAGCCTTGGATAAGTGATCTAAAATAAAAATGTTATTTTTGGAATCATGATAGCTACTACATTTTACTACCCCCAAAACTGGTTCTGCTTTTTGCTTTGCATGATCATTAAAATTAGAATCCACAATTACAATGCCAGTGTGTTTTGGTTTCTTCCTACAGCAGACACACACTATCTTTCCAATGTTACTGACATGGGAAATTACATGGATTTCTAATCTTGCCAGCAATCAACACTAGACTTGAAACATTGCACTAAGCATTCAAGTCAGAACTGTATCTGGTCTAAATTATCCTCATTCTATTGATGACGGAGCTTGGACTACTGGGAGCTGTGAACTGGTCCTCTGACAGATTAATGTCTGAGTGCCTGATCCAAAACCTGATGGAGTCACTGAAGATCTTGCTTCTTATTTTGGTGGGGTTTGGAGCTGAAATTTAGGCCTGCATTTAGTGTATGCTTAACTTTAAACACCTGCCTGTGTCCCAAGGAAGTCAAGTGCACCTCTCCATTGCAATGCATGCTTAAGTGCTTTGCAGAATCCCGGCATAAGACAGAAAAGCCATGAATTACACAATGTACTAACAATCTGACTCACCACGGTATATTTTGAAAGTTATTTATAATTTATTTGATCACTATTACACTGTTGACAGTCTGCCTTAGCATTGTACATAGCAAATAAAGCAAGCACTGAATAACTTACATTCTGAGAAAAGGAAACAAAAAAGGCAAGTGCTTGGGAGACAAGGGGACTGAGCATCTGTGTGTAACACACACCTCTCCCAACATTTCGTTTTGATCATTCTTTTGTATTGCAGGAGGAATTGGAGGGCCAAATTATGGTTTTGAATGTCTCATTCTAGAGGAAGTGGAATAAGAAAAAACAACCTTTGCAAGTCATATGCTATGTCAAAGGTTGGGACAGAGTTTCCAGCTTAGTAAAGGAGATGAACAAAGGCCCTTGGGAGTTTTTTCCCTACAGAAAGCGATGTCCACCAGGACAATCTCCAGGTCTTTTACTTCTCTATTTTCTAGCACTGTCTTGTAATGTCTTCCCTAAAAAAGCTCTAATTTCCAGCATCCTCATGCACAAAGGTGAGGAAGACAAATGGAGCAGTCAAACCAAGTATCAGCTGTAGGCACCAGCAGAGAGCTTCCACCTTTCTTTCTGTGGGGCTGGCATCTGCACACTCAGCTGCTTTGCAAATTTTGATTTGATTTGCAAATCAAAAGTGCACCTTGAGCTTGACTACATTTGTTGTCAGGATAAGCAAGTAATAGGACACACTGTCCCCAGTTCAGCCTCTCCTTTGCTTGTGTGTGCTTATATGCTGCTGCAAGGGTTTATAACTGAGAAAGCAGAAAAGAAGAGCGGGCACATCAGCTGGTAACAGTTCAGAAACAGATGTACATTCCTGCACAAAACTCCAACGTTAGCATATCCAATTACTTTGAAACTGTGCTCCGCTCCAACTGTCTTATCCCTAAAGCCTTGTTCTCCTTACCTCCTGCTCCTCTCACTGCTTCTTTGCTTTTGATTATGAACTTGTCATGCAGGGTCTGTGCTTAGGGAAACATCCATCCACCACGCCTGGCTGCTGCTGCAGAGCAACACAAAGAATAAAGGAACAAAGTCCGCAAAGAGGGGGTCCAGCACTAAACATGGCTACTCTTGCAAAGACAGCATGTGAAAGATGCACACACCAGATCAGAACTGGTGGCTGCTGCACAATCAATGAGGAATAACCCCGGGAGACCCTTTTTCTAAATCACGCAGAAGGCAAGGGAAAAAAAATCAGTATAACTAGACCTGGCCATGGTAGAGGCCATTCAATGCTGGATGTGATTTGCAACTAAGGCATTTCTGAAGGGAGAAATGATGCTTTTCTCTGGAGTAAAAGGTATTGAGGACAAGGAAGGCAGAAAGCACAACAGCATCTTTCATCTTTCTGTTTGCTCCAAAGATTTACACCCTTGGCAGATCCCCCAAACAAAGGGGAGCTGGAAGAGCAGTCAGTGTTGGGATCCCCAGTGCTTTGAAAAGCCATCCCCCTTACTGCCAGGGCACCAAACCGTTCCCTACTTCATACTGGAGACTAAGGGCAGGGGCAGCAGGTGGCAGACACCCAGACACTCTCCTCCATAGCTCTCTGCTAGTGCAGATGTCCCTGCCAGTGGGACAACTGGAGCACAGACTTTAAATTGAGAACAGTCACTAAATTGAGAACAATCACTTTAAATTGAGAAAATCACAAAGTCCAATCTATGTTCATTGTATTCTAATTTTTAGGGGCATGGCAATGGTAATGGAAGAGTAGCAGCATCATAATTAATGTCATAATAGATTTTTAAACAGTGGCATTAAACTTTCACCAGAACTGTCTGTTTTCTATATCACAGTTATTTCATAACTTCTTTCCTGCCCTGCTGTGCATAGGGACGCACTCACCATCCTCCTTTGCAAGGAGCTCAAAGGACCTGGGGAACAAGGTACCTTTTTCTACCACGTGGCCCCACCACAGACCTTTCAAACTCCCTTTTCCTTCAGGAGAACCAGATCACGTTTCACCAGGGTCTGCGCACAAGTAGACTCAGCCTTTGATCTGCTCCAAGGGAAGATATTTGCAGTATTGTCAACACTGTACTTAGCTCTGGCACTAAGTACTGCTAGGGGACTCCACGGCCATAAAGTGTACACACACACACAGCAGCTCTGGAGCGATTCTAGTTGGAGCTCGGGTTATAGACTTTATAATTATGACACAGCCTAGTTTCACCATAAATTTCCTCTAATGAAGTCTGCTTGAAACTAAAAAGCTTTGCGCGTTTAGAGGTTATGCACAGCAACAGTCCCCTTAGGGAGAAATTCTGCCGTGCTTTGTCATGCAAACAGTCCTTCAGGCTGTTCGCAGAAGCCAGGCAGGGGGCTGGGGCTGTTCATTTATTTATTTAATATAACCCCAGCATGCACAGGACCAGGAGGAGAACGGGGCCCAATTTCACCAGAGAGACACAGCACTCCCTCTGCTGTGAGCGCCTGCTCCTCCTCCCTGCACTGCAAAATTGGAGGAGGCACGTCAGAGAGCGCGAGGAGTGCCGACGGCTCGGATGCTTGCCTGGGATGGCACAGCATGGTCGGGTTACGAAACCGGTTATCCCCAGCCCATCTGGCAGCCTACAGCTGGATCCTCCACACAGGACCACGCCAGGTGGGCAGATGCCTTTTACCACCACTGCTTCAGTTAGATACCTGCAAGAAGCTACTGCACCTGTCTGTGGCAAAATACCTATGGGACGGACCTGGCAACTGCTGTGAACAATACGAGCCCCGTGGCAAAACAGCTTATCCCAGCTGAGAGCTGGCCATTTTGAGATACATCCGCATGGTCTGCCCCCAAGACTCTTCTGTCCCCCACCACTGAAAGGACTCAGTCCTACCCCATGGGAGCACCTCACTCCCATACCCCCCAGGAAATGGTGGCCACTGCGGAGCAAAAGGAGGAGATGCAGAATAATTATTAACACACATGTTGGCAGGGCAGGGGGAGAGGAGAAGCAGCAATGAGCACCCCCACTTACTTTTGCAAGCTCTGCTCTCCCTGCTCCTGATGCCCTTGTGCTCAGTCCACAATGCAGTCCAACTGCCCTCTCCAGAAAGCCTTTTGCAGGCATCCTTAGAGTCTTTGCGTAATACATATTATGCACTGGAAGTGACCACAGCGCTCAACCCAGCACAGCGGATTTTAGCAGCCCAACTGTCCTCTCTCATACAACAAATCTATGCAAATCCGTTGCAGTTTACTACCATAAATCTGGTGCAAGCAAGCAGAAGACTAATAGCTAACCTGTTTGCTCAGAAAATCGTGCTCTTTGCAGCTGGAAAGCAGAGATTTCCCTCAGATCTGCAGTGCTGGTTTCCCTGGCTCATTGTGCAATGGTTTCTCTTAATACTTGGAAATGATCCCAAAGACTAAGAATAGGAGACTTCTAAATACTTTGAGTACAAAACTGAATACAACTTTTGAAGGCTGTTTTGCCCTCTGAGGTGCAGTTTTACATTGACACCACTAAATCAGCAGCAGTTTATTTTGCTTACAGGACAGGAGCCGTTATCATCATTTAGACTTCTTTTCTCACCCTGCCTTGCCTTTCTGGAGCCCAGCAATCACCTAAGCCACACTAGTGTACTGTTCAAAATTATTTCAGTGGAGTCACTTCAGCATCAGACTAGCGCCAAATCAAATCTCGGCAATCCTTGCAGCATGGGAAAATGCTTTCTAATTTCCCAGTGTAAATTCCACTTTCCCTAACTCATCTAAGGACAATATTCTCCCATCAGGTCCGCAGCACAGTTAGACGCCACCACAGCACCCTGTAGTTGCGGAGCCCCAGATTTCAGCATGCTCCTGCAGACGCAAAGTTACATCCACCCCTGGCCCCAGCTGTGAGCCCCCAGACCTCCTGGAAGCCTGAATCTCTCAGAAACCTGGCTTTCGGGTCCCAGTGCGAGTGCGAGGCACCCATCCCGTCCGACTCGGCGGGGTCTTAAATTGGATTAAAAATCTATTTGCAGAACTGCTTTGCTTTCTGACTTCTGTGCTGCACCTGAAAACCTTTCCTTTTGAAAGCAAACACAGGCTCTCCCCAGGGGCTGCCTGGGGAAGTCTTTCCACTATAAACATTACCTACCAGTAGTAGAGTCAGCCCCAGGCAAGCCAAAATTCCTTCTCCTACCAAAGAACACTTTCCAATCAAACCAGACATTATTTTTTCCATTAATGAGTGTTGATACCTACTGGGAAACTTTGCAAAGAAATCTAATTCTTCTGATTCGATATCTACATTTTATGAGTTGCTTTTGTCTTTTTTTAATTTTATTTTATTTTTCTGATCCTTATCGAAAACATAATCTTTGCTGCTCAGGAATGCATCTGTTCCTGCAATTTGGGCTTTAACTGAAATCAGAGGTCCAAATCTGATTTTACTCAGCATTAACTCCACGGAAGCAAGCAGAGTTTTCCCACATTTTCCCTGGTGTGATGGAGGGGAAAAATAGATTCCTCATCTTCTGTTTGATACATCAGAAACTTTGGAACTACTGCCACAACATTTATGCCCACGAATATCACGATTTCAATGGCGAGATGATAGACTGGAGAAAAAGATGACCTCCTACCTATCTCGGGTCTTGCTTCCCAAAAAGCACTATTAGTATTTAAGGGCGAAAAAAAGTGGGGAGAAAAATGGCAGGTGGATGGGCTGTGTGGCCAGCACTGCCTCCTGCTGCACATTCCCCAGGGTCTCCTGGAAACTTTTGGCTGCTTTCTGGATGATCCATATTTGGGGTTCTTCTGCATTTGTCCGGGAGGGTCCTTCCACATCCCTTTGTCTCCTGCGAGTGGAAACACTGCCTGCTGCCCCCAAACCTCCACCCTCCCCACAGTGCCTTGCGCCCCAGGGATCTCCTGCCAATCCAGAGTCACCCTGCCATACCTTGTGGGGGACAGATCCTCACCCCATCTCCAGATGGCACTTCCAGAGCTGCATGGGGGAGGACACAGCTGGGTGAGCAGGGTGCTGCAAGGGAAAGTGGACAAGAGCACTTTGCAAAGGGCAGTTTGCAAAGGGCAGCCTGCCATGGGCACTTCGCAAGGCCTCCAGCACGGGAACCCCAACACTGGAGCAGGGCAAAAGCCAATGCCTTCTCCTCGCTCTGTGCACGTGCAAGAGCCCGGGGAAAAGCTGAGCTATAGCGTGCACCATACTTGGCAGCTTGATTCAGGCTAGGTACCACTGCAGTCCAGCAACGGAGCTGGGAGCTACCCCTTGGCTGGATGGGACCCCACTCTCAGAGCTGCATGGAGGGGCTGGAAGGCACGTTGCAAAGTTTGCAAGCTCTCCACAAGCAAACCTGCACCCGGAAAGCCCTGGCGGGCGGTTGCTCCGGAGGGATCTCTTCCCCAGCTGCAAATCCTGAATCTGTCGGGGGGAGGTGGGGGGGGTGGGGGGGGAATGGTCCAAAGCTATCTTTTATTTGAGGTGCATTCCCAAGATTTTAGTTAAGTGTAACATAAAACTGTGAAAGTTTAGCAGGGGAAAAGCTTTCCTCCCACTGACCTGGCCGGCCAATCAGAAGGGAGCCCCGCACCTCCCTCACTTCTGACAACTATTTAGCAACTGAGCTCAGCTAAAGTTTCCAAAAAGTTAGAATAACTTCCTCTCTCCAAGACCTCAATTTTTGCACAACCCCGTCCTTGAAATAAGAGCCCTTCAAGCAACCTGGAAAACGTTTGGTCAGCAAAAAAAAAAAACCCTCCTGTTTTTCCAAAGGATCTGTCTCAGGAATTTAAAGCACATTTAAGACACACACACTCACATAACATAAGGAGGGGGGGAAAGTCTCTTCCCCTCCCCTTCTTGCAGAAAGCATGGAAGAAAGTTCCAGTTCTCCTGTTTCCCCTGTGGATAGCTTGGGGACCAGTGAAGAGGAGCTGGAAAGGCAGCCAAAGAGATTTGGCAGGAAGAGAAGATACAGTAAGAAATCCAGCGAAGATGGCAGCCCCAACCCAGGGAAGAGGGGGAAAAAGTCTAGTCCCAGCTCCCAATCTTATGAAGAACTCCAGAGCCAGAGGATCCTGGCCAATGTCAGAGAGAGGCAGAGGACTCAGTCGCTCAATGAAGCCTTTGCAGCCCTGAGGAAAATCATCCCTACCTTGCCCTCTGACAAACTCAGTAAAATCCAGACCCTCAAGCTCGCGGCTAGGTATATAGACTTCCTCTACCAGGTCCTACAGAGCGACGAGATGGACAGTAAGATGACTAGCTGCAGTTATGTGGCTCATGAGAGGCTGAGTTATGCCTTTTCAGTGTGGAGGATGGAAGGAGCGTGGTCCATGTCGGCCTCACACTAGCCACCGCCAGGGCAAAGCAAATGCATCTGCCGAAGGGGTAGGTACCTCTTTTGTTTTCCCAGCTTGCTGCAGCCTGCGTCGAGGTGCTCCAGGTCTCCCTGGGTGAGGGCTGGAGTGGCCCAAGGTTTCTTGCTGGCCTTGTCTAGATGTGGGGCTCGGCACAGTCCGCGACGGGGGACGGAGGGGCAGAGGGGTCGCTGAAGCGTTTCAGCCGCGGAGGGCGCAGCAGCGGTGCCCAGGTGGGGCAGGAAAGCTCGGCCGGGTACGGGACCGCTGCCGGCGGCGGGGCTGGGGTGCGAGAGCAGGCCACGGACCCGGCGATTCACTGGCGAAAGCAAACGTGGCCGGTGCCCTCCCGCTCCACCGCCCCGAGCTAAAACTCAAACTGAAAAGCTCCCAGGGAGACAAAAGTCAGATGTGCCCGTTTTTAGAAATACCAGCATGTTTCCACTCTGCTGGGATGGGGGGGGCAGAGAGGGGAGCGGTGCAGAAAGCCGGCTGGCAAGGCAAGGAGCTGGGGGGGGACCATCGCCGCACGAAATTTGTCAGAAAGCGTTGCTTTGGGGAAGGGTTTTTTTTAAGAGAGGAAAAGGCAATTGGTAAAACAGCCTGCCAAGGGGATCTGAACCAGCTGCTGCTCGGCTCGGAGGGCGGCCGTGCCCTGAAAACCCGGCGCCGAGCACCCCTGCATCCTCCGCGCGCCCCGGGGAGGGGGGGACGCAGCAGGTCTGCCGGAGCCGAGCGGGGTTCGCCACGAAGCCCCTCTCCGCCGGGTCCGAGCTGCGTTTCCCTTAAAAGCAGCAGCCGGCAGATGCTGGCCGCCCGCTCGCCCCGGCTGTGCCTGCCTCTCCCCCCTTCCCCCTAACGCCACAAAAGGCGAACGGAGACAGAACAAACTCGGTCCGATCTTCATACCATTCAGTTTCCCTTCCCCTAAGTGCCGGTAAATTTAAGGCCGGCGTTAGGCTTTTCTAGACTGGCGCGCAGTTTCTGATTTACTCTGAGCGCTAAGCTCTTCCTCATCATTTTCCATTCCCGAAAACTACTTCCTCTTATGTTTCCTTTTTAATGTGCTGGGGGAAAAAAAATAAACCGTAAAGAAAAGAAAAGGCCTTTAATAACACCCTCACCTCAAGCTAATTAAGCAGACCAGCTCTGCATTATATCAGCCAGAGTTTGCATACATCCCATTGTTTTCTCGGGTTTGGTACATAAAGCAGACCCCGGTAACCTATTTCACACAAGAAACGCTGTTTACAGCTGCAGGACGGAGTTATCCCAAAAGGGGAATTTTCCTCCTGTAACATAGTGCATGATGCAAAATGAAATAATTTCATCATGCAGAGACTCCGTTTCCGAAAGACGAAAAGAAAGTTCATCCCAGCCCATTGGCCGGTTTTTTTAAAGAGGCAAATCCATCTTTGTTTTATCAGCAATAAATGGCCCGGTTAAAAGCCTTGACACAATTACCGTACTTTATCTGAAAAAGCCAAGATGTGTTCAAAAAAGGACTTACTGCTGGTGTAAAATGCAGATTTAAAATCATTTTAGAAACCACTTTAAGCAGACGCTTCGCTCGCATCTTGAAACATTCTGCATTTGAGTGCTGCCATAAAAGTTTCTGTGCATTCTTCTAAGAAGCCCCCAAAAGGTTAGTTTAAAAAAAAAAAAAAATTAATTGCTCTATCCATTGCCTGCTTTCAGGAAATTAAAACTGTCTGCTACTTCGTTTTGTTTAAATAGGTGACTTTGCTGCCTTGCTTTTTATGGGTATTACTAGCATTACTATTTTTTGCATGCTGTGCCCTAATTTCAACTGTAAAAAGCCAAAGTCGAGTCACTTTTTCAAAAGATAAACTCTCCGTTTATAAAACCTAGTGCCTTTTCCCATGCTAATCTGCCTAAAAAAGCTGCAGCAAATAGATTAAAAAAACACACAGAAAACCCAGGCTTCTTGTCAAAAACAGATGTAAAATGTCCCAAACACATATTTCTTCCGCAGTTTAGATTGGCTGAATACTAAAGTGCTGTGATGGAACAATGCAATTATTCTGTTGTTTCCTAAATGATGTGCTGCCATTAGCCAATGATTTTTTTTTTAATCTATTATCTAATATATATCTGTTCTTCTGTTTCACACAGTACTTTAGGGACAAAAACTGCTTTTTTAACCACGTTTCAAATTCACTATCAATGGAATTATTACTAACACTGTTCTGACAAGGTGGATATTATATGTGGATCCTCAGAGACCACTCCTTGATAAAAGAAATTCAGAGCGACATTTCGGAGTGCATGAAAAACTATGAAATAGAGCCAAACCTAAGCATGTTTTCCATTTGCCTCACAGTGAATTGATATTTGGTATCTTTTCCAAAATTCATCTTCCAACCAACTGGCTAGAGGTGTCTTTTTGCTTTGCGTTTGCACTCATGGTTAGGGAGCGCAGTCTTCCCTCGCGTAGCCCTGAACCCCCAAACCTTCCCGGCTTGCCTCTACTTTTTTGTGCCTGTGTGTGCATGCACACGCGTGCGGTCGAACTGTTGAAAACGTTGTTGACAAATGGCCTGGTGTGGTGTGGTGGGGTGTCAAATTCTATCGCTTATGGCAACAAAAATTGTGTCTGGCAGCAAAAAAGCACGAGAAATGCACTGAAATGGGCAAATATAGTCAGCTGGTGTGGCATGGGATTCTGCATGCATCTGTCCCTTTGGAAGGAGCTTTTGCACACAAGAGGGATCTGACTGTGGTCCGGATGGCAAAAATACCCTTAGGAAACAGCTCTCTGAATTTGGGAGAACATGCTGCAGTTCTTAGGGCTCAGCAAATGCCACAAACTTTGGGTGTGCACAAAGCAATGGGGTGAGTCCCGTTCGGACTGTATTGCCGTGAATGTCCTCCCTTTTCCTTGGGTTTTGGAAAGAAATAGGCAAGGAATGATTTCTCTTTGAAGGGGCAGTCATTGCTGTTCAGCCGAAAAATCAGAGCAGGTTTTTGATTAGAAAATCAGAGCCCTGGGAACTGGTAAAATGCCACCTGGCCTCCACAAATGCCAGTAGGTGACTGTTGCTCACTTCTCTGTTCTGCTCTGTGTAATTAAAGACAACTTACTCCTGTCGTTTCAAGAGGAATAGGCGCAACTTCTCACTTCGATTAGTGTACCAGGCGATAGGATGTTTCAGCGAATGTCTGAAAGGCAGGTCTCCCCGTGCCTTCTTTCCCCCCATCTCTACCTCCTCACCACTGGCACCTGTGCCCCTTACCTTGCAACCACCTTTTTTATTTTCCTTCGGGAAGTTCAAGATACTCTAAACTGCACAAATATCAGGAGAACAGAAAATACGTATTTCCCGTTATGCCAGTTGGTAACGAAAAGCAGTATCTAACCAGGATGCCAGGCACAGCAGGAATAAAAGCCAGCATGAAAAAAACAAAAACGCAAAAGCATCAGCAAACTGTAAACCATGATATAGCATTAAACCCCAGGGCCATACGATAAGTTGGCCAGCAAGACCCGATGTCCATTTGCGCTATCATCAGTGGGCTTTGTGATGAGCTGTTTGCATTCCACGGGCTGGTACTTCAGTTAATAGTGCCTTTGCCATCTTTCTGCATTTTGGGAGACGAGTATAACGCCTGCAAGTGAGGTGCATGATTCTTACAATTGTTTCTTAAGAATTCTAGGGCTGTTTCCAGAATAAAACATTAGCATCCTATTTCATTTTGTCCTTAAAGAAGCAAACAGATGTTATCTTTGCTGGCCCTGGGAACAACCTAATTCTATAGTTTATGAGAGAACTACAGTTAACTGGGGGTGTTGTGACACTGGAACTAAGCCCTTTTTGTCCCAAAAGCCCTATTTTTTTATACGCATCCTTAGAAAATGTAAATATGTTTCCTTGACAGGAAGGATTGTAAAGTTTGGTATTTACATTAATAGGTTTATAGCGGGTTTTTTTCATCTCAGTGCATTTAAAAGCCCAGCAAAATGCATTTTGGATCTTCTGTTTACGTTTCTGTCTTTTCCTGGGAAAGAATAAATCTGTTACACAGTGTACACCAAATACATAGCACTCAGCCAGCAAAAGCTCAAATTAAGAGCCCTTGAAAGACAGGGTGCAAGGAAAATTCTCGAGAGAAACACAAATGCAAAAGACAAATCTGCTACGGAATATATGCACATAAACTAACTACTGATCATACAGAGTTAGAGACACGCGTGGTGGACAGAAATGCTGGATCAGAACTAAAGGACCATTTAGAAGAGCAGCAAAAGCATGTTATTACTTAATCTGCTGGAGCCAGTGCTGTGGTAAAAGTCCTATCGTGACAGATGTGCATTGAAGGGTCATTAAGGGAACAGTAAATGCATACATTTTAGCTAAGTAGACCTAATTTGTCTCCAAATTAGTCATCTCCACGCTGGTTGTCTGTGTGGAGTAGCTCCAATTTTAAGAGCTTGCAAGCGTCACCATTAAAACAAAGGGGAAGATTGCAGCTCTTTCTGAATACCGCCCTTTGCGTTGCTTCCTTCAGCATTTGTTGGGCATATTTTATATAGGCATAGGTAGTGGCAATAAATTAGCCTTGAAGACCACTACAGCTTCTTACAGAGCAGGGACAGATCCTGTAACCACAGCTGAAATCTCTTCTGGGGACACTTCTTGTCACTCTTTCCTCCTGGCAATATAATTATTTTTATAGCCGTAGTTCTGAGAATCATTTCCATGTGGCTCAGCAAGACTTTGAAATCTCCAAGCCTGAAATCTACAGAATTTATGTCTTGCTGCAAGCCATAGGAATAGTTTGATGAGGCCATGAACATGTAAGGGAATGCCACCACAACCCAGAGCACAAAGCAAGCTCTACATGTAATCAGGGAATTACAGCTGCTGGTCAGGGAAAGCATGCATTTTTGGTAGCTTTTTTCCCTATCCAGGCTTCGCAGAAGATTATGGGGAAAAAAACCTGATTAAAAAAACTGCTGTGCCATGAAAAATGTGCTGGGCCGGATTCTCTGCTGGTTCAGAGCAACCTTGCTGATACTCGCTAGCTGACAATCCCATCAGACATTTCAGTGGGTTGCTCTAAGTGACTTGGAGAGTGCTGTACACCAACACTTAGGATTTACTTCTTAGGCCAATTTGGATGTGAGGAAAAACAACAAGTCCTTCTGCTGGATCCTAACAGCATCGTGCTAATTAATGATTAGGTCTAGAGAATTAAAGCAGTAAAAATATTTGCCAAACAAAAAAAAACCCTGTAGACACCCCAGCATTTACTTAGATTTGTAGTTGTAGAAGATGACCACTCAGCATCAACAGCTGATCATATGCAAATAACAGATTAACTCAGCCTGCCAATAAATCAAAGCACAACAGCCTTTACCTTCATACCCCTCTCTTTAACCATTTCCACCCCAGGGACCTCCTGCCCCCCCCAACCAGACCCTGGCAATTGCAGCAGATCAACCAAGCCAGTGTTCAGGTTCAGCTGCAACATGAGGGTTTTTCATTGCATTGGGCGAACAAAGCATCAGCTCCGCTCTAATTAAGCATTAATGTTTTGCCACCGTTATAGCCCTGGTCCTACAGCAGGGCTCCTCCATTCACAGAAGACTCCTTGTGTGGTCAGAACTGTCTGATCAAGGCCAGCTTTTGCAACACACTCGTCCCTTCTTCAGGGCTCACTTCGCGCATTGCGAGGGGAGCCAGTCTTGCCTTCCTGACTCCACTTTGGTGGGACTTTTGCTGGAGTAAAGACTGCAGGGCACAATCCTGTTAAACTGAGCTAGTTAAGCAGAAAACATGTTGTTTTCCAGCAAACATTCTGTCAGCTTTTTGTTACGGTCTTCTCATTCTCTCTGGTACTGCTGGTGCTCATATTTTCTCCGCATGTGTGTGTACAGGCATGTAAGCAGGGACCAGGGCGATGCTAGCTCTTCTGGATATGCTTCTCCTCCTATATTACAGCAGGACTTCTGCGGGAAGTTCGATTTTAATTTTTTTGCACAGTCTCTCACTCATAGAGATCACTGCCTCCAGGCCTTTGGCCTTCAGAAAAAAAGGAGCATTTTCACTTACACAGGGCAAACCCGCCCTGAAAATCAGTTGTCACGTCGCGGGAAGCAAAGTTAGCTGAAAGGTAAACCTGGAGATGTCAGGACCAGCCGTTGCTGCAGAAGGGTGCACACGGCTTACCACGGTGGGACTCCAGCTCCTGCCAGGGAGGTTTTTGGCACAACTCCTACACAAATATTAAATAAACAACAACTGTTAAGTATTACTAAAATAGGCAGCCGGGGTTTTCAAAAAGGTACATGGCCATCAGCTGATCGATCTCTACGGATGGTCATTTCAGAAGTCTGAGCCTTTCTGGGGGGAAAAGACATTTCGATCTAATCATCCGAACCTCAGCCGGGCAAAAGTCGGGGCTGTGCCTTGCCACGATCACTTCTCCAAACCAGCCTTTCAATGTAAGTGACGCTTTCCATGAGCCGTGCTTGGGTAGTTTGAGTGCAATCTTGCCGCGCTCAGAGGCAAGCGTCACCATTCTTTTCTCAGGGACATCTTTTGCAAGCGTTAAAGTAATTTGGAATTATTTTTTGGCTTCTGCAGTGTCTCTCTTTGCTAAAAGAGTCTCATTTCAGCAAACTGTAGCCTAAGCAGCACCTTGAAATGTGCTTGCTGTCTGCTCAAGAAGGCAGCAACAAGACAGGCCCTGTTTTGCACAGCTTGCAAAAGTGATCAGACATCAAAAAGAAAATAACCCTTTTGCCCTGCACTATACATTGAGCTGGAAATGAGCAATAGTCCCTCCTCTCCCTCCCCTTCCCTTCTCCTCCCATGTTCTTCTCCTCTCCGTCTTTTAACCACAGCTTGGAAAGAAAAAGAAAAAAAAAATGTCTACTAGTTCAGCTTGATATATATTTACTGGAAGAGGTCCAGTGGGCCTGTACTAGCTTTAATTGAATTCTTAATAAGATAGTTTGCCTTGTTAACTGCCACCCCCAAGAAGAAGCTTTAGCATTTCCTTAAGAGATATAAGACTTGCCAAACACACTCTAAAATATATGAATTAGGTTTCAGATGATTTTGGCCACCAAAAATCCTCATGCAGTAATTTTATGTGATGATGCCTTCTCTTTAAGCTGTTTGGGCCTCCTTGAAAAATCATATGTTTGTGCTTAAATCCAAATAAACCTAATTGCTCTAGCTAGGAGAGATGGAGGGATCACAGCTTCACTAGAACTCCTGTGAAAAATCAGCTCATCAAGCTTGGAAAATTCGGGGGGGGGGGGGTTGGATGCAGCAAGGGAGCAGATTTCATTTAGAGAAGTGGAAAGCAGCATTTTGCACTGCTCGGGGGATTCCCTGGCAGATCGGCATCCAGCTTGCCTGACACCGTCTTCCTCGCGCACTCAGCCAGGGCTGTTGCGTTGATGTTTCCAGTGTGTCCCGGACAGCCTGGACTCAGGCAATGGCAATTCAAGGTAACCCCAGGGTGGGCTCAGCAAAGCCCCTGCAAACCCTGCTGGAGGCACTGGGGCCTCTTGGCCCGTGAACACTTCTTCTCTGCCTTGTAAAGGAATTTAAACACAGTCTAGGACATTGCATGTATTAGCTCCTTAATATTAATCTGGCAAAGGTATTACAAAGAGAGAAAATGTCTCACACTCGCACAAGCACAAACAAACCCATTTACGACTGACCCTTACGCCACATTTGATGTGTACCACGAAGAAATCTAGCAGCAAGATATGGCTCATAAGAAGAAATGCCTGGTCAGGCAGAGAACCTAAGAAAATATTGTGGGGATGTTAGAAAGAAAGAATGGACTTAGGTGACTTCTCAGGCAAACAGACACAAGTTTCACTGTACCTGCGTCATGTGATTTGCCGTTGGTCACAGGGTGATTTATCTTCAGTCGAAAACAAAAGAAGTTTCTTAATGGTTCCGCGGAGTGCGTGCCTCGGAAGTGCTGCCGCTGGCTGTGCCTGTGCCGTCTGCCCACAGGAGCAGAGGCTCTGCGCTGGTGGCTGCCCGGGGACGCCAAGGGACGTGGCATGGAGAATGCCCGCAGCAGTATCAACCATGCGCGGGACAGCAAAGACGGCTGCTTTTGATAGGAGTGATGAGCGGGCTGAAGTGTTTCGTTGCAGATTCTCTGTATTTTATTGCTGTCCTTTTGATGTCGAGGCAGCCTGATCCTGCATTCGTAACTCACATCGGCTTAGGATGGCATCCCCATTGAGGGGCAATGTTTAAAGCTAAGCCTTGTTCTGAGTGAGGCCACTTTTATTATTTATGTTACTATTGCAAATGTAGCTATCATAGCAGAGGGCCTCTGATGCAGCTTGCCACACCCAGGCGTGTGAGGAGCCTGACAGGCTGATTTAAGAAAAAGCTGTAAACTCCAACTTGGGCATTTGTACAGCAGAGACCCCAGAGGGAAAAAGGTGCCCTGCCTCGAGCAAGGCAGGCTGCCTCGAATAAGTGGCATGGCCCAGGAAGAGCGGGGTTGTTGAGCAAAGCCCCAACATCCGCGCTTTGCTTGCTTCTGCAGGGGCTGCTTAGGACTAGCCGTAGTCTGCTCCCAGGGACTGCAGGCCCACTTGCGGTATGATTGCATTAGGAGGGCTAACGGCAGTCTCACGCTTTCGAGACGAAACCCTGCTGTAGAGACAACGACCACACGAGATACCAGGTGCCACGCCAAACCCACCGGCAGATTCTCATCTTGCTCAAGGTCTAGAAGCATCTAATGTTAGCGAAGTGTGTGGAGATGCCCCCCACCCTGTGCACAGGGGCAGACCAGGGTGCTGTCTTCCACAGTAGACCATTCCTAGATGCAAACAATATAGTCTCATATCGGCATAGCTGCAGACCCAGTGGGGTTCTTGGGAGAATAGTTTGGGGCACAATCAAACCATTAATCAGAAGAACTAGGACAGGGGAAAAATAGTTTTTCAGTATGTCAAAACTCAGCTCCCTTCTCTTTGTCTCTCCCTGTCTTGCACACTTCCTACCCCAATAACTAGAGCTGTCTTGACGCATTTTGGGTGGTGTACATATGGGTTCACATCCCAAGAGCACCTTCTGTGAATTCTTGCAAGCCATTAAATCTTTTTCTCCTCTGAATGCGCACCGGCACCAGCCCTGTGGGCTATAGCTGTGGGATGCAGGAAACCAGTGGGCTACCTCCACGTGGGGTGGGCTATCTTCCACTGAGAAGCAATAGAAATCAAACCCATTCAAGAATATTTGCAGAGAACCGAAAGAGGTGTTGTAGGCCGCAGCAGCACTGCTTAGAGTGCCAAGAAAACACCAACACGAAAATTTCGCAAGTTACTGAGACATAAAACTATGTGATAAAAGGAATCAGATGAAATATATTGTCTTAAAAAAGAATGTATATAATTATAAAATACATTAATGTATATTTTTATGCATTTTAAATATGTAAAATGGCTATTCTGCACTAAGGCAATTTATTATTTTGTCTGAAGAGCTCAGGAAATTTCTAATATAGCTGAGTCCATTTTGCTCTAACTGTTAGCGCAATGCTTCAGGCACGACCAGGCAATCTCTGTGTTCAAAGCTCTCTTCCAGCTCAGTGGGGTTTTATGCACTGAACAGCCAGATATTTTGCAAGAGGTTTTTCATCTTTTGCCATGAGAAGGGTTAATAGATTCCTGTTATTACCAACACTAAATAATCTCTCTTTTATACTATATATGTATCTAAAATGTTCATTGTTGGAGTGGAGCAGGAGCAGAGCTGAGGTGCTGTCTAACCACCTTCCCGGTAGAGAAGAAACAAAATCGTGCTCGCATTTTGGTGCCGCAAAGTGATTCAGAACATCAGGTTTTGAGCTGCTCAAGCTGCAGTTTATGTCCCAAGCGAAAATGAGCTCAGGGCATCTCTTTCCAGTGATCAGCCCTACCCTCAAAAATTTTAAAAACACAATCTAGGGATCACAATTGTTGCGATAACTTAATGCGTGCGAGGTAGTAACTCTTCACTGTTTTATGCCTCCATGCCGGGGAAATGACTGCACAAGAGCACCGTAAAAAGACCCTGTTGCCCCAAAATATATTACAGGTGGCCACTCTGGCCAGCAAATATCATTCAGCTAAGGTGTGCATGGAGAATTGGGAGTGTGGGGTGGCATTTCCAGAATTGAATTGGGAGCTTAAAATGCACTTGTTTGCAATGGGACTGAGTCAATTTGAAAGCTTTACTCTCAAGTGTTTTTGTTTTTTGTTTTTTGGGTTTTTTTTTTAAATCAGGCAATACTTTCACTCCCAGTGGGTGGCAAAAAGTAAATATTTTAAGCTGACTCAATTGACTAAGGGAAACACTCTCAAAAATACCTTCACTGCTCTTGAAAATTGTAGCCCTTTATTCTTAGCAATAAATTATATCAGAATTAAAGAGAAATGCCTGGCTTGAAAAGTGACAGTCTTCAAATGTATTTCTATCTATCTGTTTTACTGTTCTCAAATAAGTCATTAGTGGACTTTATTTCTACTGTAGAACACTTCTCATGCACCCCACATAACGCATCAGAAGGTATGTTTATAAGTTCTGAGTATATTTATAAGATCTGCCCATTCATCCCTGCTCTTTCAGAAAATAAACCTCCTGTTTATAGCACATGTTCTGTGCTGTTTCCTAATACCATAATTTCCTCAGCCGTACAAACAGGTCGTGTCGTACTTCTGTTCCCCAGGGCAGCTTTTTCTTCATCTTATGTTTAAAAGCCATTGCATGAGTTTTCTGTGTGACGGAGCTTAAGCAGCGTTTGCATTTTTTTTTTTTTAACATAAAATCTCTTTCTAGATAGGGAATCTGTAGACTCCCCCCGTGAATTACTTCTGCGCCACCGCCGCACTGCTCGCCGCTCTTTAGCTCTTATTTATTTCAGGCACCTCCCTAAAACAGCATATACAGCCCAACCATTTCAAAAGAGTCGGCTTCTCGGTCACTTCTGCCGTGCCGTGCCAGGGCGTTTGCTTTACCAGACAAGCATGGCAAACTTCGGGGGAGAAACTTCGCTCCGATTTTTCTGTCACCCTCACGCAAATATGCCACTTACTAAGCTTGCCTGGACAAACTACAAAATTGCCTGCCGAGGAGCCCCAGCGCAAATGCATCTTCCAGCGGTGCACCGACGTGCTCCGGGGAGGCAGGAGCTGCAGGAGAGCAACGCGCGCTCCCCCAGCCTCAGACCTCGCTTTGCGCTGGCTGACGAAGCACCTGTCCTGCCACAGCCTGCTAAGCACAGCACTTAATGCAAGCGGGGGGTTAATTCAGTAAAGCTGCTGGCCCCCAGGGGTGTGTGGCACAGGGCGGGGTTTATCCCGAGTGCACTCGCCTTTTCCAGCCAGTTTAACTTTTTACACGTGTCCCCCCCCAACCACCTGCATCTGTCCCGTGCAAGGACAGGACAACAAGCGTGGAGCGTGAGCCTAGCCGCAGCATGCAGGCCGTCAAAGGCGCCTACAGGATCTGCAAGCCCCGATCCAGCGGCCGGCTCGCGGGGAAGCGCAGCCCCTGCTTTGCGGCGTGACGGCAGCAAAGCGCCGTCCGGCTTCAACCGTGCTGCTCAGAGCACCGATCACACGCCGCGCTTTCTCCGAGCCTCACCACGCTGGCCAGCACGGATTGGGCACGCAAACAGGAGCAGATCTGGGGCAAGCGGGGAGGAATGGATGCCTGTACTCCACCTCCAAAGGGCAGGGAGGCAATAGGTGAGTGGCAGGGCTTCATCCTGGCCTCCCTGGCATCTCCTAACGCAGCAGGAGCACGTCCAGCTTGGGGTCCTGCAGTCCCCGTTGGTTGTCAACGTCCCAGGGCTGTCTAGGGCTGTGACGCCATGAGACTTTTATCCCAGCTGGTCCAGAAGTTCTTGGAGGGGACCAACAGGCAGACAAGGCCATTCTTCCAAGCTTAATTTTCTTAGGAAACTGAGGGGGGAAAAAAGAGAGAAAGAAAAATGATATTTGGCAGTAAGCAGAGGGTGGGGATCCCTGCCAAGGCCTGGACAGCTGTACCTTCTTCGCTAGCAAGTTGTGCGATCAGCCGAAGGCTGTGCTAAAAGCCAATAGGAGTTACCATAGCTGCCACATTGCATTTTGCTGATCCTCCCACTGGGAGACACCTTAAAGAAACAAACCCACCCTAACAGCTATGCGAGCGCTCATACTTTACAATGCGATCAGAGGAAAACTATGGGTGACCTCTTAGACGCTTTTTTTCTTTCTTTCTCCCCCCCACCCCCTACTCCAAATCGCCAGCATTTGAGGGCTGGTTTCTGATTCAGGAAGAGGGGACAGGGGAGGAGAGCAGTTTATACAAACTTCTTCTGTTTTGTGGAGCGTTGCTTGCGTTCAGCTCATGCAAAAAAAGCACCGCGCGCCCCTCCCATTCATGGCCACAGCCCGGCTCCTGTTAGGAGGCCTTCCTGTCATCTCAAAATAACCCAGGAAATTGTGCAAAAGCTCCAGAGGGTTCAACTCCTCGCTGCTAGAAGCATGTACAGCTCTGGATTCGGGACCAGCCTGCCCCAGCAGCAGTTTTAGCCTGTTCATTTGTTGCATTGCAAATCTTGAAGTGCTCTTTTAATGGGGGGTCTTAAAAAGAGCGGAAAGCAAGGGACACTTAAGGGGGAGCAAGAGCTCTCTTGAGCATGGAGGAGCAGTGATGGACTATGCCCAACTCGCAGCAGAAATAAGCCTGGAGCATTCTTGTGGGTCCCAGACAATGGCTGGTAGAAACCTTCACTCCCTTCCCAGCAGAATCTGTAACAAAATGAAACGTTCTCAGATTATTATTTTTTTTAAACAGATACAGAAAATTGTTCTTATGCATTTTAAAATGGCATATTTCTAGGTGTTTTCCCTGCTTTATCCATTCCTTACCTGAGAGCCAAGTGGTCTCTGGGTTCCGAGTTAACTCACTTTCAGCAAAGCGACCTTCCGAACCACAAAAGCTTAACAAGAACCTGCTGTGTGTATTTTTGTTCCCCTTGTAAAGCCCATTTTCCTTGAAGTCCTGTCCTGTAAAGACTTACGGGTGAGCTGTGCTTCTTCCAGAGCCCTGTGTGCACAGTTTCCCCGGGAGCAGGGTCTGAGATGTCATCTGTGGTTTCCCTGCTGCCTCTTTAAGGCCATTTTAGGTACACAATGCACAAATTGATGTACAAACATCCCAATGATGTACCACCGTATTTAGCTGCTCCCAGTTTCCTAGCAGCTCAGCATGAAGCAGTTGCCTGGGCTCACATAGCCCAGCAATACTCTGTTTAATAAAAGAGGGTGGAAAGCCACATTTTGCTGCTGGGCTCTTGCTGACTCAGCACCTGCTGGCACTAGAGGGCAGGATACACTGTACTAACGACTAATGTGGGTCAGAGATAGCATCCGAAGGGCACATCTCTTGCGAGCCTAGTAAGAGAACATGCCTAACTCCCCTTGCCAGCAGCGCAGGCAGGTCAGGAGCTATCTGACAGCACAGAGCACAGCAAACCTGAATTTTACACCCAGCATGCCATCACGAGGGCAACAGGCTCCCGTGTTTCTCAGTTTAGGGTCAGGCTACCAAATGTCTTTTGGGGTGGGGGTTCTTTTGTTTTGTTTTTTTCTTCTAAGTATTTCATTACTTTCTGTACCTCTGGCATGTTTTCTCTCTCTCTCTCTCTCTCTCTCTGATTAAACTTCCACTGTTGTCTTTCTTAAGAGGAGATTTTAGAGTAGCTCCAAACAGAACGAGTACAGGTATGCTCCATTCCTTTAGCGGCAGCCACTTTTGGTAAGTAATCAATATTTGCCAGTACTGTGAAAGATCATTTAGAGTAGGGCCCAGCATGCGATGCTGCCATTAGCAAAAACCTCACAGGACTTTGCAGACTTGAGGACAAGGGTAACATTTTGTGGGCTAACAAAGAAAACCGGTAGAGGCAGCTCCTACCCCTGGTTAAGCTGTGCCCTTTGTTGACGCCTCACCTTGTGATGTGTGGTGGCAACCAAATGGAACAGAAGAGCATGGGGAGTGGGTTAGGCCGGGGTGGCTGCCCAAACACAGCAGCCGTCCTTGGCAAGACGTTGCAGCCCGACCCAAGCTCTGCTTGTCTGAGCAGCCTCTGCTGGGACGTGCCTCGGCTTGGCACATGCAATCCAGGCACAAGTATGTGATGCACGTCTCTCCCGGTTGCTGGCGTTTCTGAAGGACGCGAGTCCGTCAGCAGGGCTCAGCTGGGGAGCTGGCTCTTCAGCTCAGACGGAGGAGGGCTGTGTGCTCCGGCTTCTGTCTCTGCTCTTGGCTGGGAGGGTAGTGGCTGCTTCAAAATGCCAGGAAAACAGCTTTGCAAGTGGCTGTGTTTGCATCGCCCTCATCCATTTCACAGGATGAGCCGAATCTGTTCCCTTCCCCATCAAGCAGGGACAGAAAGTGGAAGGCAAAAACTAAATAAAATCTGCCAGAAAACATCCAGCCTCCACTGAGGGACTGAACTTCTTTAAAATGAGAAGACTTGGACGAATGCTATCAAACTGAACCCCAAAGAGGTGCTGTACTCAGCTGATGCACTGCAGCAGCTCGGCCAGACCCAGCTGTATCCTGGAAGAGCCAGTGTGCCCAGAAAACTCTGCTCAAAAATTGCATTTTAGGCTGAGGGACCTAGAAATGACATCTGTGGGGCCCTGGGAGGACCTTTTGCAACCAAAACCAAGAAGGGAGGGACAAAACCAAAATATGCCAGTTCAAGATGTTCTTAGAAGAGAGTCACCGAGACCTTCTAAAGAGGTGAATTTTGTTTTCCATTGCAATTTGGGGATGGAGTTGTCTTAGTCCAGTTTTGTTGCTAGAGAGGAAGGGGAGTGTCTGTAACAATACTCTCAGCTGCCAGGAAATGGGGTGTTTCACAGGATGGTGAATTAGGGAGCCTCTGCAAAGACAGTGGTTGGTAAAGGAGCCCCAGCACTTGCCTTCTTTGCCCAACTGCCTGTCTTTCCTGTGCCACTTCAGCCTGGTTTGGTGCAGGCTGCATGTCTCAGCATCCCCTGGGTGCCACAGGGTTTTGCAGCTGGCTTTGGGCAGGCCAGCTAAGGTCAGTTGTTGGCATAGTTGTTTGTAGTACAGCCTGAATTGTAGTAGCCTGTAGTAGAGATGAATTGTGTTGACAGCAGCTCTTTTCCCGTGTCGCCATCCAGGGTTTGGTACGAGGTGGCTGCCGTGCACAGATGCTTTCCAGCAGGTACCCTCTCCCTCCTCACACCTGTAGCTGATCCCAGGGATGCTCTCCTCTGCCGTGCCTTGGATGAAGGAGACAGGATGAAACGACTGGTGGTTCAGACCAAACTTGTCCGTGCAACTTCGGGCAAGGTTTGGTGCCTCAGTTTCCCTGTTTGCAAAAGGGAATGCTAATGCATTCAAGTGCTTCTGTTTGCCTGCCCAGCTTGTAATCTCTCCCTGAGACAAGACCTTCCTTCATGTGGTAGAAATATAGAAAACGGACCTGCATGCAGTCAGGTTTTATCAGAGCTGAGTCCTGAGCTCAGTTTTTTCGTTCAGTCCTTTGTTTCACCCAGCAGACAGTCCTTCTTGCTGACTGTCCTCCCATGGACAAGAACATGCATCCATTTCTGTGTATTTCTAGGTGCTTTTTGCACCCCAACAGGATTTGAGTCCTGCCAAATGGAAAACTGCTCTGCATCAGGGCCAGTCTCCGAGTAGCCTATCTCCAGCAATTTATATGCATTTCACAGCTTCTCATTTCAGAAATCTAAATTACAGATGTGCACTTCAGATTTGGAGGGAGACAAAAAGGAAGTAAAAAGGTTAAACAGCTCTGTGAGTCACTCCAATACGCAAGTTACTGTTGATTTAGAAACCTACCTCGGCAGTAAATACAGAATAAAGTTCTCCAAACTGTTTAACCTTTTGTATTCTGGCCAGTAAAACAAATAAGAAACGCCTCCAGAGTCAGAAAAGCAACAATCTGGAAAACACTACAGTGAAATTAGTACCAAAGAGAGAGTGACCTAAAATGAGTGACCTAAAGAAGAAGGGGGAAAAAAAGAAACAACAGCAGACATGAAAGGCAAAAAGACAGGCGCACACATTAGCAGAGCAGATAACGAAGCAAACGCCGAGTGCAGGCTGTGCTGATCTCCGGGAACTGGTCCAGCCAGCACAACACAGCAAACAGTATGAGCGATGACTTTCCAAACAAGTGGAGAGAGACTGCACAGCCAAACGTTTGTAATTTACGGCATAATGAAAAAAGAAAATACAGCCCCAAATCCTCCTCCTGCTGAAGTCAATAGTACGGCTTCCATTCAAAAAGCACTGGCACCCACTTCATGCAAGGGAACGTATTGCCCCAAGGCTTTCTCTCGAGCTGCACAGACTCAACCCAAAATGCCCAATACAGTCTCAAATTATTTGCTCAGGCATTTCAGCTGCAGTTTTCTGTGGGCTAGAAGCACCAGACTGAAGGCAAAACATGTCTCAGCTGCGTAACTCAGGAAAAGTTGCTTGTGTAATTGCAAACAGGCATACCATACAGGTAGACAGGAACATTCACTAGAGAATTAGCTTTACAGCATGCAGACAGGCAAGACTTATTATGCACACGGGGTATATATGCACTGGTGTTGAGGAAACTCTGCAGAGGGCTGACACTAAAGACACAGAGCAGGCTGTGTGTTTGAAATGTCCTTATCCTGGCTTTTTAAACCCTTGCAAGTTTTGAAGACAGCCGAAGCGTACAAACCCCAAGATCTTGTTCAATCTCTCTATTTCCGTCTTCAAAGTGCAGGGTGTAGCAACGGAAGGAGAGCTTTCCCTGGGATTTGAGACACTGAGTGGGAGTTTAGAGAAAGGCCAGCATCTGCTGATCTCAGGGTACCACCAAGAGAATACTGCACAAGGATCTTGAGGAGTTCACTTGGGCCAGAGCCATCCTGAGGTCTTCTGTTAAAGCAGAATTTCACTAAAAAGCCATGCAGAGTGACTGGAGGAGCCAAGGGGGCTTGAGAGTCCCAGCAGTTTTACTGTTCATCAGCATTCACAGCAGGGTATTAGGAACATCTGGCTCCCTAAGAACTGGCCTCATACCCTCTGCACTTTCACTGTATAAAATGCAGGGTAGCAGATAGGTTTGGACAATTAAGAGGAGCCCTGATGAGCAAGCCTTCAGAGTGTGAATCTTCGGCTCTCCTTAAATTCGGGCACACTTTAAATCAGAGGGTCTTTGGCTGTGGTCCACAAACCAGTTCAGAGCACCACATGGCATCGGCACTTCCTGACTTCATGAAGAGCAGAGGCACGCCTGGGCAACCTCCACAACGACACTTACCATGCCAGGCACCTACCAACTGCAGCTGGGCTCCGAGCTGCACGCCAGCATCTGCTCTCAGGATATGGGGATGTGGTCAAGGGCTAGTAGGGTTGGGCAGGGTCCTGGAGCATGACAGTGGAGGGCTTCCCCCCAAATCTTGCTCTTTTTGCTCAGGTCCACCCCAGGGATCATAAGGTACTGGCACAAAAAGGCCGGTTCACACTCACAGGCTTTCCAGAGATTGTGTGGAATTAAGGATGCATTTAAAAATGTGCCATAGTGATCAGCACAGAGATGTGACACTGAGGACAGAGACAGAACTATCTGTGCAGTGCTGCTGCATAACAGTTGAGTCTGAAACACCTCTTTGGAAACATTTCTCATTTGACTGCCTAGATTAGGGATGTGAAAACTTCCATTTTTACAACAGTGATAACTGCTATTGAATGCAAGACTGAATTTCTTTATGTTAAATCATGCTGATACATGGAGCACTTGAGCTCCACCTTGCTACAAAAGCCCCCTTGTGTTTCTTCAGCTTTTAACAGCCTGTGCTTTTGGCTCCTTCAGAACCACATGCAACTGCCAACTTCAAGGGTCATTTGCAAACTACGACAAGATATCAGAGAAGAACTTTTGAAGTTTTTTGCTGGTTTGGAGGTTGAATTTTTCAGAGATCATGCGATCAAGTTTTTCCACCTAAAATCTGAAGACTAGAAACACATCTTCTTAAGAAAGGCTACAATCAATCTATTAAATTAATGGATGAAATAAACCATTAAACATTTTGTTAAAGCCCCATGTTATTTCTAGAATCAGATGGTTAAGAAAATGCCAATTAAGTAGGGCCAAAGCTTGACATTGCAACTGTGACCCAGCAAGAAAGTTTTTTGATGTGACATAGTGCAGAAACGACAGCAGGAAGCATTGAGATTTTTCACATTAAAGATGCTATTGTGCCAGCAGTGTGCCAGCACTTTCGGATATGTGTTTCTGTACCTTCGTCTCCCTGTTTGATTTATTCAGGGTTTTCTTCTTTGCTGTAGCTCCCCTAACGGAGTGGTATTTGCACACTGCAAAGAGCAGACATGAAACTGCAGTCTTTTTTTTGCTCAGTGCTGCAGCCCCCTCGCAAGTGTGATGAGGCCTTGGGAAAGCTGTGCCTTTCTGCAGTGCAACTATAACAGATGGTGGTGGCAGAGGGGAGTCATTCCTGGAGAATTAGGTGCCAGAGAACCACTGGGAAGTAGATGGGATTTAAGCATCCAATTCTTCTTCGGCAAGACAGATCTGAACTGATTACATTGAAGGGGAATTTCCCCAGCAAACATTGCTGCATTTGAAGCCTTGCGTGAGGGGAAGCTTTAGGAAATGCAATTAGTGAGATTACAGATGGCTTGCTGGAGCGTGTGTGCACATATACAAATCTCCCTATCTGTGAGCTGGTATTTTGTTGAGCCTGACAGACAGCAAGGAGCCCAAAACCAGGGGAAGGCACAGGGTAAAGCTGAGCTGGTGGAACCTGAATGAAGAGCTGGGTTCATCTCCTGCACTCCCCTCTTTGCTGAGGCAAGTGATGGAGGAAGCAGAGAGAGACCGAAGGGAGTCAAGGGGGACGAGCAGGACCAGACCAGGAGAAGGAGCCCAGGAAACAGACAGTGGAGGAAGTAAAGGTCCTTGAAGGTTAGGGAAGGGGGAAACACAGCAGGTGGAAAGAGTTACTTGGGCTGGGATTTGTCATGAAGGGAGACAGAGACTAACCGGACACTACACTAACATGAATAGCCTGCTTCCAGTGGAGATCTCTGCTGTCCATGCAGACCATGGCCAGCTCAGACCTCTTTGTGGAGGCATTGCATTGTATAGATATACTTTGGGCATGGTAACTGGGCTGAAACAGTTGCAACAGCCAGGCCTGCCACCAGCAGCAGCATCAGTTGAGGTAGCGACATGCTGGTTGCAGAAAGGCCCAGGAGTGCTGCAGCACAGCTGGGATGAGGACAAGGCCAAACTCACCACTGTCACACCTCTTGTGTGCTTCAGGGGTGCAAAGAGGAGGGGAGGAAGAAAGATGTAAATGGTGTTCAGGGTCTGGCTGTAGGACACTGAGAAGGTTTTCCTGCTTTCTCTCCCACCCAAGTCCCAAACTTAACTCAAAGATGAGCTAAAGCCTCCACCAGTTCTTCCACAAGACCAGCATGATGCCCACCTGCAGTCCAGGGAGTCCCCAGGTCTTATCTTTTACCAAACTCAAGATAGTTCAAACTCCACCCTGATATTTTTGCAGCTCCCCACCTGGCAGGCAGCCAAGCTGTTTTGGAGGCCAGCAAAGGAACAAGCCGCCACAGTCCAACACTGCTGAGCTGAAGCGTGATAAAACTATTTCCTCTTCACTCTGTGTGTGTGTGTGTGTGTGTGTGTGTGTGTGTGCGCGCGCGCGCGCGCGCACGCGCATTCCCTTCCAAGAATCATGCACTGAACTCAGCCTTCAAAAGGCTGAGTTACTTTCTTCTGATCTGTTATTAGGGTGGCCACAGGGTCTGATGCACAGATTGGAACTGAGGGGGCGAGGCTGAAAAGACTTAGGGCCCCACCAGAGCTGGGATTTTTTCAAGGACACTAAATTTCCTTGATCCCTCTGAAAATGCCAGCCTCCATTCATATCTAAGAGTCTTTACATAGTTGCATGCTAGGGCTTAAAGAAGCTTTTCCTAAAGATTCAAAGAGCAAGACTCCAACAAGAGTAGGGGTTAAGCAACATTTTCAGGTTTTAAATGCACAGTTGGAAGTCCAGGAGAAGACATGAGCTGGTTCAGAGTACTCCCTAGGCATCCTGCTACTGAAGTATAACTCTCAGTAAAGCTGGAATGCTTTGCTCTCTGTAAACAAACCCTCACCACACACCCAGGAGCAAGGGCAGTGACCTAGAGAGAAAGCCTGGGCACGTGGACTCTGTAGCCCAGAAGCCACCACCTACCTCCTTTTTGCCTTTCTCCAGCTGTTGGTAGGAAGGCTGGCATGCCCCATTTCACAGCACAAGGAGGCAGAGGTGAGCCCCATTCCCACAGCAGAGCTTGGGGAGTCCTTACTCCTCCAGAGGCTGCTTGCTGAGCAACACAAGGCACAGCTTTGAAACTCTGCACAACTCCAAACATGTCTCACTTCAGAGCATAACCCCCTCAACTATCACTCTTATTGCTGTCAGAAAGCAATCACTTTATTCCTGGGCAAAATCACAATCTCCTTTCCCAGCATGGCATTCCCTTTGGCTCTCTGGTGCCTAGGAATGATCCTCATGCAACAGGACCACGTGGCTGGCTCTCAACCCCAGTCTAGTCTCTTAGAAGTGGGACTGCACTGATGCAATCTCTTAGCCAGTCAGGGAGCCCTCGGTAAAACAAAGCATCCCATCCATAGCTCATGCATGCAAGAGCAAGGAAGGGGTCTTTGCACAGATGGAAAAGGGGAACAGATCCCCCCAGGGCAAATACAAGACACTGATTGCTGCTGCCAGATTTTCAGCTTGTATAACCTGGCATAGCTCCATTGAAGACAACAAACAGAGCCCATGAAGTATGGGTGGAAACTAGCTGGTTTATACTGGAGAGACCTGGGAGCACCAACACCTGCATTTAAGAGAATCCCATAACCAGAGATGAAACAATGTGGTGATGGGAACAGAGAAGAGGGACATTTTTGGAAGGAAAAGCAATGCCAATAATGCATTTATTGTCTGGAGCTACTGTGATATTTCTTATTTCAGCTAGCTTTCTTACACCACCCTACTCAGTTTGGGGCGGGGGAGGGGAGGACATGCAAACATTGGAGATGAGTGCAGGTTCTTCGTTCATACATATTAGGATGCTTTTCCAACATACCCTGCTCTGGAAGAGGAAGCAATCTTGTGGAATAACCCAGGAGTGTTTGCCAAAGAGGGAGTGAGGGGAGGGAAGGAAAGGAAGAAGAAAGTATTTAATAACTCCCAAATCATTTTTTAAAATTCATTAGCTATTATTTCAGCTGTGTGACCTCCTAAAGGGACTTTCTAGAGGTTCAGATTATGCAGTCAACTAAAAAAATACAAATAAGTAATCTGTTCCCCTGGAAAGGGCAGAGATCACTTTGTTCGGCCAAATCGCGTGGGATGTCAGGTTAAATTTCCTGTAGGGTGCATGTATGTACTTCCAGGACACAAATGTGGCCAGAAAACTCCACCAGTCTCAGCGAGCAAGACTCCAGACAGTGGGCATGGCACAAGAGAGAGAAGGATCTAGCATTTGCATTTCTGTGGAGTGCTTGATTTCTAGGCACTTCCTGCCAGCCCCGCAGGGACCGAAGCATGTTGCATTGCAGCAGGATTTCCAGCTTCAGTTCAGACGGGTTGCAACTTCAAACACATTGCAAAGACTAACTTCCAACCAAGCATATTACTCTGTTTGAGGGTCTTCATCCTTCCTAGCTGAAGTATTTGGGTAGGGGAAACTCTGGCTAAATGTCTTTCCATTTGCATTTCTCTTATTCCTTCCTCCTCTGAGGAAAAAAAGCCTGCACTCTATGAACCAGTCAGCCTTCCTGAGCCTTTCTCCTCTCACTAAAACTTCGAAGACTCACTCATGTGTTGATGTGAATTTAAATAAGTGCTGTCTTTGGGGAGCCTTTAAGTTTAGGAAGAATTGATCCTTGGAAATCTGCTTAATCACCTTTTAAGTGAGGAAATAATGAGAAATGCAGCTAATCACATTTGCTAATAATGGAGGATCAGGGGGAGAAAAAGGTTCTCTCTGCAAGATTTGGTGTCTAAAACCAGAATCATTGTGGTTGTCCAAAAAAAGTTAAAACCTCAAGAGCTCTCTTTTTTTGATAAGAAGAGTTTGGCAAGAACTTAGCTAAAAGGGGAAAACATGTTTCAAGAGAAAACTTGATAAGATAGCAAGTGAATAGCTCTAAAAGCTTCGCTTACTCTGCCCCAGTACTCCAAACGAAGGGCACCAAGAGCGCTCAGCTTTCTCAGCCCATGGTGTGAGCGTGATCCCAGGCCACAACTCTAAGCTGGGCCAAAATTGCCCCAAGCACGTGACCCCTGCCTTCTTGCTGCCTCTCACAGAAGTGAGATGGGCATTGGGCAGAAGAGCAAAGCAAAGCTCTCCGCCAAACTTTGTTGCCATTTTATCGGCACTGCAGACATCCAGGAGGACCAAGTCCAGGAGGCTGATGTCTGGGGAAGATTAGCAGTGAGATATTACCTGAAGCATCTGCAAATTCAAGGTAGATGTCACATTCAAAGAAAGCAGCAGTTTTCTCCTTGCTCGGAGGTGGAAACTCCCTCTTTAAAATGATTACAGGCAGTAGGATCCCTGTGTGCACATTGCTTCTAGACAAGCACGAAGAACAAAAATTACAGCTATTGATGGCTTACACCAAGAGCCTTACTGAATACACAGACCTCAATGCTATCCCTACAGATGTGCTGTCCATGAGCTGAATACCAGCTTCATGAATTACATATATATACATATATATAAAAATATATAAATATACACACACACACACCAACAAATATGTACATATGCAGGCAAGTGCTATAGCATAGCATAGTATGGGTGTATACAGGCATAGGGGAAGTGTGCAGTGTATGTATAGATATTCAGGCAGAGATGTAAGCATCTCATTCATCATGAGAATGATATCCAGAATAATTGGAGTTCAGCAAGAGAAAACAGAAATCTTCTGTTCATCTTTCTTAACTGGTAAAAAAAGGCAGAGGAATGAAAGAAAACTAAGTTAAATCACTATAGACGTCCTATATTCCTCCATATCTATAGTATATTTAGAGCTATAAATATGGTATCACAGATGATATATCTAGGTATTGTGTGTATAGGTATGCATGCACACACACTTACTTACAGACACATAGACTGATGCTTTCCCTATACGCTACCTGCAGCTAGATTTCTTACCAAGCCTTGAAAACTTTTATTTCAATCACTGGACATGATGTCCAACCTCCCTCACTCATCACAAACAGACATGTGCAATTTTAACTTGGGGGACAAGAAATTGTAGAAAAAAACTTTAAACTTCTGCAGTACTGCAAGAATAAGCTACGTGTAAAATGCAGCTGTATACAATAGAAAAGCTATTCAGCACTGGTGACAAATCCAGGCAGTCAGAGAGATGAGAAGCACACCGGCAGCTATTTCAGAGACAGTGCCTGTACCTGGTCAAGCACACAGTCTGCAAATCTGAGGGCAGTTCTTGAAATTTGGAGAGGAAGAACATCGCCAAAATCAAAGCACAAAGTCTTTGTTTCGAGCAGATACAGAAAGCTCCTCTCTCCCACCCCTACCAAGAAAAGAAAAAAAAAAAAAGGTTGTGCTGATACCACAGCAATATAGATTATTAGCTCAGTGGGAACCTAGCAGGGTTCAGATTCAAAGGTTCAAACAAGTCCAGCTTGCAGCTGGCAAACCTAAGTAAGACCAGCCAGCTGGTGTCGAGCTGAGTCATCCACATAATAATTTAGTTGAAAGTGTTGATTTAACTCATTCATTTAAGCACCCAAACACAATAAAAGAAATCTGACAGCTGGAGTCAGGAAAATTTACATCTGCCCTTTACAGAATGACAGGCTGGAAAAGACCACAGAAACCAATTTTCCTTTTTTTTTTTTAATAGGCTTCTGTGTGTATGTTGCATCAAATTCAACTTCTCAGTAGCCATTTGTTAGTCTATTCTGAATCAGCAAAGCACACAGAACATCTTAATGCATACATTAAATCCCACTGAAGTAAATGGAGCTTAAGACACACAGTTAAAAATTAAGCATGCAATTAAGTACTTTGCTAAATGGAGACAAGCTAGTTACACGCTGGCTGTCTTTGCTGAACTGCCTTTTTAAAGAAGGTATTTCATTGCTACAGTGAGATTGTGTTTGTTCTCCAGTGAAAATTAGTAGCGAGGGAGTAATGAACTTCGTGTTTTACTTCTCATGAAGCTATAAACTCTAGAAATGTTGTGAAAACTGAAAAGAGAAATCTAAAATGTCCTCTGGATAGCTTATTTATACAAAAGAAACATGAAACATCAACATATAAAGCTGCTAGACAGCAACTAGAATGTAACACGTTTCGTGTTCATTTCCATCCCACTGAAGTCCATGAAATATCACCAGTTCTTCAATGTAGAGGAGATTAAAGCCCTTAGGACTGCAGGGAGAGTGGCATTGGTTTGTAGTAGTGCAGCCTCCTGGAGCAGAGCAGCAAGTTGGGGTAGGATGGGGTGCCTTCACCGCAGGGGAGCAGTGCCAGGGGGCCGAGCTGGCCAGCAAAGGCTCACAGCACCATCTGAACAGGTAACATGCCTCCAAAAGAGGTTCTAAGTAAGATTTTTCCCTTTCCCGCTTCCCGTTACTTGCCTGTCCTGTGTCACCCTGTTAACAGCTTTAGGAAAGCCTGTAAAGCAGCCGGCCAACCCAAATCCAAATTACAAGCAATGATGCTTGTCTTACAAGTCTTGGAAAAACAGTGATTCACAGTTACTCAGTGCATGGACAGTGACTGGTGGGATATTATTATCTCTTCAGGAAACCATTCTCCTTGGGTAGGATGGTGACATCAGAAACCACAAAAATAAAGATAAAATATTTCACCCATGACCAGTCCCTGAGAAAGATTAATTGCCACATTATTCGCTGCAGCCACTTGATTACTGCCCTCCTTTCCAGAAAGCCCTGCCATTGCCTTAATTAAGGTTCCCTCTAGTAACCACCCTAGCCAGAGGTGCACAAACAGAGCCAAAGAACAACACAGACATTTACACATTTGTGGGACCAGAGCCAACAGAGGCCAAGAGGTTTAAAGCAAAGTGAGCTACACTGTGCTGAAGCATAGTGCATTCAAACAAAAAACTCTGCAGGCTCTGAACCCCCTTTTTGCTCTGCAAGTGACCTTACCTCCTGCCACTTCTCCTGGAAAGGTCCTCTGATGCAAAGCAATATGGGTATGCTAGGCAGCAGCAAGCCAGCCTTGAGAAGAAGCTGGCATCATGGCTGCTTGTGAACACCAGCAAGGGAGAGGGTCTCGTGGCAGGCTGACAGCTAGAGGGCTGCTTTTAAGCATCTGCAATACCATCTGCTTGGAAGATGAAGGCTGCAAAGTTTATGAGAGGGATTGCTGACCTGTTGTTATGCAGTTGGGTCTTGGCCATATTAGGCAGGCAGTCACCCGAAGCCGGGACTCTCCATCCTGGTCCAAAGCACTGTGCTCACCCCAACCGCACACCCTGGCCGATTGCTTCCTCTGAAGTGGAAGTGGTGGTTAACATGCCTGCACCATGGCTCCTGGCCTGCTGTATCCTAACACCCTTTCCTGCCCGCAGAGAGGGGATTCACAGGAGCAGAGCCCAGGGCTAAGAGCACATCAGGGCACAGGAGTGCCAGGAAGATGGGCTGTGTTTCCTAGGCTGCTGTACATCCCCATTAGACATCAGATTACCCTCACTCAATGCCAGGTGCTTCTTACCTCAATAGACTCCTTGGCATATAAAAATGTAACTCCGTCTGCATAAGGGCAACACCCTGTAACCCATACATTTTAAAGAGCTGGGCTATTCTTGTCATAAAAAAAATCAGAGTAGCTTTATTGAGTTCAGTGGAGTTAAGCTGGTTTATTCCAAGTGAGAATTTGGCCCCTTGACTTCAATGAATGTGTGTTGATTAATCCCATATGGAGACCTGGCCTGGTACAATCCCCTCCAAAAGTCCTGGGAGATTAGTAACACATATACTGAATCACTGCCGTTACTCAGAATCTGGGTGGTTATCAAAAACCTGCACCTGCTGGGGTGTAAAACGCTGCTTGGCTTGGGCCAAGCAATTGAGATTGCCGACTTCAGGGACCAGGGTGTGGTGAGCGAGGGCACATTCTTCGAACACTGCCTCATGTCAGGAGGAGAGATGCCAAAGTATCGCTCTTTTCTCTGCAAATGTTTGTGAATGTGATTCAGGATGCAAGTTCCCAGCTCTGCCAAAAACCAGAAATGGTGACATGCAGCATGCTGGGCAAGCAAACAGAGGGGAATCATTCTCCTTCACGTTAAGGGCTTGTTGTGATGCTCTGTAAAGGATCTTAATGTAAAAATGGAGAATAAAATCTCCAGAACTCTGGGTAGTCTGTCCTGGCATCACTTTGCCACTTTTGAAGAGGAAACACAGCTTCATGCAGCAAAGCGAAAACTTTCTTTCCCACTCTAAATCCCAAAAATGGGGTCTTTTTGCAGCAAATACCTCCAAGTCTTTCTCAGGGCAGGCAAAGCTTCACTTCCCTGTGTCATAGGAACAAGTGCCAGTCCTTCCAGTGGGGAATGAATCCATTCAAAGTTAAAATCACTTTCACAACCGTTCCTTTATATGCACACATAAATAGGCACACACAAACACGCGCGTGCACACACACACACACACACACACACACAAACAGTCACACACGTGTGCCTGTAAAGAGAGATTCAAGAAGTCCCTTCTGTTGCAGTGTGGAGAAACAGCAGAATAAACCTCTTTAAAGGTGGATGTTGGTTTTTTTTTGGTCTCAGGTACTAGAAATGCAGGGTGAATGGTATGTAGCCCATCTCCCCTGCACATTATTTATGCAAAGACATTATTCATGAGTATGGGATGCCAATGTCTCTCCTCAAATGACTGGCTGGAGCTGCCCCTCTTTTTCTTTGAGGGCACCATTGCACAGAACAGGGTGATAAAAGAGCTCGGCATTGCGTGCAGAGGAGGCACAGCATCACTGTTACGAAGAAAAATGCTTAACCTTGCAATTCACTCACTCCAGATCTCTCTTCCAAGCCTTTCTGAAGTCAAGCATCTGGAATGTGATGTAATCTGAAGACTGATCATCAGCAGCACACATACAGCTGTGCACATCTGGCGTACAGGTGTTTCAGCTGCTATCTGTCAGTAACTGTATCAAACATTAAAAAGCACCCTGAGTTCATAAGGAAATCATACCTGTCCCACCGATTGTTCACAGGAGCCCATGAAATGCCATTGATTTTATGCAAACTGTCTCTGCTTTTTAATGGGTGGCCCCAGGTCATTTTTTTTGGTATGGAATTTAAACCAGAGATGTTCTCTAAGAAGGGGTTTTGTTGCTGTGTTGTTAATTCTGCTGGCATTAATCTCTGTAGTTTAGTCAGTCATAATGGATGGCTGGTATCATCCATTTGCTGATTTACTCTCAGGGGCCAACAATATTACAAAGTCTCTGTGCTGCACTGATGAAAAGAGGCTGAGGCTGGTCCTCTTTGTGCTCAGCTATGTACAGACACAGCAAGACTTGTTCCCATCCCCAAAGTACTTAATCTAAACAGAGCAGGGACAGGAGGCGTGGGGAAACTGGTAAGAAAGGACTTATCCGAGGGAAAGAACATGCTAGTGTCCAATCTCAGTGACTGAGGTTCTTTCTTCACAGAGGCATACTGTCATTCATGAAGTTTACAGACTGCATTTGAATACATACTGCACACAGGAAAAATAAGAAGAGCGGGGAAACTGTTGGCTGAGCAGGCCAGATTGAAAGAGTTCCCTTAGAAAAAGAATAAAGCTAGAGATGAATATATTTACTTTTGGAGAAAGTATTTTTCTTAGAATTTGCATTATTTTGGCAGGAACTTGAGGGGAGGAGAAAGGGTTTCCCTTCATCCAGTATTCTGTACTATTCACAGAATCACAGAATGCTTGAGGTTGGAAGGCACCACTGAAGATCATCTAGTCCAAACCCCCTGCTCAAGCAGGGTCTCCTAGAGCATGTTGCCCAGGATTGTGTCCAGACGGCTTTTGAATATCGCCAAGGATGGAGACTCCACCAGCTCTCTGGGTAACCTGTTCCAGTGCTCTGTCACCCCCACAGCAAAGTTTTTCCTCATGTTCAGACAGAGCTTCTCGTGTTTCAGTTTGTGCCTGTTGCCTCTCGTCCTATTGCTGGGCACTACTGAAAAGTGCGGCCCCATTCTCTTGACATCCTGCCTTCAGATACTTATACACATTGATAAGCCATGTATAAGAAAGAGGCTGGTGGCACAGGGCTTTTTTTTATAGATCATCTCATATCTCAGTTTTGTTCACCCCTATAGAGACGGGCAGGGTCCAGAGATATTTCCCATTGAAGGCCAACCCTGTAAGGGCATCCTATGGCTTGGGAAGCCAAATCCCAGCTTGGGAACAGGGGGAACAGGGAAGAGGACTCCTCTTGCAAGTGATCTTAGCCTCTGCCTCTGAGAGAGGCTGAGAGGAGAACTCAGGGGAAGAAAGCAAGAAATTGGGAACCTGCAGTCACTTACAAGCTGTCCCACACAGTGTACACAATCTGAAGGCTTTGCAGGCAGGACCTGGTGGCAGCAGGAGTCTCTAACTTTCGGCTCACTTTGCATCCCTCCTGGCAAATGCTGCCCACAAGTAGATATTCAGCCTTGCTGCTGATGCCGTAAGATAGATCTGCATCTGGCAGGCAGCTCCATGGCTGACCAGGATATTTTGCTTGCTGATACATAGGAAAGTGTGCAACAGCTTTCCCCTCTCTCCTCTCCTCTCCTGTCCTCTTCCCCCACTCTGATGCAAATACAATGGATGTATATTGCCCCAATTCACAGCCAATGTGACATCTGCATGCTCCAGGGTCCACAGTTATCCTAGTTGAATTTGGTCATAGAGATGCATTTTCGGTAGTGTGCCATACTTGCAAGGAACAAGTTGTGATGCTCAGTGTTTGCATTGCACACAGGTCCCAGAGACCACTACTGACTGAGTCACCTACATGTGACTTAGCACCCCAAAAGGTAGTGTCAGCTGCCCAAAGTCACCATCTTCACATATTTTCAAGAGGAAGGAGAACCACGTTCCTATTGATATTTTTCTCCCAGATATTCTCAACCAACCTAAAAGAATACAGATCTCTTACGCACCAGGATATTTTGCTTTCCAAACAGGGTCAGCTTAGAGTGCATATATGATTAGTCATCCTAGGCAGGTGATGGCATAAGTCATTAAGCAAACAGGTCATGCAACCATGTCCTAAAGTAAACAAAGCCTGGCTGTGTTTGTGCAGGGTAATAGTTTCACGTTGCTTTTATTGTGGGCACCTCAGTAGAAGTGTATTGCCCTTGCATAAGACTGCTGCCCTCCTTATCTGGCTTCTACATAATATATTTTCACAAAATGGCACTGCTTTGGCTGGCCCATAAGGATAGTGGCTGTGTGTTTCAGGCAGGGTGGGTCAAGTGCTTGCTGTCACCAAAACTGCTTATGGTGTAGTAGCTGAAGCCCATATTTAACTGAAAAGCTCAGAAGCTAGAAGGTCTGGGACTCATGAGACAGAGATATATGAGAAGGAATGTATTTAACGTGAGCAAAATGACTGCACTCATCTTTGGCATGTGCTTCGTTAGCATCAGTGCCATAGTTTAAGGATATGGATGTATGTGTGCTACCTCTCCTGCCCCGTTCTGCATGTTTTTCCTGAGGTGCACAAGATGAAAATCTCATTCCCCTTCTTCCTCTCCCTCTTTCCTCCTTTATTCCATACTTTTCTTGCAAAGCTGAGGTCATGTTTTAGTTTAAAAAACAGCACCCCTGCTTCTGAGGAGGGGAGGAGAGGTGAACACAAGGAAACCTGTCACAGAGATGGACTCTGGCTTTCTCTACTGCCCCATTAGTTGGGAGTGCCAGAGTTTGCCAGCTCCATCTCATCCCTCTTCTCTTTGCATGCTAGGGGCTCTTGTCCACTTGCTTTCCCTAGCCTCTTGCATGGTGAGCCATTTCTTTGGTCAGGAGATGCTGGTGATGTCCCCAAGGACTTGTTCTTCAGAGCCACCCACGAGGCGGCTGGGTAGAGCTGAGGACAGAGCTTAGATGGTCCTTTCAAATGTTGAAACAGCCCTGCTTTTTTGTGCTCCAACTGCTCATTAACAGCTTCCGGCTTTTGGCAATTTCTAGCCGTGCTTTCAGTGAAGTACTGCCAAGATTTTAACAAGGGGCTCCCACAAATCTGCCTCCTCCTCTGGCTGCAATGAACCCCACTGGCCCAGAGAGGCCAACGCTTGGACTGTGGAGGAGTGAAGGGCTGGGGGAACTATTCCTTTGGGGGTTTCTTTCCTGTTTAAAACTTTTTTTTTTCCTGGCAAAGGAGGGACACAGCACCTTGGAGCAAACAAACTAACTGCCTGTAGGTTGCTGCAGAGAGACAGGACATAACACAGAAACACTGAGAGTTCCAGCAGCAAAATACTCCGTTGCAGAGCTCTCTCTTGTCTTTCCTCCTGCAAGGCTTACCCCATGCAACGTGTTTTATCTGGACTAGAATAATCAGCCACAAGCCAAAATGCAAAAAAAGTGGCTTTCTCTAAGTGTTTCGGGACCCGAAAGGGCAATTTCCTCTGGTGAAAGTCAGTGACCCCACTGGTTTCTGTGTATATGACAGAGGCAATCTCAGCTTTCAGATCCAGATCCTGCAGCAGCATGTGTACCTGAGCATCAGCTGGTTATGCTGATTTACATCAGGGGCAAAGCTGGTTTTCCACTGTCAGAGGACCGACCTTTGAGCTTCCAGGCATTTTGTGGCTTTCAGCTCGGACTGCACCAACTCCTCAACTACGATCTCTCTTCATCTTCTGTAACTGGTTAGTTGGTGTCAATCAGTTTGATAGAGGCTTCCAAAGTATTAGGTTTCTGGAAGTTTTTCCCAAAAAAATTTATCTGGACAAGTTAGTGGACTGATGTCCCCCCCTCAAGAAAATACTACATTTTTTTAAAACACACTTCTTTGAAATGTAACATAAAATTATCACAACCCCTGTTCCTTTCCAAGCGTAAATGGCTCATATGTTATGACATATTCAAATGAAACAAAAGTTAAAGTGAAAAAGAAGTGAACCTGTAAGGAAGTTTAACAACTCCGTTATCAGGAGCCAAGCAAACTTCAAAACCAGAGTATGAGGAGTGCTAAATTTGTTGTGACAGCCTTAGCCTCTGCCAGTACAGGAGACAATTCTTTTACCTCTAGGTAGTTTGGCTTTGCAGGCAGCACACTTGAAATTGGGAGAACAGGAAAGCTCATTTTCCAGCTTTTAATCTATAAATAAGAAGTGGGTGCAAGAAAATGAGCTGTATAGACTCCAAAATAGTAAAGGATGTGGAAATCAAAAAACAGTCAAATAACTACTCATTAATATATTAGTAGATAACTCCGTAGTTTATAGATTAATAAAACAGTTCTAAATGCAGGACATTCTTTCAAACAGAACAGCATCAATGGCACTGGATCTGTACAAATGTACGGTATCTAGTAAACTTTTAAAATGTCAGTTTTCTGCATTTTGTTAAATTCCTCTTTTTTAATTCAAAAATCATCTGACAAAATGGAAACAAAAAATAAACAATGACAAATACTTCTCAGCATTATAAAACTGAACTTGAAGATGTTATAGGGCTGGCATATCTTCCTGAGCAGCAAGCCTTGACATCTATTCCATAGAAACAGCCTAGGCAAGGCAACGGGTACCAAGGAGCCTTTCTGGAGGAAAAGAATGAGAAAAAATACATATTTAAAGCTAGATTGATTAGTCATGAGGTCTCCTGCTGGTTTCTTTCTGTTGTTGGGTTTTTTAGGGTCATTTATCACCACTAATTTTCCAGGACAGTGAGGTGTGAACAAGGCATCAGCTTTTCTTGACAGTTGTCAGGCCAGGTTGGGGAGACATAAACAGGCTTGGAGGGAAGAGAATTGAAAGGATTAAATCTACTTCTAGCTAGGCTGTACTTCTTATTCCTTCAAACAGTTAGTTACCCTCATGTTAATGGTGCTGAATTACAAATCAGAGAGCTTTGGGACACAGGAAGGATATTTTGCCTTGGAGCAGCAATGGGCAGAAAATCCTTCAAGGTCTGAAAAACCTGGGGTAAATTAGATTAGAGGCTTACCTCTGGCTGGTGAGGACACTTGAAGCAGGGGGTACATTTGGCAATAGCAGGGAGGGCTCCAGGCTCAGGAATGAACAACTGCAAGGGATACATTTTTAAATGGTTTCCCAGCTGTAAGATGAACATAATTGTGGCTTTCCTTCATCTGGGAGACTTCAAGAGCGGATGGTTGATAAGGGTTCATACCAGCAAAGGCAGAAAAACACAAGCCAGGGTATCTGGTTTCAGTCTGTCCTTACCCGCAGCATTAGATCTGATTTTGGCCTTCTCCCCCCACTCCATGTACACAATTATCTGAATTCCTTTCTCCACTGCTTCCTCCCTTCTGAAGTCTTGCAGACAGACCCTGGTGCCTTTTACGCAAGAGCAGCAGTCACGCGTTGCTCTAGGATCAGCTGCCAACGGGGGCCCTCTCCTTTCAGGTCCACCTATTGCCCAAGTAGGTGTCTGTGCCGTAGCCACAAAAACGGGCACTCTTGGAAGGGCTGAAAGTAACCATGATGATGGTAATTTATACCCCATCATATCTTCTCAGCCTTTTGTAGTGGGACACGCCCTAGATATCCGAGGATTACTGCTATTCTGGCCACCTAACTGCTCCCCTGAGCCATTCCTTTGTGCCTCAGTTTCCCTTTTGTGTCTCACCTCTGCCACTTGCCACTGGGTGTGTTCAGAAAGGTGTCCTCAACCCTTTGCGTATCAGCTGGGGATCCCCAGGGAGAACTGCACAAGGGCATAAGGAGTGGTTTGCCGGGCAGATACATGGTCAGCAAGGTAAATGTGCTCAAGGACACAACGGAAGCACTGTTTTTTTCCATTTCACACCACTGTCAGCTCATTTTCTCCACCAAGCCACGCTATTCCAGCTTGTCAAGTGGAAGGGAGACTTTTCTGAAATATCCAGATAGTGGATGGAAATGGCTGTGAAATAAGCTTCTCTATCTTCTCTTGGGTTGTCACACATTGGCTTTTCCCCCATGCAACTATATGCAGCTACCTGCTAACAAAAGTCTTGCTGCTGCTAACAGCTATGGTCCTTTTCCTCAAAAAGTTGCATTTGGGGCCAGCAAAATACAAAAATATTTTAGATCTCAAAGATACACTACTGTCTACCTTTGATCTGGGGACATCTGACAAATCCTTAAGATAATTTGAGAATATCCCTCCGTGAGGTACAGATCCAACCAATGCCTGCAGCGTGTGTAGCTTTGTGTACACTATATGCATAACAGCAAACCTTTTCTTCCTTTGGCTTTGCTATAAAAATACTTGAGCATATATAAACTATGCGTAAACACACACAAACAGAACATATGTGCATATACAGAGTTTTCTCATCCTTAAACAGAACAGATTGAAGTTTTCATAAACACACCTAAAGATTTGATGAATTCAGTTCAAGTTTTCTGAGTGTTTCAATTTGGTTTTAGCCTTTTTGCTACAAGTTACATTTATATGTAAAAATTTCAGTGTGGAAATCACAGAATTGAAAAGCCTTTGAAAATTCTTCTGATATCATGCCAAACCTTCCATCCCCTTTTCTGACAACCAGTTTTGATTGACACGGCAACAGTTTCTCTAGAAAACTGTTGATAGGAGTCTGTTTGCCTACCTAGAAGCAAGAAGCTGATTAAATCTGAACCAAGCCATGTTCTGCTGTGGTCAAAATCTCCTGGTAGGAGATATATTTCCCGCAGACCATATTTGTTGCAGCTGAAAGCTAGTGAAGTAGGGTTGGCTGTTAAACATGTCTTCTGAACTGGGACACTTCTCATCCTTGGAGATCTTAAAAAAATTAATGGGGCTCTATTTCCAAAAGTGCAGCTTTTCAGGAAAGCTTCAGGAAAAGGCAGCCTTCCTGTCGATTCAGTGTTTTTCCTTGTTTAAGCTTCCGTAAGTCTGTCTCAGTGGTCCTGCACCGAGTACAGGCATCTCACAGGATGGGATGCCACCAACATTTATCCAAGTAGAGAAAGAAACCGAAACCTCTGTGCTCACTTTTTCAAGTCCAAGCATAGAGGCCTGTTGGGGGGCTCTGTACTTCAGTACCAAAGATGGATAAAAGTGCTCTCAGCCTTGGGGGTCCACCATTTCCCTCAGGTGTGGCCGTGATGAAAAAGGGATTTAGGGGAAGTACTCAATTCCGTGATGCTCAAGCACTGATCTTGGGTTTATAATGCTTCATGGGATAGCCTGGGAGGGACGGAGAAGGCCAGACCACGCTGGATGCTGACAGGGCTGCCTTCAGCTACCAAGTACTGAGCATTTGCACTTGTTTTGATGTGAAAGGGGCAGAGGAAAGAGCAGGGAAAAACAATATGCTGCAAACAGGACCCTTCCTAGGAGGATGCAGGTTGTGGGCATGGTGGCAGAGATGCAAAGCTATGTGTACTGCCTTTGCTTGGGTGTACCTTGACTTCAGCGTATGATACATGACATCATGTGTTTCTTCAGGCAGGAGGGAGGCAAAAGGCATCCCACTTCCCAGAGTTAAGGAGCTGTGCTGGTTTGCTAAAGTTGACCAGGCACTCAGCTGGGAACACAGGCTTCTGCTGTGCTTTGGGCACCTACGTGTTCCCCAGTGCCAAGGGAAACACTCACATCCAAAAGGCAGATTCACTTCCACCTCTCCTGGGGCCTGAAGGACACTCAGAAAGGAGACTCACTCTCCCTGCAGATTGGAGCTCCACAGCTGGGGAAGCCAGGATGGGGCCCCTCCTTTCAAGTATTGCTTCTGAGAAGTTTGGCGGATTACAGACAAGCCTCTTTTCTTCTGTGCTTTTACCCTATGCAACAGGAAATCAGAGCAAGATTTTCATCTACAGATCTCTGCTGCAACTCACCTTTGCTCCTTTCTAGCTTTTCTGATCTACAGGAGCAACAGCAGCATGGAGCTACATGCCCCAGGATGGAGATTAGCAAATGCCTGGTTTACTTGTGTACATCCCAATGTGCCGGTCATGAGTCCAGCTCCTCTCCACAGAAGCTGCCATGCACCCTGCATCTGCCCTAGCACATTCCTTCTGCTTCACAGCGGCTGCAAGTTTAACTGGACATAATGGCACTATGATAAAATCCAAGCCAAAATAATTCCTTATGCTTCCTGCCGTAGGTCTACTTCATATGGCTCACAGAAGTGCTCACCCTGTGCATGATTGGAAGGCGATTTTGGGAGGCTCAGAACTAGGTCAAAACAAACTTAATTTCCTCCAGGTCCAGGTGGGATGCTGCTTTTCAAACCAGGCAATTTGCATTCCGCCTTTCAGCTTTCAACCCGCGGCCATGGCAGCCTCCAACTTGCGGTCAAAGGGAAGTTTTTATCATTTTGGAGAGCGGCTGTTTTCCACTTCCCCATGCTCCAAAACAGCTGGGCCATTTTTGCCTAGACTCCAGAAAATGAAAACAACAAGAAAGAGGAATCACCTTCAGGCACGGAAAATTTTCAGCTCAAAGAGCACAAGTTTCAAAAGGTTATGAGCAGATAAAAAAAAAAACCCAAAAAAACAGGAGGCTGGATATTATGACTGGTACTTGCAATATGCTTTTTTAAAGCAGCCACCTCCAAGACAGCTGGAAGCAATGGTCCCCATTCCACCGAGCTGAGGATCGAGCAAGGTTAAGGGCTGTACTGGGAGTGTTTGGTCGGAAGTGCATAAGCTGAAATATCACATCTAGGGACCATAACTGTGGTGATAACCCCATGTTAGCCAGGTTAGGTGATTTCTGTGCAATCAGCAAGTTCATCCTGAATAGCTCAGACCTGTGCCCTTCAAGTTGCCAGTCAGGCCTTAATGGCAGTCCTCTTGGCTGGCAAATCTGGAGCTGAGCTGAGAGAAATCTCTCCCCTGGCCCTGGGAAGAGAGCACAGCCTGTTACAGTGTGCTCTCACGAGTCCAGCTCACCAGCCATCAGCTGCAACCAACCCACAGCCCCTGGTAGCCAGGCAAGAAAAGGCTTTTGTGGCTAGAGCTAGTCCAAACTCAGGACTTCTGGCCTGAGAATCAAGACACTGAGATTTGTTTCCCCGTCCAACTTGCCACTTCCTAATCCAAAAAAGAACAACCCATTTTCTGGAGCTGTTTGCTTTGGCATTTCAAAAATTCACATCAGGCCGTGCTGACCTTTTCTCTCCGAAGGCACAGATGTGAACACATGTGGCTCATGTCACATTTTGCATTGTTCGCTGTTGTTTTCCCTGTCCCCAAGCACGGCATGCGTATGGGGCAATACACACATAGCACTGGTGTGGAGGTTGGGCATACTGAGGGTATGACATAATGCAATAGCTGAACTAGCCACATTTATTTATTTTGAAAATTATTAAGGGCAACTGCTACTTAGCACCAGCTGAAATGCTTTACTGATTTTCTAGAGTGGAACGTCCCCTTTTGTGTTGTAATCTAGTGGGGGTTCAACCCCATGGCTGGACTATTCCAAAATAACTTGGCTACATCACATTCTGCCTTCTCTTTATAAATATAGAGTCTCCAGCACTGAAAATATGGGCCTCAATAAAAACAGCTGGAGAAATCACTGCCTCACATTATAGAGAGCCTCACACTCGTGCTCTGAGAAGGGAAGACTGCCTGCCCCTTCTCACTAAGGTGTTATCTCCAAGCCCCAAGTCTCAGGAGTGTGGGACAGGAGTCTCCTCTCAGGTGAAAAGTGCAGCCTGATTCCCCATCCAAATAGTTACGCTCCAGTCACTATCAGGGGAAACAGGGACAGCCCTGTACTGTTCACTGGGAGCAGAGGGCCCTGCAGCTTCTCCTTGGGCAGTGAAATCAGGTCCTGTGCTGCTAGTCTTCTGGGAGCGGAAAATCCCCCTACCAGCGCCTGTGCAGCACCTAACAGAGTAAAGCCTTGATCATCAGTATAGGGCCAGGACTAGTGACAGTCTGAGTAGTCTTTTGTCCTATGTTTTCCTGCATTTGTCTCTTCTGGTTAGTCTGACTTTTGAAGGATGAGCTTCAAGGCGATGATGATGAGGTACTCAGGCTGAGTTTCTTTGGGGCTCTCTCTCAGTCTGGTTTAACACATGTTTCTTTGGTGCATGTTTATTTCCTGGGGAGGGAGATCACAGAGCTCTGCTCTTGTCCATGCCCAACAGCACTTCCTATTCTTCTTGCAACCTACCTAATCACACTAGGTTTCCCCATCGCTTGCCAGCCTGGCCCATGGAATTCCCACTCCCTGAAAGCCCCCAGAGTCTGTAAAAAAGCAGCCTTTGAAGTTAACATCCCATTAAAATGAATGGTGTGGGGACACTTAAAGAGCAGGCACGGTCTGGAGAGGGAGAGAGACTTCAAAGGAGACAAAACGCAGCAGCAGAGACTGTGCTGAATACAGCAAAGTCACCAGGACCAACCTGGACTGGTGGGGAACTGTAACCTCCCTGTTTCTGTTAGCTGGGATCACAGGGACAACAGCATACGGGGTCAGTCAGGACCATGTTGCTGATGTCAGTTATAAGGAATTCATTATTACTTTAATTCAAACTCCATTTGGCAATGAAGAATATTTGGTCAGAAACAGCATCCCCCAGGAGCTATCATCATCAGCCCGCGGGAACGGACGGTACACCCCTCACCAATGTGCTGATGGAGAGGGTCCGAGTTCTCAGCTTTGACTGACACTGTACTATACTTCCCCAAGATTAAGGAGAAGGGGGAGGAAACAGTCTATAAACTTCTCAGCGACTGCTGAAATCAGTAACAGCTGGTGCAGTGGCAGGCAGCTGGCGTGTGCTGCTTTGGGCTGTCTGGCTTGCTCCCCTTCCCTTCCAGACTCACTGCCCACCCCATCCCAGAGCCAGCCCCAAACGAAAGGCAATAGGGCTAGGCAGTCCACAACCCCTGAGGTGGACTGGGACCTTCCTCGCAGTGCTTTTGGCTAGCGAAAGCCCATGTCGTTCAAGAGAGGACAGGACCTTCATGCCACGTGTGCCCTATCCCTGTGGCTCTTTGCCCAGCCATCCTGCAGCCTCCAGGGATGTGCAGGACAAGCTGAGGTGGAGTTGTCCACTGGGGACCTTGTTTCTCCAGGAGCTCCTGTGGGCCTGCACACTGACTGCCAGGAACCGTCCAGGGATGTGCCAGGGCTTGACAGAGGCTGAGGTACTGCTGGAGTTTGGGCACCACTCCAGAGAGGCAGCTGCCGGATGAGGACTGTTGCAATTCATAAATTTGGCCTTCGCCACCTCAGCTCTGCTTAAATGACATTTCAGACAGCTAGATTCTCCCTGTACCCAGCCCACAACCCACCGCTGGCAGCAATCACCTTGAAAAAAGCTGTGCACAACAAATCAAGCATGACAGGCTTTTCTACCAGAAATAAGGAGCCATTTTTGACATCCCCAACTTTAAAACAAATTGAAAAAGCATCCTTTTCTTAAAGAAAAAAGTCTCAGAGGGTTTTTGCTGGCTTTCCTATTCCTTTTGCACTCTTGACCGTGTTATGGAAATGATTTCAACCCCTCGGTAACCAAACCCAAACCTAATCCTGTATAAGTGAGGACCTCAGGGGCCTGCTGCAAATTTTCCTGTGATCAGGTCCCTGCTGTTGCTGCCACTTTACATCAAGTCTCCTGCTCTCAGCTGCCACGGTTTCCATGCTGTTCTCTGGGTCTGAGGACTACAGCAAAAAAAAGAGTGGCAAGCCCTCAATTCACTATACATAGGTCTGTGCCATCACAGGAAACTGCATAGGGGCTGAAATGGAGCAAGAATCATAAGTGTGTTAGAATTATATTCCATGTTACAAGCTATAGAATAAGTGAAATGCTTAAAGCTATAGAATAAGCGAAATGCTTAGAAACTATGTTCAGCAGAGAATTTCACAGTGTATCAGCTCTCAGTCCAGACACTATAATCATGCTTTGTTATCCTGTAGTATTACACCCTTCACGATACCTTGGAGAATTGTGAAGTGCTTTATGGGTGATAGTTAATTAAAACCCACATGACAGACCAGGAAAACTGAGGCACATGCACAGAGAGCAATTACATAAAAAACCTGTGCATGAGCTGGGATTAAAACTGAACTCTGAGCTCTGTCCCACCATGCCAACTTGGAAGAGGAAGGGACTGGGGACAAAAGCCACTCCATTTGTGGGACTTATTGCTCAGGATTTATCATTTGGAGAATATAGCAGTCATACCCACTCGGAGGACACAGCAGTCAAACACAGTTGCGCATTTACAAACTTGCAGAGCTATCCCGCAACTCTCACTTCAGGCAGGCTTAGTACCATGCAAGCAAGTGTCCCCAAACTCTAGCCCCCCTCCCCCCCCCGCCATGAAATCTGCTATGGGCTGTGCTGTGTATTTTAAGAAAGAGGCCCATAAATCCATACCTAGTCATTCGGCTGTCACAGAAAACCCACAGCAGAGCCACAACTGAGCCAGGCTTGCAGGGTTTCGTTACGAAACTTCTTTGGGTCCAGCTCACAGCAGCAGAGCTGAGAAGTGCCTTAGGAGTAGCTGGCAGCTGAATATATTAGCAGGCTTTGAAGAACGCCTTGTTGAGCCCCTCTGGGATTAAAGGATCATAAACATGAAGCACGACCTTGGGAGGGTCCATTAAAGCATGAAAATACTATGGAAAAGCTCTCTATAATTTAACAGCGCGTGGAACCAGAGGGACCCTGTTGATTCCTTTTTATAACTCCTGAAGGCAACAGGGCAGTACTTGTCCCCTTGCTGTACAATGAGTTGGGAGATTAGAGCTGTTCTGGGTGCAAGGCACTGGGTTTATTGGGACACTTCAAATTTTGCTGCACTGCCTACTCTTGGGCATGGTCCCCACTGCTGTAGGTACAAGTGCCCAGCTCCTCTGCCTTGAGTTGGGCTCTTCAGAAATAAGGGGCAGGAGGAAGCAGCCACTGGGAAGGATTTGACTGCAGTGGTGTTGCTGGCACTAGGCAGGAGCAGAGAAAAGATCATGTTCTCAGGGCAGCATCCTTCTTCCTCGTCCCAGAGCTAATCCTTCTCCTACAATACTCAGAAACCTTGCAGCGAGCAAGCCCATCCAATATCAAAGACCAGGTTTGTGAGAAGAGAATCACAAGCCAGATTCACAGAATAATTTCTCCAATATTCGTAGCTATTTCTGAAGCAAACTGAGAAGCCACTGAAGTCTTCTCACCTTATTAAGCTCCATCTGGGATACCAGAAGGTTTTTAGCACAGTACTCCTCTATTTGAGTCACCTAAAGGGTGTAACTGAGGACGAACAAGCTGGGGAGAGATGGAGGCAGACACCACTCATCTTGCCATTTCTCCGCCTGCCATCATTATCCACACATCCTGCCACCAAAGTGTATTCCTCATGCAACAAGGAGTTGCCCACCTACTTCTGTTAACCATTTGCATGTTTTCAAAATTGCAACTTAGAGCCAGATTCTCAAAAGCGGTCAGCATCCAATGTCCCGATGGCCAATATAAGAAGAAACACAGGTAGTATATTGCTGTTCTCACGTTGCGCAGTTCTTTCCCTCTCTTGAGCTGACAGACTGGGTCTGCCTGTGAATGAATGTTTTTTATTCCTTGCTGTGGATCTTATTTAGAAAATACGATCAGAGCAAGGAGCAAAATGTTACACAGTATGAACCGAAACACAAATATGCCTGAAGATGGGGAGAGTAATTGGGTCCTTTCATGGACAGGTATACCTGCTTCCTTTGGGTGACCTTTGTATCTTACCACAGTATTTCTCCAACAGCTGATGTTTTAATGTTCAATGGATAATTATAGCAAATAGAAGTGGAAATAGCCTACCATATCACCTGATCCTGTGTTTCCCTTCCTACAGTTCATAAATCATTAGCAAGATGTAAGACTTCAGAAAGTGATTCACAAACATACACACAAAACCCCAAATCCAAATGATACTTTCACATAGAAGAAAAGATGAAAGAGAGCAAAAGTAATGAAGGAACATTCAACACTTGGCCTAATTTTTATGTGGTTATGGATGAGTCCCATCTTAGCACTGCTGCACAAGATGGCATGTAGGTTGGCTATGTCAAAAACAGGTGGCTCTTGGGCTATTTAACCCATTCCCACAGACTTCTAGTGATTCCACCATATAGAAGGAGCAGAAGATCACAGGTTACTGGTTGCTTGGTCTAATTTATTAACTTTACATCACAAAAAAAAAAAAAAAAAAAAAAAAAAAAAACATGGAAAGAGTCTTTTCTAAGAGGCATGTTGCCTGAGGGCTTTTTTGGCATTTCCTCCCCAGAAGCATGTGACTGTATCATACCTGTTTGAATTACAGTCAATGCAGACTGGGTGCTCCTGAGGACAACAGTTCCTCTGACTATTTACTGTGAGGGTGGAAATGACTTTCTGTGGATCTGGAGAAATGGCTTTTTATTATTATTATGTCCTTTTATTTTTTTCCAAGCAGTGTTTTTTTCCCTATGGTTTCACCCATAATGAGTGCACTGATCAACTTCATGAAAATGCAAGATCATGTTCACAATGGGTCATTTCAATTCTAAAAGGTCAAAGAGGACAATTTCAAAAATTAATCTATGTAGTCAGCAGCAGCTTGGCAGTTTGTCTTAAGAGAGCTAAGCAACCTTCATTTCTGGCCAAGTTGAGTGCTGGCTCAAATTTATGATGACTTGCACTGCTGTAGCAATGAAGCATGGACTAGCAGGCAAGCAGCACCATCTTGGTGTGAGACAGGGGTCCCATAGCCCATCATGAAGAAAGCAAGGAGGCAACAGCAAGAGCTGATGACTAGACATTATCCAAGCAGTGGCTGAATAACAGCCACATCTGCCCATGCACTGGCCCCTTCATGACCCTGGAAGGGCTGGGTTAAAAACTTGGGAGTATAGGAGGTGACCCAGGAAAGCCAAGCCAGTGCCCTGGGGCACAGCAGTGATGCTCTTTGCCAGGTAGACCACACTCATTCATCTCATTGTAATAGGGAAGCCAAAATTCCCTGTTAGCACTGAGCTACTGTGAAATTCCCATTTTTCCAGCTGGCCAGAGTCAGAAGAGCTGCTGAAGATCAGAAGGAAGCAGTGAGAACCAGATCCCAGCTTTGCAGCAGCAGGCCAGACTGAGGTGTCTTACCTGAGGTTAAAGACTGCAACTTGCAAATTGCCAGCTTTGCTCAAGAGCAGCCTTGTCTCAACCTGTCCAGTCTTGCATGGGACTTCAAAAACTGGGGGAAGTAGGTCAGCTAACTATTAGGACACTTCCTATCCAATTTCAGCTTGTTTTCCGATCGGCAGCTGGATTCAGAAAAGAGCAGGACACAGCAGTTTGTCTTGTAGCTGATGGTGAGCACCCTCTACCCCATCTTCTACTTGCTGGAGAGGACCATTGAAAAAAAGAGTGCTGCCCTTAAGGGCTGCCCCAGGCTCAAGCAAAAAATCTTTCCATGGTATCTTCCTCCTCCTTTTATTCTGTTTTTCTCTCCTGAGTCCCCCTGCTAGAGCTACAGCAACATGAGCATTAAGAAAGGGCCAGTCTGTCATCAGACGTGTGCACACACAAACCACTGCTGTTCGCACACACCAAGCATTTAAGCTTTCCTAAGTGGTCCTGGGCAGCCTGTCAAGTCCTGAACTCGTCTGCAGAATGTGGTTGTAATTAGATAATTAATAACTTTGAGAAGGAAAGGAAAGGAAATAAGCTAAATGGAAGCTTTCCTTAGTGGGAGGAAATAATTATATCTCCTTTTTGATATATGAGCTGAGCTGGCTTTCTGAAGGCAGAAACAGCATCTTGCATGAAAAGCCATCCCTCTCCCAAACTGGATGGGACATCCCATGGGCACTGCTGGGTTGCAGAGTTTGTCCCACCAGCCCACAAATGAGCAGCAGCAGGTTGCTGCAGATGATCAGAGCAAACCCCACAGATATAAAGGCTCCCAGTTGTGTCGCCTGAATCCTGTCCCATTCCAATGAGCAGAGCAGAGGAGGGTTGGAAAGGAGTGGGTCGCAAGGAACTGCATGGAAAGCAGGGGTTTAGCAGAACTCCTGGGATCAAAGAAGCTGCTGGAAGCATATAGACTTTTTGACAGATGCATTGCTTCTGCCCGTAGATTTAACCCTTTCACTGTACGATGCAAAAAAGACTGTTACATTACCAGCCTGTGAAGTTCACATATGCAAAGCTCAGAGTTATTATTTAGGTTGACCTTTTTTTTTTTTTTTTTTTTTGGATGTGCTTAGCGATTGCATAAACGTGTTACCCCAGGATGGAAAGAAAACGTATTCATTTCCTGTGGTGTTTGCCTGATTTTGCAGGAAGAGCCGAGAGTCACTGTGGGTGGGATTTTCTAAACTGCGTCTCAGACGCCTTGTTCTGCTCCACGGGAGTCGGTGGGAGTCCTGTGCTAAGTGCAACACAAAATTGGCAGCACCGCTAGGACTGAACATCTGACCTTCTCGTTTTAGTTGATTAAGAGGCCGCATGGGCTATTTCTGGTGCTTTGGAGCTTACCCAGCTGCTGCGGAATGAGGACAGCACAAAGAGGGTGTGCTCTTTGCAAACACAGCAGAATGGCCCAAACCAAAACACCTTTGGCAGCAATGTATAATCCACTTTTCCCAAGTTCTGATAAGCCCTGGGCCTTCAGCTCCACTCTGAGGCAATGCTTTGACACTTAAAGGCCTTGCTTTGGAAGTGGTGGAGTAGGTACACACAGAGGTCTGGCACTTACAGGGGGAGACAGAGTAATTGTGTTTGCGCATGTTCATTCAATGAGGAGATGTGATTTTTACTATGTGCCTACACGTTGTTGTAACCAGGGGCAGATTTTAGCACACAGTCAGGGGCTTTCACAAACCGTGGCCTTGATTTGTACAGGAAAAGAGCTTATGAGAAAAGGCAACTCAGAAAGATGTCCTGTATTCAGTGTATTTATTTTTCTTTTCTTTTTTTTCCCTCTAGACTGTCCAGTGTCTGAGACTGAAGTGGAATTGGGATGTATCCAAGTTTGTAGCTTCTGAAACCTTAACAACCTCAAGTAAACTGGTCCAAAAGACCCCTCTTGACCTCCCTAGCTCTGAACTTCTGCAGAGCACTTAGACTGAGCAGAAAAATAGCACCGAAGCTAACGGTCTGAAACTTTGCAACATCTCTCCCCAAGTGACTGACCAAAGAGAAAAGAGAAGCAACATTCCTGGTTGTTCGTTATTGTTGGGTTTTGCGTGTGTTTTTGTCTGTGTGTTTGGTTTTATTTCTTTTTTTTTCTGAAAAATCTTAATTCAGGAATACATTTATGAGAAATCTTTGGGTTCAGATTTTACTTTTCCTTAGCTGTATTCTTTTTTTTTCTATTTTTTTTAATTCAAAATCTGATTTCTTGTACAGTAATGTCAAAACTGGACCAAGGCTCTCAGAAAAAAACAAAGGAAAAACCCACAGTGTCCCCAGCTCCCTGCATGATTTGTTTCAAGTAAAGCCTGGATTACAGACTACCCTCCACACTCTTCCTCTTCTTTATTGCTCCATGATTTGCTACCGCTAACTCCCCCCACTTTTTTTTTTCATTTTCTGTTCCAGTGTATATGTTGCTTATTTGTTTTATTTATTGAGATATTTTTAACGAGCTAAGAGACTGCAATGTTGCTGTGTATACTGCTTCTCTTGCCAATAAAAATAAAGATGTCATGCAGCTACTGGGGGTATTTGATTTACATTCTGACTGCAAAGTTCAGAGCAGAAGCCGAGGAGCTAAGTGACTTCCTTGCACCCTGCCAACGTTTAAACGTTCACCGATTCGACTAAAATCAGTTTCCCAGATAGCAAATGATGGGAATGGGGAATGATGCTTACAATCCTGCAGCTCATAGTACAAAAGATATTAGATCAGCATCACTTTATGCAGACAGACCTCAGCCTGTCCCTACCCATGGTCTAGGGTGAGGCAGGAGTAATCGTTTACTTAACTCGCATCAGTGCTAATGAGACTTACTGAGTCTGGCAGTGCTGTGGAGGAGGCTTGCACTTCTACAGTGCTGTTGCCTCACACATGCTGCTTGCATGACTTCTGCTAAAAGCAGAGGTTTTTATTAATAAACAAAATGCAATGTCCCTCAGTATGCACCGATCCACACCCGACATGGCCACAGTTCTGTATGCTTGCATTCAGCTAGAATAGCAATATGTTGTTCTCTCCCACACTCACTGCAAAGAATATTGAGGGCAACCATTTCTCAAAGAGAAGAAGGGCTGCACACTGCTCTGCTAGGTGCTGTGTAAAGGCACATTGACAGAAAAGCCGTACAACAACTCAGAAAGAGACCTCCGTTGCTTTGGTTCCCCTTCTCCACATTTTCAAGGAAAACATCCAGCCTTCCTAAGACCTCTTGGTAATAACGTAAAAACAAATTGCATGCAGAGAGAGTTTAATTGAACTGCTCAGCCTTGGAATTACTATTTGTTTGTGGGCCTTTACGTATTGTTTCCAGAATAAGTGCACAATCCAGGCAAAGACCATGAGCTGCACTATGGAAACAGACACCTACCAGAAGTGCTGGTCTGCTCCTCCTTTCTACTTACCTTCCACCCTGGTAACAAACACCATGGGCTCTTCTAGTATTCACTGACCTCCCTCCACTGCATTGCAGAGACTCTTCAGACTGTTGGTAATACACATGCTGAAGCCAGGTTTCAATTTCCAGGTCATAAATAACATGCTTAAAAAGAAATCATTCTGAAAAAAATTCCTTTAAAGAACAATCACAGTGGATCTGGAAACATGGGGATAAATTATCCCAAATGACCTTTTGTTCTCACACCCTTTCCCTGCTGGATTAACAACAACCCCAGTTAAGTGGAGAGCATCTGGACTGAAACACTGAGGTGACAGAGAGAGATTGATTAAACAGCTGGCCCCTTGTGAAGGCAGTTTGGGAGCCTCAGTATCCCTTGCAGGAATTATCAATTCAACTTTGCAAAGCAAGAGACAAAACAGATCTTTGTGAGAAAGATCTGCTCAGAAATTGGCAGAGAATGAGGTATGGGTGGGGGGGGAAGATGGTGAAGCGTAATCAACGATGGAAAAAAAAGCAGTGCTGTGATGTCTAAAGCCATTAGAAAATAAATTGTATCATTCCATCTAAACCAGCTTCAGAGAAAAACATTTTAACATACCAAATCAAGAACATACATGTGCATATTAAATACATTAATTGCGTGATAGGATTCAGAACTCAAAGGCCAAATGTTTATTTTGAAACAAGCACAGTTGCAAAGGGTAAAATAGATCAAACCCATTAGAAGCCGTTATTTGGTACGAGCAGAGCCAAAAATACCATTGGGGAAGGTGCATTTAACATATGTCATGCAGAATTGCAGTGAATAGAATTATTTTCCAGGAGGGGGAGGGAGCAGTAGGGGATGTATAGTTTCTGTAGTTACTGCGTTCTTGTGAATTTTTAATGAAGCTCCAGATTCTGCCAAACTGGCTCCACCCCAAGGAGTGAAGTTTTCCAAACATGAGTACCTACATCCAGCTTTGGCTGCATTAACAGTGTTTCAGAAGGGCCCATCGTGCTACTCTGCTCTCCCAGGACTTAACCAGAAATAGGAGGAGATGGTCAGACCTACCCAGCCTACAAAGCAGATGTGTTTAATTGGCTCTGCAATGGCTGCAGCAGAGCCTTAGCTATCATGTGCCTTCCTTAATGCTACGACAGGTCATCTCAGTGCTCCGAAGCCATGCATTTAAGGACATGTCATGGTAGATTAAAGCATTCGCTCTGTCTGTAAAGTGCTCTCTGGGTGAATGGCACAATAAATGCTCACAAGTTGGTACATCTTCAGTGAATACTGGGGGTTAGCCAAGGTTCCTGTGGGTGAATGTCCATGGAGAAGTAATTTGGAGGCATGAAGGCCAGAAATGTGAAGTCATGAAAAAAAAATTGTTTCAACAGAAAAAGTAGCAACTGTAAAAGCTGGTCACACCAGTCAGGAAACAGAACAACGCCATGCAGCTCAGGTGAGTGATTTTATTCCCCGAGGGCAGAATCAGGATTATCAAAGACTGCAAGAAGTACTGACAATTCGAAAGCTGAAAATTATCTGAATAACACTGTAATAGGAAACACATTTGAATTGATGGATAAAGACAGATACGTTTTTCCATCAACTCATGGAAAAGCTTTTATGCTTTTTCCTCTTGAATGAGTTGCAATCTGTCACTAGCAATGTGAGTCAGTTAGGAAAAAGCCAAATTAAAGGTGAAAAAACAGGCCCTAAAACTATAGCTGTGATGCTATGCATGATACATGATATGGACGTATTTACTTTTTTTTTTTTTTAATACGTGTGAGTTTTTTCAATAGTGCTTATCACAGCACCAATCACTCTAATTCCCAATGCAATTGAATTTATCTTTAGTAAGACCATCCGTGCATGAAACCTTGAGCCCCATGAGAGATTAGGAGATATGCCCAAGGACAGAGACAGACTCCAATGTGCAAAACAGAATCAAACCCAAATCCCTTACTGGGGGGGCTCCTCAAATCCCTCAACCACAAGTGTCTGCTCCTCACAAGAGGAGCTCCTCCACGGCACCATATCCACATGTGCAGGACATGGCTAAATATTGTTCCTGAACTGTTTGGCCTCTGCATACATGAAAAGCTACAGAAAACATCCAGCATATGCTATCACGTGTGGAGACTTGGTTACAACCAAGTAAAGTACTTATTGGAAAGAAGCCAAATCTTGAGGTTGTGATATAAAGTGTACTGATTTTTTACCCAATCCCAGCTCAGCCAAGCACTGACCAACCCCTCGCTTTTGAAAGGGAAAAAGTTTTCAGCTGCCACTTGCATTCTCAGGCAGAGTCCTTAAAACAGACCAAATCAACAACAAAAACAAAAACAAAAAAAAAATCCCAAACCACCTACCTGTTCCTCCACTTGGGATCTCATTACTCCCTGGCCTCCCCCAAGGCCACTCTGTTTTCACACAGCTGGGTGACACCGACAGCAAGGAGGGATCAGGGAGGGGGAAGAACTGACAATTTTTTTCAGAGATGCTTGTAAACGTGGGGTCCTTGCTTGGCTGGGACCACCCAAGCACCATTTCTGAGACTGAGAATTCAACCCCCCTCCAAGGGTGACCACAAAGAGAGGTAGTCGATCTGCATTTCGAAGCAATTGGTTAGCAGTACTTAGCTGTACTTTTATCACACTATCTCGGCACTGAGACCTTGGCTAGAACAGCACGCATCCCACCCAAAACTGTGAGAGGAGGGAGCCCATGAGATTTCAGTGGGCACTTGTATGCAGCCAGCTATATAATTGGGTTAGGGATAAATCGCCCATTGACTTCAGCAAGAGAAAGAAAGGGCTATTCTGAAGCACAGTGACATAGCCACCTTTATCAGGGTTGAACATAAAGATAAAATCTTACCCCGAAAACCCCAAGCAATGTGGAGAGTGCTGTTCCTTGAGATCTTTGCTGAAACTAATCTTGTATGCCACTGAGGAGAAATGTGCTAACCTTCCCTCAGGACTTAGCAGGTAGAAAGCATTGTAGCTCACTTTTAAATCTCTGAGTAGTCATAGTGCAGTTCTGATTAAGAGAAAAACTGAAGTTGTCTTCAAGAGCCTTGTTTTTCTGTGTGTGTGCAAATACTGTAATCTCATATTTAGTTAGCAGAGGCTTGCCCAGCTCATCACCAGAGTCCAAATATCTAAACTTCAGATGAGATCCTCCAGCTGCAGAGGGAATGGGCAGCACAAGTAGCCTGTTGTCCTCTGGCAGTACACCAACCATGAAGGAAACGCAACATCTACCCTGCCAGTGGTTAATGGAGCAATCTGGGAGTCAACACTGGAGACCAACATCACTAAAACAGCATGTCCAGGCTTCAGGAGCAAAGCATGGGCAAGTGCTTAACCCTTGCACAGCACAACCCATACTCCAGTATAGAAGTCGCCCATGTCTGTTCTTTCCAGCTTTACTCACGGCATTGGCCAGAAATGTCCCCAGGTATTTTGAATGAGGGCACTATTCTTTGCTGGATTCAGCAAAACATGGATCTTGAAAACCAGAGTAGACTTCTGAATGCTTGGACTTTGGAGACCCCTTTTTAAAGCACTCAGCAAGAGCAGAGATTACAATTACGGGCATTATAAGCCATGTTCATCACCCCAGGAAGGCCTCACCCATGCTTCCGTGGGACATCAAATCGGGCCCTGCCTAACTGGCCAACACACATGGCAGTTTTGGAGGAGCAGACCCTTCCTTTGGGGATGTCCTCCATCTTTTTCAGGCAGACAAAACCACTTCCAGCAGCTGCCTCAGCAGGAATTGGTCTGCTGGAAGGCATGCAAGGCAAAAGGAAAGGCTGAGCACAGCAGAAGACCCTCTTCCAGAACTCATTCTTTCATTGATCACGCATGTTCACAGCATATTAAAAGTCACAGGTTTATGTTGCCTCATCTTTAACCATTTCTCCCACTTCCAGCAGGAAATCAGTAACCATAACCATGGTATCCTAAACTTCATTGAGAAGCAAATACCATATATTACCAAAATTTCACCAGTGTTTTAATTCAATAAGTCAAACTGATGTAGGTTTTTCAGCTGTATCTTGATACTTTTTGTGGTTTTGATGCCATTCCACTCGCCTTTGTAGTCTCAGAATTTGTTTTGAGTATGGTAAAGTGCACTCAGCCTTTTTATGATTTCCTGTCTTGTTTCAGAGTCATGCACTGAAAGACTTTAGTTGCCTCCTAAATCTTTTTCCAGAACTCTCCTGTCACTTTAAATATTGGCCAGCATTTTGTTAGCTTCAAGACTTTGAAATAATATCAAAGTAAACCTCAAAGGAAAATAATGCAGTAAGGTTGGAGCTTAATTCATATTTAAATAAAGATCTTTCACTTCAGCTTGTGTTACTGCGTAAAATGACTGGGAGCAAATGGAGCTTTTAAAGGCCTTATTCCCCTGGGGCTCTATTTTAAAATGATTGGTGAGCCTACCAAGCAGAGGAATGAAATTGCCTTCCCATGAAAAATTCTCTACCACTGGGGGGAAAAAAAAAAAAAAAAAGTTGTTCTCCAGAATCAAGATGGACTTTTTCCTCCCTCCCCTCCCGAACTGTGGCCCCAGACGACATTTGTAAATGGTGCTCTCTCCCTACAGACAGACAGGAACATTGGCAAAGGCTTCACAGAAGGAGACAAGGAGATAGTGATTGATTTGCAAGCAAGAATATGGCTGCTTCTTTAATAACTTCATTTTTCTGGAATGAACAAAGAATTTTCTAAAACCTGAGCAGGATATTCCTCCCTACTCCCCTGAAAATGCTAGGTTTCAGGAAAGAAAGAAGGAAGTGGGTGCTGGTTTGCAAAAAAACTCTGCACCCGACAACTCTTCCTGTGCATCCCCACCGCTCAGCCTACCCTGCTCCCTCCAGGGCAGCAATGGTTTTCTGGAAGCAGACAGAACCAGAAGCTGTCCGGAGAACTTCACAGCTTTTGTGAAGAATTTGTACAAGGCCATAAGTACAGATTTCCAGGTTAAATGCCCAACAAAGGTATGTTTGCAGAAGTAGCCAGGCACAGAGCTATCTTTGATTCAGTCTAGGGAGCTCCTTTGAAGTTTGCCCTTAAGCTTCATATCCTGTTCCAGTACAGAAGATAAGTGGTGATGGATTTAGCCTTCTGCATACCCTCTGCCTTTATTTCTTATTTCCTATTCAAGCCTCAGGAACAGTGGGCGGGAAGGACTGCTTTTGCTAACGCCAGCAACTTGAGATGTGCCAAAACCCAAAACAAAGGCTGTGAGAAAAATATTTCTGCAGGAAGCATTTGCTGAAACATGATTCATTTCTTTAAGATAAGTAGTATTTCCTATGGCCAATAGTATAATGGGCTAGCCTCCCTTACCCATATTTCAGCCTTGATGATGAATAAGGCTGAAGCAAGTGCTTCCAGTTGAGTCTCTACAATGTTGGCATGCTTGCTCTGCATTCAAAGGCATGGCACACGAGCATAAGTTCGCTCTTACGTGAAGGTAGTTTGAGGCTGGAGACTTTTGCAGTTTGCTCCAGGTTTATTCTTATTGTCAGTTCCCCCCAAATTTTGTGGCAACAAGTCATGCTGCTGATGGGGGCTCTCCCCCCACTTTATGCCACCACATCAAGCAAGTTTGTTTTTAAACAAGGCCTGACATCTCTGCCTCAGTTGCTATGGCTTTTTCTCCAGCTACTAGAAACAATGGGCTCTGTGGGTCATTTGCAGTTCATCGTGTCTTTGAGTTGTCCGGGTAGTTACTTGAAAAACCGTTCCTGCTTAGCACGTGGCCACAAGATACATAATGAAATTTCCTAACATCTCTTATTTCAGAAACCTCTTTCAAGAGCAGCCTGCCAGACTGTAGCTGTCTTTCCCAAATTAGTGATCTGGTGGAAACTCAGCAGGAACTGGGCAACGAATCAGCTGGCGTGATCCCGATGATGTGCAAGACAATGGCTCGCAGAACATGGTGGGAGGTGGGAACTCATGCCGCTATCTCCCAGCCTTCCTGGATTTCATGCCAGGTCTGTTTTGGCACCTGCACTATTGGTTTCTGACCATGACACCTCTCCTTCTGACAGCCCTGTGATTTGCATATATTGGTCTAACTAGCATAAAGAACTAGCTGCTTAAAGCAGAGGAGAAAAAAGATCTCCTTCCTCTTCCTCACCGCTCTGAGTGATCAGCAGATGTTGGGGGCCATGCAGGGGGCCTGTGTACAAAAGAGGGCTCTACCTCCATCAGTTGACAGGGGAAGTCCTGTCTGGATGATCGTCCTAAAATAACAGGCAAGGGATGTCTAAGCTGAGTGAGGTAGTTCAGCCCTGACAGCTGTCTAAGAAGGAAGATTGTCACACTCCGATCAGGATGCTGTCACTATCGCATCAAGCACCCACTGTCTGCTGCTTCTCTTGCGCAAGCAAAGATTGTTTGTGCTCTCAGATGAAGACTGGCTGAAAAGAGGAGAAACACTGCAAGGGGCAGATTCTTCAGTGGTGGGGAGAGCAGGCTGTGCAAGGGCAGAAGGGTGGTGATAAATTTCCAGCACAGAAAAATCCTGATTTTCTGCCCTCTGAAGAGCAGAAAGGCAGAAGGCTCTGCCCTGTGCAACTCCTGGCACCACCTCAGGTACCCAGAGGCCCAACTCACAGCAGACACTGTGATGTTCGCGTGGACACAACCTTCTTTTACCCCACTGGCATGGCTCAAACCAAATCTGGCAGATCTCTGCCCCAGGGCCATTCACTCATCCTGCTTACTCAGGTGTGAGTCTCATGCACAGCTTACCAGAGTTACTCTTTAGCCATCACATGTATCCAAGATAAGGCCCCCCCGATATCCATATTTGGTCTGCTTTTTCTCCATAGTTTTCCCCTAGACACCTCTATCCCTCTCTAATGGTCTCTACCAGATCACATTTCCTCAGACCTTTCTGCACACGAGCAGAGCTTCATAGACATTCATGATCTGTGCTGCATTGCTTATGGCACCCATTTGACACTCCTGCCACTACCTTGCTTTGCTACCAAACACCTTTCCATCAGACGGACAGGCAGCACAAAGCCAAAATACCCAGGTGGGCATTGATGGTCCTGAGGAGCATGAGGACATCTGAACTTAGGAAGTTCCTTGGGATTTGGTGGGAGTCATGCAAACCAGTATGTCACAGTCTCTTGGTGGCCTTATAGTCCTCCAGACTACCCAAGCATGCTAGCCGGGATGCTGGGGAGACGTGCTGACATGAGATGGAAGAGAGCTGGAATGCTGTTTCCTGCCAAGCATTTTGGCAACCAGAGAAGGGGGAGGGAGGGAGCAAGCACAACTGGCTTCCAAAGCTCTTCCTGCCACAGGGGTGAAGAACTGGGAAGCGATGAAATAATCGCACATGGATGGATGCCTGCTGCCTCTCATCCTAAAAAACACTTCAAGGACTCGTCCTGCCCCATTTACCACTCCTTTCCTTCTGGGGAGGTTGTCTTGGTCTGTTCTCTCACAGTTATGGTTAGGAGAGGGATGGATCTGGTTTACAGCACAGCCTAAGTGTTTGCACTCAGTTTTTAACATCTTGGCCATGAAGGCTGGTTAATTTCCTTCCTATTGATTTTCTTTCTTTACAGGGATAAATGAAGTCAGAGGATGAGGCTAGAGAAATGTTTATAATGAGTTATCACCTGTCTCTCCATGCTGGCAGGCCCAGCCGAGCCAGAGCAGCCCTGACACTTCCCATGATGAGCCACAGTGAAGCCACTCATTATTAGGCCTCCATGGCCACCGCACTTGGCCGTGATGGGGCTGTCTTATCAACTGTCAGGGTAAGACAAGGTTTAGTATGCAGGGCAGAAAGGAGGGTAAACAAAGACCTGCCTACTCTTACGGACTTTACATAAATACTTCAGTGTGTAGATGGATGGGTCATTCAGACTTCTCCTCAGACCCATATATAAAGTATTGTTTTCAGGTTACAATTTTATCAAACTAAACTCTCTGCTTTGCTGCACTGGAATTTCAGCGCTGCCTTTGTAAGCCCATACCTTTTAATACCTCATTAAAATAGAATTAAATCTTAGTTCATTCAGAGAAGACCAAAAAAAAAAAAAAAAGAAAAGAAATCCAAACTCCAGTACTTTTAATGTGAACTTTTGGAACAATGTGTTCCCACCGAAAGAGTGAGATGATATATTATTAAAAACTGTTCTTTCCTGTCAGTCGTTTGCTAATAGGAAAAATTCCCCCAAATATACATGAGAGCTGCAGAACAACCATCTAGTACTACTAGGACTAGGACCCTTGGTGTATGCGTTCCTGCCCCATCCTTGAGTCCACATCCAGGGAGCATCTATCCTGTGTAAAGCAGTGCACCAGCTCTCTTCCATCTGCACTCCTCCCGACCGACAATGTTAGAGCGTTGGGTGAGAAACAGCTGGGAATATACATAAAGGCAAAAGCTCTCTCAGAGGAGGCCATTGCAACAAAGAGCTCCCCATTCCTGGGCTTCCCTGACCCTCTTAGGAGGAAAGATTTGGGGAATCTGATCCCGACAGGACTGCATAGCATTGGCCAGGAACTATTACTCCTGGTACTGCTCTGCTGGGCTGTAATCAGATCTTACCTTACTGAACTTCATGCTGTGACACGTTTATATGACCAGACCCTTTTCCCTTCATTAGTATTGGGGTCAGGAGAAGCCAAAGGTCACGCTCAAAGCCGATGATTTCACTTCTAAATAAAGCCATCGCCTCTCTCTACCTTCCTCCTCAAAGAGCTTGGCTCATAAATTTTCATTTAGTACCAGTGAGCTGGCATTTTTTTTTCACATTCACTTTAACAACAGGGATATTTCATTCCCCCAAACCAAAGGACATTTCCGTATTATTATGAGTCCCATGCTATTTGGGAACCTTTTGTCACTATCCTGACCAGTACTTTAGCTTACAAAGTACCAGGCAACTATCCTGCCTAGTACTTCAATTTACAAAGTGCCAGTAAGGATTGCTAAAAAAATAAAGGTGTCAGAGATTTGAAATATGTCCCCAAGCCAGCCTTGTAACCTCTCAGCCATCTTTCACCAGATCAGCAATCCCACTGCGCAGTTTTAATGTCTCTGCCACCAATGTTCCCACAGCATCATAGCCCGATTTGACATGCAAAGAGCTGCAAAAGAGCAAAACCAAACCCCAGGAAGACCTAGAACTGTCAAAAATGCACGTACTTGCTTGGCTTCAAGGAGAAACTTTGGGAAAAAGCAGAAAATGCAGCCAGTTTTAGGTTTTGCTAGTAGCTAGGTTTTGATACTTGCACTCAGTGACATCCTGCAGTCCAGCTAAAGCTCAGCATCAAAGAGTAAACCAAACCCCACATGCCAAAGACCAAAGCATCTGTGTTTCTCATTGGAAAACAGCAAGTCCAGAACAGGAATGCCTCTTACTGCTAAACCTCTCTCCCCTCCTCATGCATGGATGGCTCCAAGTTTCCCAAAATTTCTGGCTTTCTATTGCTTTGTAAATCCTGGATTCTCTTATTCCACTTTTTCAAACACCCCAGCAGTGGTGGTTCTTGGTACTTACTCTTCTAACAACATCCCCCTGTTTCCAGAGAAGTTTCAAAGATCAGTTGACATGGGAAAAGAAATTGGCTCCTGCCGTATAAGGAGGAGGTGATTGAGACAGGCAGTTTCCAAAGGGGTTAAGGGATTTGGGTGCTCAGATCCTTCTGAAAGTGAAACCCCTTTAGCCTCTTGTGAAAAGCCCACTGTGACAGCCTGACCCTGAGTAGTTAAATGCACTTTCTGCCCTGGAGTTCCAGGTTTACATCCTATTGTGGTCATGGTCAACAATATATTTGGTGTTTTTGGTTGGGTCTGGCGTGAGGGTGACCCCATGGCACAACCCCTTCCAGGGCAGCCCAGGATAGGAAGGTGCATTGCCTGTTCCTGGTACTGTCAGGATGGCCAAGGAGATACTTCAGGCCAAGAAGGCAATGCTGCCCAGCATAGGACTGCTCCTGTCCCAGCTCCCATCAGCCACACTGAAACAGGATGGTTCAATACCAGAAGGAAGAACCTGAGCAAAGACTTCTGTGCCAAAGGGTGCTCAACTCTATCTAAAGTCTCATGAAAACTTCAAGCTAAGGGTAGGTACATATCCACCTGCACTAGCCTGTCTAGGAGACAAATCGTGGATGATCGCTCACCACTTTCTGCAATCCCTGAATAGCCCAACATTTCTATTTATGCCCCAGTGAGACATAACCAACACGAACAGCTGCCCACCACAACTAGTGGTGAATTTGCTAATGGCATGCTCTTAAAAGTCTCCCATATCTGGAAATAAACACATGCAACTACTGCCTTATGTAACACTTGCAAGCAGGTTCAGTCAGCTCTGCTCTTCCAGGACATTCTGCCTTCATCTCTGCTCGGGGCTGTTAAGGCAAGTTTCTCCTCACCATGCCATCTTCATCTCCCTGCCCCGATCTGCAGGAAGAACGGTGACTGTGGGTTAGTGCCATTTTGTGGGTATAGCTGCAATGAAGGAGGAGTGGAGAGGGAGGGAAGGGAAAGAACACTGGAAAAAGAACAGATTTGGGGTTGTCCAAGTCAGGGGCTGAGCCTCGTTCCCTCGTTGTGATATTGATGGGTTTAAGTGGGACTATGTTGCTTTTTCCACAAAGCTGAATTAATATAGTAACAGAGAAGGCAAGCATCACCTACATCTTATTTACACTATGATAGCTCCAACCGCTGACAGCAGACCTTCAGAGGGAGTTTTCCCATATGATTATCTAATGAAAGCAACAACAGTCAAGATTAAGATCTCCATTATGCTCAAAAGGCTCGGAAGCTAAAATGAAGGGTGTCATGCTTTCGTGTTTGGGAAATAAGGCTGGAAAGCACAAAAGAACATATCATCTCCTCCAGGATTTTCAGGACTGCCTGTCCTAATGGCATAAGCACACTCTTGCAAAAGTTTTACCAAGGAACCTGAAGGAAAATTAGGCAGTAGATTTTGGCTAATGGCACAGGGTGGGTTCTTCGTTCCAGGCTCACATCTTGCACTAAAAGGAAAGCGCACACAGTCCCCAACCTCCAACACTCTTGCAAAACTGAAAAGCAATTTGAGCCCAGGATAAAAATAAAGGGTCCATGGGGCCCTGCCACTCTGAGGTCAACCGGCGTAGTGGACGTGCAATCAAGCTCCTTCATGTAATCTTTCCACTGCCTTTTTCAAGACAAATCTGAAACAGAGCCAAATGACGAGCAGAGGGATAAAGAATCATGAGCCTCGGGCTTCCTCCATACAGTCAAAATCCCAAACCAAGTCCTGCTGGCTGGGATGCTCCCATTATCTGTCGAATAGAGCATTGATGTGCTGCATCCAGAACTCCATCCACAGCGATGAAGAGCAACCTACTCTGACTCAGCATTTCACACCTTACAGGACAAGGTGGGGGAGATGAGTTTTGTTCCCACAAGAAGTGGAGGAAGGCTGTAAAGACTTCAGCCAGGCACTATTCAACCTCCCTCTGTTCAGAGGAGTCAGTTATGTCTCCATGCCAACCTCTGCACCTCCCCCCCACACTCTGCACCTGTCCAGCCTTGAGATGTTTTTGGCTTCTCCTAGGTTCACACTGTCAAAGTCTTTTGTCTTGGCTTTGCAAAGCATTCATAGCATTGGAGCAGAGTGACTTCCCACTCAGAGGCACTCGATCTCTGCCAGGAGGGATCTGGCGGAGCTTTGGATCTCATCTTAGGAAGAGCAGGCCACTGGGGACCAACTAGAATGAGGTGCGACAGACACGCAGGTGGCCAGCACACAGCCCTGAGCACCCAGACAACCCCTGCTTGAGCCCTGCTAGTTGTGACGGATCAGGCCGCTAGCCTGTAGGTGCAGGTGGGAGCATTTCTGGTGATTCAATCACACTGCGCATCAGGGCACATCCGTCCTTAGTTAGCTGGCGCCCTGTTTGAGCTGGGTTTTGCAGCATGTAGATGACTGCATCCGAGATTCATTAATGACCCAACCCCACATTGCTGTTTCAGATTAAATTGTTCCCAACGCTGTGCATTGTTATTTGGGAAATGTATGAATTTTTCCCATATGTCTTTGACCTATAAAATGAACATCCCTCAAAACTGAAAGGTTATTGCCAACTACGACGTGTTTTCATTTCTGGTCTTTAAGCACATTTCATGGTTTGCCAAAACTTTTTAGGAGGTTGAAACTGAAGTCCTTGACTCAGGAAAGCACTTCGAACATGTGCCAAGTAGAACTTACGCGCACACTTACATCTAAGCACATGCTACAGGCCTGTGCTGAACTGAGATGTTTTCCCAAATTGGTGCCAAAAACATCTTCCTATTCATTAACTCCTAGATTCTCAAATTGTGTTCTCAGCTTTATTGACTATCACCTACAGGTGAAATTTGGCTTGCAGATGTTGAGGTCCCAGACTGCCGATAGAAGCTAATTATTTGGGGGTTGTTGGCTGGAGCGAAGAGAAGCCATAAAAAAACAGATTAAGTAGAGCTGGGTGATGCTTCTCAAGTGGATTAAAAAAAAAAAAACCAATTCGCAGCAGTTTCACCAAGTGGTTGGTTTTAACAACAACTAAATCTCAAAAAAAATCAGAAAGACATATTTGAAGACTTTCTAAATTAAAATATTGAAAGAATTTTAACTGAAAAATTCTCTTTTAAAAATTTTACGATATAAAATATTCAGTGTCCAAATAAATTATTTAATTTGGGGCTGACTGAAATATCTTCCTTGACTAAAGAATATGCTTATTTTTTTCTTTTTGATTTGCCATAAAGTCCCAAAATTTCATTTTTGTTTTATCCCAAATAAATATTTAAACTGTTGAAATTTCCCTGAACAGAAAAGTCAGTTACTCATAGATCCTGAGATTAATATCTCAAAATTGGGTCCCACAAAAAATAGAAGTCTCCTTAAAATTTCTATCTTCCTTCTTTGGAAAACTTCCATCTCCAACTCTTTCTTTCTCACACATATCCTTAGGACAGAACTGAAAACAGAGCTAGATAAATGATGGCAAAGGGAGATTCTGAGTTTGTCTTTGAGAACTTGCAAGTCATCCAGGAGGAATTCAAGCAATGGCAGAAACCATGAGTATCAAAATACAAGGGAATCTTCACTCAGCTTCCAGGAAAGAAACATTTCATGGTTTCAAGGAAAAATACCGAATGGGGACCAGCCCCCTCTAAGCTATCAGCATTCCTACACGCAGTTCTAAACCCCAATCTCGAACCTTTCTATCCCAGCAGCACAACCCTTGGCATGAAAGAAATCCCATGTTCTATTTCAACACATTTCTAACATAGTCACTCCATTAAAACACGGAGTGCAATTGTCACGCCAGCTCTCTGAGATGAGAACTGTGTGACTGCAGCTTCCCTCTTGCAAGCAACCGTCTGCCACTACAAGTTGAGGTCTCCAGTCCAACACAGTAGACAACTATAGCAAGCAGACTTTGCCTATCCTTTCCAGCTATAGAGAACATGGAGGGAAGTGTATGTAGCTAATGTCCATGCCCTGCTTACCCTGTTGCTGGACCCCAGAAAGGCTGCCAGGATGTAAGACACAGGATCATGCAGTTCAAAGCACACAGTGCCCTCCCCACAGTGGAAAATTGATGTGGTGTACAGACTATGCAGAACTATGTGGGCAGCTCAGGCAAAGCTAGGGTGGCTGCTATCCTGCCCAGGTTAACCAACCTGTGCTGAGAGGAAAGCATGCACTTGTGGATGCACCCCTATTTTCCCATGCTGGGAGGCATGTACCATCCAGCATTCCTGTTTTCCTTACCCACTCCCAGTCTCTTGTGCTCTTGGCTTGTTTTTAATCTACTGATCCACCTCACTAAGCAAAAATTCCCATTTCAGAGCCCCTCAGATTTGTGAAATTACTAGCCTGGTGTGTTTATTGACACAGAGGAAGGGTAATGGCAACTGGAGCAAGAGCCACTCATCTGCAGCTCTGGTCCCAACCCCTCAGACAAGCATTGCCCTCAGGCAGAGCAAAGACAGTGCTGAGCTCTGCTGATGTCCAGAGCAGAGCACTGACTTTGTGTGCATTAGAACCAAAGCAAATCTCAGAAATGGGTGGGTGGCTCATCATAGCACAGAATGGGGAGAAGGGCTAGGAAAATTAACCTTATGGGCTCCATCTTTAGATCTGCCTGCCTCTAAGACAGGTTCAAGCAGACTGCTTCAAGACTGCTTTAAAAGCTGTCAGCATCAGGACTACAGGCACCACACATCCGAGCCCTGTAAGGACAGGCTGGAGGGTGGGCTTCTCTGCCAACATGCATCCCAAGGCAGCACTTTAGAGATGGCCTTGACCATGCGTGGATGTTACATTAGCAAAGCTGCTGAGCTCTTCTACCATATTACACAACAAGAAGGCTAACAGAGGAGGAAAAAATGTCCAAATCAGAACATTTTTTGGTCCTTAAAAAGTTTGGTCACTCCTGAAATCAATTAAAACTGAAGATGCTTTAATGGGAGTTGAAAGAAGCAGTGGTTGGGTCACTTATATTTATTCCTATTGTCAGATGGTAACATTATTCTCCTCTTTAAGATGTCAAAAGCCTGTGAAGCAAACAAACCCCCAAAAGCACCAACTTCCCAACACCCAACCACAATGAGACATTCACAGACACAAGGAAATGGGCTGCAAAACTTGCACAAAAAAATAAATCTCCCTGAGAAGGACTCTACCAAATTTAAGGGGAAAAGAGGTTACAAGCATTTGTGGGAAACAGTGCTAAAAGGGAATGATAAAAAAGAAAAAGAAAAAAAAAAAGAAGAGGAAAGAGCAGAGGGAGAGAGGACTAGGGATAGGGCTGTGCCAGTCAGGAGGGATTTGGCCGGATGATGGTTTTACTGCATTTAAATGTGTAAGATATACTTTGATTAATTTTAGTAGACCTCACCAAAGTCATACTTGCAACTCCCAGTGCGCTAATTACGGAGAAGAGGCGGACAGTGACTCATGTTGGAAACTGCCCAACTTGCAAAGAAAAAAAGGAGGAATCTCAGTGCTCAGGCAACCAAGATCGTCCCCAGATCAGTGCACAATGCTGGGAGAAAGGTCAGGGCACGCACAGCCACGGGGAAGGAGGCTGCTCGGCGGAGGTTCCCAAGGAGGGCTGGCACAGGAACCACCCGCAGGAAGTGCGGGACAATGATGAGGGGGCGGCAGGGAGAGGTCGGGGCGTCCGGCTGTGCGGTTGACTCTCCTGGGCTTGGTTTGCTTACCCTTTGTAGTTCCTTTCTCTCTCACACGTGAAAAATGAACTGCAGGAGATCTGGGGCTAGCTGGATGCACAGATGGGGATTACATGTGGACGCAGGGCATCCAGCAAGAGGGGGCTTCAAGCCAGACGCAGTTGTCCTGGATTTGGGTTTCCAGGCTGACTTCCCTAAGCCCTGCCTTTTCCCTGACCCATGCAGTCAGGGCAGCTGTTTTCCCCCAGTGTCCTTTCTCACCCAGTGGGAGCTATCCCAGTAACTTCAGTGCAGGAATGCTCCCATACCAGCATGGGAAGACTTCAATAGGCTCTGCATCAGCCCTGGGGAGGACATTTCTCCTCCCTGATACCACAGTAAGGTTACAACCTCGGTGCCATTGCAGGTGTCTCTCCCCTTCCTCATTCACAGAGATCCAGGGAGGGACGGACCTTGGTGAGGTGGACGCATTCAGAGCCAGGCTTACTGTCCTAGCCTCTGCCACATGCTCAACCACAGTCAGGCATGCATCGTACAAGGTGTGCAGCACGGCTCAAGGACCCTTTCTGCCACTCAGACCCAAGCAGAGAGAGGCCATGCTAGCAGGGGCAGAGACTGCCCAAGCACCTTAAGATAAATGGGCTACAAGTTGGGCATCTTCTCCCATCACCCCACCTCCCTGCTATCCCCCAGGTCACCCCACAAACAAGTCCTGAGGCTGTTTCACACTTTAAGGAAGGAGAGATGTTAAAAAAAACCCTTCTACCAGATGGCGGGTGAAGAAACACAAGCAAGCAGGAGCAGGCAGACTACTATTTGCCTCTGAAGCACTGGTACAACTGTGTAAGGTAGGGAGCAGAATGAAAGCAGAACAGCACAGGAGAGTCCAGCATCCCCCATCTGTTACAGTGATTGGGCCATGGCTGGTGACTAAAGTTCAACTTCTTATTTCCAAAGTTTCCTAAAGGGAAGCAGCCTCAGGTTTGAACCCTCCAGCCCAGCCATTTCTCAACAGCCCTGGAATACCACCACATTCATTTTCAGACCCTGTCACTGGGCTGGGGTCCTGCTTAGCTTTCAAAGTCAACCCTGGCTGAAATCCTGGAGCCCATAGGAAGGGGATCTCTGAAGACTGAAACAGAAAAAGCCTTGCCTGGAGAGTCATGCAAGTGGTGTCAGCAATAATTGCTTGCTACCAGGCTGCCTACATAAAGGAAAGAGTGTAAGGACTTTAGAAAATGTGTATCAGCAGCTGAAACATGCAGGCTACTGTGCAACTTGCAAACAGGGCTCCTTCAGTCTGATCCCATCACTGCTTAGTGCAGCGCTATGCATTCTCTGTTCAGGCGTCCAATTCCCAGGGACACTGAGGTCCCAGTGGTTCGAGGTACGATGAGGAATGGCAAGTCACTCAGCCTTGTTTCTCACTCCCTCCTCTCTCACAGAGAAATTAAACAAGCACTATACCTCCTCAGCAGAGGTTTAAACCCCAGCTGAAGTACACAATGTAAAGAGTCTCACCTCAGGCTGCACTAGCAGAAAATGTTGCATGAAGGCCAGATCTGATGGATTCTGGCAGAGTCACCAATGGGAAAATAAAGTCACAGACCCCATGTTAAGCCTCAGACAGCCCACTCAGCTCCTTCATTATAAAGAGCTCCCTCCCCTCTGTACATGCAATATTTAGCAAGAAGGAGACGCGCACACACACACATGCACAGATCTTTGCTTAGCAGTCATTACCACCAACTCCAGAACATCTCTCAGGGCAACAGAGGAGAAACTAAGGGGGGTACTTGCCCTGTATTTATTATCCTATCCCAGCACTGAAGGCTCCATTCTCATCTAGTCATTTTTAACTCACTGAAAAGGTGACAGCATCAGAAACTGAAGCCAGAACATCAAACTAACAACATCTTTCTTCTCCAGTCATTCAGACATGTTTGAACTGGTTCAGCCTAAAACTAAAACCCCATAATCTTATAGGCTTGAGACAGAGGCAGAGATGGGGGGGAGACAGGGAGGGAGGAGACAGATTTAAGGCATAGTAGCCAATTACAATTTCATTTCTTTAGCTTAAATAATTAATTAAGCCCTTAATTAAGGGGTTTTCTTTTCTTTTTCTTTCTTTTTTTTTTTTTTTTTATGAAGTAAGAAAGGAAGCTTCAGGGTGGGGCTGTATGTCTCCCTCACACTAGGTCACAAATCAAACTGCAGCTTGGCGATGCTGGGGATGCACTGCATGTGCATGCATTCCTCTCAGACCTGAGCAGAAACCCAGCTTGTGGCATTCACACAACATTAAAGATGAAACAAGGCATTGACAAGACATCACACTGCAATGCTATGAGATTCTCTGCCTCTCTGACACTGACACAGACCCAACTGGCTCCATAACCACTAGAGGGGGGTGGAAGGTAACTAGTTGTGGAGAAGATTTCCTCCAGCATGTCCTCCTAGGAAATGTGGACACCAGTGGGTTGGGGAGCTCTGTGCTTGGATGTTTTTGAGGATACACCTCCAGACAGGCTAAGCCCAGTGGAGCACGATATGCTTATCCACCACACTGACAGTTTTCAGCAACTGGATGAGGAGATTTAGCACCAGCATGCTGCTGAAGCATTCTTCGATATGGAGGAGCTTCATGGGCTGGCAAGCTTGCTCTCCAGAAAGGGGTCTCATAGCGCCAGCTTTCCATCTTGAACATGACAGTAATGCAGGTTATACTTGGGAAAACACTTCGGGTTCAACCTTTGAAGAGGGAAGATTAACCAAACCACAGGCTGGAGAGTTATGGAAACAGCTAGAAAATGCGAAGACAGAATAACACAGATGGTGTGAGAAGGAGTTAAAGCCTTCGTAATTCAGAACGTGTGTGATTGTCATCGCTTGGCCCTGCTCTCAAGAGATTGCAAAACATTGGTTACATGTTTACATGCAAGCAGGTGTTCCTACACTGAGAGACTGTGGCAGGCATTTTGTGAAGATAACCAAGTTATTTTGGCAAGGCTCATGTTTCCTGGGAGGCCACAGAGGTAGAGAAACTGCCAGATGGAAGGCAATGCTCCTTGAGGCAAGAGGAACCAGCCACAATGCTAGGAAAGGATGAAAACTTGGTTCTCATTTGGGCTCCCTTTACCTATCCTCCTTCTGAGTGAGAATATACAGATGATTTTGCCTGGTGACCTGTGAAAGACTGAAGCGCTACATAAAGGAAGTCTTTTAAGGGTGAAACAAACCATTTTCTTATTGGAAAATGGAGTTTTACCAAAATCAGTGTTTTCCACATGAGGGGAAAACATCCATTTGACAGAGTTTTCCATCGGAAAAAATCACTGGAGTTGTGATGCTGGGTTCCCCTTCTTCTTTTCTCAGTCATGCCACATGACAGCATCACCTGTCCCAGCACACACTGCTAGGTCTTCCTGCAATGCCTCTCTTGCTTTGCCACCCAGGAGATGAGATTTGTCTGGGGTGCTGGGAAGTAAGAAGTCGCACAAGGCAAGCCAGCCACTTGGGCAGAGGCAGAAACTGATGCTGACCCCAGCATGGCAGCATGGCCAAATCTGGCCACTCAGATCTGCACAGCCCATATCATCCCAGCAATTCATTAATGCAAATGAGCAGAAAGCAGATCACTTTTTCCTATAAAGATGTCTGTAAAGTGGTTCTCCCTTTGACCAAACCACCTGCAAAACCCTTCAGGATGCCTCCCCCCACGCCACTCCCAAAAGTGCAACCTCTGCAGAAGGCCAAGTTGAACCTTCCCAATTGCCACAACAGAGAAAGGGTTACTCTAGTTATTATGGGAGGCCATGTACACTGTTCCCAGTCCATTAGCTCACCCTCATCCAGTGTCATTCAGCAGCATCCACGCAGCACAGACATTTGTGGGTCACAGGCTGTCACCTATGACCACATGTCCCATCAGCCCAACTTTTGTCTCACTAGCAGGTCTCAGTAATGCCAAGAGAAGTACGCTGACTCTATGCAGCTCTTTCCCACACCAGAGATGTGCCCTCTCCCATCTCACACGCATGTTAGTCGGATGTACTCCTAGACCATGACCACTAAGAGGAACTGTGGGACTGTGCTGAGACAGTGGGCAGCATAGTGGAGCTGGGATGAAAAGCTGTTGACCTCTCTCAGGGCACAGTCACATACACTTCAATATGTCCTTTCAGCAGGGACGCTGTGACAGCAGAGGGTCAGGCAAAGAGGAGAAACTCTTCATGATTTCAGAGGTGGATATGCTCCTGCCCTGCTTTCCCTATTCCTGCCTTTTCCTGGTTTTCCTCCTTGCTATTGCAGCTGTGGGACAGAGTGCCGATGAGACAGTATTAGGTCCAGCTCCAGACAGTCATTTCCCAGTAGTTGGTTTGGGTTACCAGAGAACGTACAGCAATGTTTTCTTGGGTCACTGTTGAGTCAGGTTAGATTCCTAACCACAAGTATGTGAGGGAAGACGGTGACACTGGTATGTATGAGGTACTGAATTGTACAAAGGTAGCACAGTCTTGTGCTCTGAATTGGAAGATAATGTCCTGCTTTGTACAGAACTTCTTTAGCATTTGAATCACCTAACAACCTCTGCAGTGGTTGTACTTTTGTAGCATTATGGGATGTAGGAGCCCACAATTTCATCAGGGTGTCTGAGTTCCAGCCTTCCCACCCAACCACACCCTTGCTGACACCAAATTTACATAAGACAGTGTGTTTCCTTAGGCTATTTGAAATCTCTTGCAACACTTAATGCTGTTGATACTGCAAAAATGTGATGAAAGGCACCAATGATTATGCTGTGCCAGCAGCCTATATCATTTGACCCAGTCTCTGCTAACACTCTCTCTGCATGTAGGGATGCACATTTTTTATCTATGCTCTATAAGCTATATCATCCTATAATCACAAAGTAACATAGCTCAGTCTAGCTTTGCACCATGATGTTCCTGAGACTGGGCTTGTCTGAATGCCCCTTTGCCAAGGGAACCCCTGGGCTCTGGGTAGAAGGAACAGTAAGACAGGCAGACTCTCTGCAAACACAACAGGAAATTGTTGAGACAGGAAGAACAGAAGCATGATGTGCAAGAGGCTTCTCATGGCATGTTTCAGGTGGCATGCCACAGCTCCAAGTGGATTTGGTCCATGTGTCAGCTCACTCCTCTGAGTGTGGAGACATATCTAAGCCAGTTCTCCTGTAGTCAACGAAGAGAGGTGGTTTTGTCAGAACCCAGGCCTGATAAACATGACAAATTGCACTCCTGAGGGGCCAGTTGACTCTTGTTGACTCGAGAGGGAACCTGGAAGACAAGCTGAGATTAATGAATATGCAACTATATTGAGGTGAAACACATCCTGCTCTTCACACTTTTCTGTGCTAGGTCCTCACCTGCAAATAAGGAGGACAAAGTTTATGTTCCCATGCGTTTTTCCTCTCCTTCGTCCTTAGATGATGAATCCTTTGGAGAAGGAGTTGTCTCCCTTTGTGTTCCTGGCCGGGACCAGTTGGGTCGTGCTCCCAGCTGAGGTGCTATTGTAATAAATCTTCATTGGCAATAGAAAAATTCAAACCTAACCCACAAGCCCAGCTTGTAAAACTACTGCACATCATAGGCCTTCCCTGCATCAGCAGCAATGCTCTGGAGTTGTCTTTGAGGGACGGTGTCTTTCCCAGCCACGATACTGGTAAACAAAGCTAGATGATGAAACCTGTGCTGGAATGTACCGTATTCAGTAGCTACAGGCTTTGAAAATCAGGGCTGCAAATGTATCGTGGATGACTGCACATTTCCCAGAAGGATGCATTGATTATAATACACATTTTTATTAGCTTGCTGCATTCAACACTTGCTTCACTAGGATCCCAGAAGGTATCTGTGTTTCCTCAGCAGACACAGCATAAAGCTGCGAGGCTGTGCAAGGTGTGGGTAACCCCTCCTCTTGCTGTGGGATTCAGCAAGCAAAGCCTCATGACATTTATTTGCCTAGGCACATCTTGGGCATTTGGGCTTCTTCTCCTTTCCTTAGCATCATAAAAAAAATAATGAAGCCAACCAGAAATAAGAGTTCAACCTATTCTTCCACTTTTCTCCATGTGGAAGTTTGCTCTAGCCAATACAGACCTTTTGTTTGCAGTTGGTTTGATTATCTCTTTTTATGGCGCTAACAGGAACAGGAGAAGAAGCCCAAATGCCCAAGCAAAGCCTCACAGCATGTGAGGCATGTGCCTAGGCACAGCTTGGGCTTTTGGGTGGCTTCTCCTTTTCTTGTTAGCATCATAAAAAGAGATGCTTATTGAATGCTTATTCAGTTTGGAAGCCCTTGGGGTACTCTGTCTCTCTCCACAAGCAAAATATGGACCTGCCCCAAAGACCTTACAAAAAAGGTCTGCCATTTAGCTCAATGGAGAGTAAGCTGGAAGAACTGCTTTAGGGGAAAAAAAATCTGCTCCGATGTTTCCTACCAGTGATCTCGCAGTAGAATGGATAGGCTGCTCTAGGCACTGATCAGCAGTCCTGGTAGAGCGGCATGCTCACCAGGAAAGGAGTTTGTCAGTACCCAGAGAGCTGTGAATTGAGAAACCAGCCTGCAGAAAGAAAAGAGTCTTTGTCCCTCAAAAATAAAAAAGAAAAAAAGCAATGAGTTTAGGTACACAATTGCATCATGTTTACCTCAGTTCTTTGCTTCATTGTATTCTGTTTCCAAAGCAAATTACTTTTGCATATTTTTTTTCCAAAAGAATTTAGTATATGTCTCAGTGTGTCCAAGTCAGTCCAAGCATTCCTTCTTGGATTGCAAAGCACAAATCACTTGGAAATGCTGAGGGCAGTGGGGATCAGCGCAGAAGATCTGTGATATATATAGGCAATTTACTCAGTGCCAGTTCAGTGACATAAACAATATTTCTGTTGCTCTTAGTGGGAAGTTATGCTTTACTGACTTGATACGCCTGAGAATCCCCAGCCCATAATAAAGCAATCATTAATGCGCTGTGCTATTAAGATAAGGAACAAGTTAAATAGCTCAGCTGCAAAAATGAATTAGGGAAGGGAGCTATCCAATTAATATAGTATTTTTCTGTGCCACTGCAAAATGTGGGAGCGGTTCTCATAAGAGCAACGTGCTGGCACCACCAACACAGCAGAAGCAAAGACAACACACTAGCTGGAGGCAGAAGCAGTGCAGTGAACCTGTGAAACTCCTTACTGCAGGGTATTTTTTCAAGAAACAAACTTTGCTGCAGGATACCAGGAAGTGCTGTGCTTGCACATCCCTGTCCCTGTTTCTCTCTCCCAACATATTCTCCTTCCTAATAAAAGCTTTGAGGAGCCACTGGCAGCCCCCCTGGGAAAGCCAGACACAAGGAAAGCAGTATTTCATGCATTAGCTTTTGCATACAAACCTTTCCATCCTCCTATGGAGGAAAGCTGCTCTGTGTAACAGTCACGCCAGAAAGCAAAGAGCTCTACAGGCTCAGCTTGGCAACAGGGGGCTTGACTTTATCTCTGGCAAATAGGCTGGTGTGTGTGTGTGTGTGTGTGTGTGTGTGTGTGTGTGTGTGTGTGTGTGTGTGTCCATCTGTCCCTCAGGTCACCAGATCTGCCCTATACTCAATTTCAAGAGGCGCTGAAGAGTGCCAGCCATTCTGCTTGGTTGCAGTAGCTCAAAGCAGTGTCTTTACAGACTACAGTATTTATTTCCCCCTGTGAAATACTCTATATATCTTCTTAAGGCGATTGGCTAGGCCTCTGGTCTAATCAGACAGTTACTCCTTTTATCTCTTCCAGATCTGTCCAAGTAGCTCTGGAGTCTGTTAGCCCTGTGATGTCATATCTTGGCACAGCGCTCGTGTGTTTGATTTTTGCCAGTATTAATTCTGTAAACACTTGCAAGAAATCACAGCGAATCCTTGGGGAAGCACATTTTCCTTCTCCCTGCCCCATGCTCCACAGAAACTGCCCGTCCTGCACCACTCGCCCAGCGACACAGAGCCAGGGAAGGAGAACAAGAAAACAGAGGCTGAAGAGAAACCAGCAAGAAAGCTGAAGAAAGAGGACTCCGCGCTGAATTTTCTCCTGGAATGACAGAGCAGCGAGGACAGCTTCAATAACCATGGAAAATAAACAAACCCAGGGATAAAGGCTCCAGCTGGGTTCTTTGCCAGTCAGTTGATTTTTAATCCTTTATTTTCTCTGTTTATTGATGCATTTGTTGAGAATGCTTTTCCTTGATGTGTTAGTATTGCAAAGCACAGGGCAGCCAACACCCAGCTGGGACCAAACTTAACCTAGCAGACTTGGTCTTGTTGCTTAAGCAAATGAGGCTTATGGGATTATGAGGCATGTATCTGTCTGGTTGTTTCCTTTCCCCTGCCCTCCAGATAACTTCTGAGCCCATTCCTTGTTTACTGACAAACATAATAGAGAGCAGTGAACTTGGAAAGTTTAAATTTCTGTAAGTTTCCTGAAAAATACTCCAGCAGGTAGATGGGCTGTCTTAGCACACATAGAACGAGGCTGGCTACAGCTTGAACCCAGTGTGTATTAGACACCAGAGAATCCACAAGCACATATGGCTGCCCCAGCAAGGGGAACTCCTCAGCCAGATTCACACCTTATCCCAGCAGAGACCTCAAGCAATGGCAGCTTCCAGGACACAAATGGGTTCCCAGTGAAACCACCTCAGTCTCACAGTCTGTTTGGAGACAGGCAAAAGTTGCTAGATGAGCAAACTCAAACCAGAGCCCTGCTTGACTTCCTGTGATCTGCAGGAAGCTCAAAGTAATGTCAAGCAATGTTTCCCACATTCCTCTGACCCCAACTGCACTTACACTGGCAGGTGATGCCATAACATGCAGATCCAGTATTAATGCATGGAGAACCATGGCCTGATGACGGCAAAAATTTTGTTCCCCATGATCATGGCAGGGGTCTGTGGCAGAACTGAGAGGTTGACACCAAGTCTCCTGAGGTTGGAGAGACCCTATGAATGCCTATAGGATGGTTGCTTTAAGCTCCCATCTCTCCAGAGCCCTACATGCAACCATCTTGCAAGGGAGAGAGTTTAAAAAAAAAACCCTCTCAGCACTCTAAAGATTTTATTATAAACAAACATCCTTGAGCACTTTGGGAACTGGGATGATTAACATTCCTTAACGAAGAAGAGGGGGTGGAGCAGAAGTTGGAGGAGGGGAGGCACGACACCCTCCTGCAGGTCCCACCTTCCCACCTAATCCCTGCCTTGCCATCTGGCAGATTTACTGGCCCCAGTAACGTCGCTCCCACTGATATAATGAGGAATTGCAGGCTGTGCTATATTTCCTCATGAATTTCACTTCCCTGCCAGAAAAGTTCAGGGCTGGGTCAGATTTTTATACATATTTTTATATAGAAATGTACACACACACACACACATACATATTTCTTTTTTTCTTTCCAGGTGATTTCCACTTTTCCCCATCTAAGTATTCATTCATCCTCATCTTCCCTTTTCACTCGTTTCTTTACTGTTTTTTTGAGTTGGGTTCAAAAAAATAGTCAAAGGAGCAAAGCCCGCAACTGCCCCATTAGGGGTTGTCTGTGAAGGGTAGAGATGGTCCACACTGCTGCTTTCTGCAGACAGTCTCCGTGTCACGCCAAGCCATGCTGCAGCCTGCGTCCACCCCCTGTGTAAAGCTGGGGAATGCTAATTCAATCAAGTTCAGCTCCGGCTTAACAGCTTGAAAAGGAGAGACGGCTGGTTCGGACTTCAAAAGGTCCTCGCCATCCTCCCTGACCACAAACATGGCCTGCTTTTACAGGGTCATGATCAGAAAGGGACATGCCCTGACCTCTTAAATCACTGATTCCTCAGCCTCTACCGTGCTGACTGATCTAATGCTTACTTCCACCATCCCAGCTCAAGACAGGTTGTTGAAAAACATGCACTGGAGATTTACAGGGATACCTGTCATCATATACCTGTCTCTCCTCCCAGGGAAAAGTTGCCACATTAATACCACAGAAAGGCTGGCAAACAGCCTCTGTTCCAGGTGTCAGGAGAGAGAGAAACCTTGGAGAAATGGAACTGCCATGGAAAGACTAAAAATTATTTGTTCAGTACTGTCTCTGGAATTATTCCCTGCTGCTGCCACCACTGCTCATCCTAGGAGCTGTATGTGCCTCTAGGATGAGAGAGGAGAGGAATGAATTTCTTATCGCTTCATTGGGTTTCGAGATTGAAACCCAGGGAGACCGAGACCTCAGAGGCATGCAGCCTCCCAGGGCAGACAACAAGCACTAAAACCCTCGCGGGCAGAGTGACAAAATGCCTTTGAGAAGCTGAGTGTTGTGTGACCTCTGCAAAGGCAGGGACAGAGCTGTGGCACAGGCACTCCTCAGCCCTGTCTCAGATGGCTTGCTCTGCAGTCTTGTTTAAACCATCTTGTAGGAGGAAGGCAAAACCAAATAGGTGAAAACAACCCTTTCCCCTCAGCCTGTGCCCAAAGCCTGCATTTTCCCCCCAGCTTTGCTGTATCTACCTTAATCTTGCTTCTTTTACAAACACATTTCTTTACATACTGCAATTTTTTGGAAAAGCAATTGTCCAGGCCAAAAACATTGCTCCTCCTGGCTACAGGCTTTAGGATGCTAATTTGGAGCACATCCCATACAGGAACATGCCATCCCACTGGCTAGGGGTGTCCTGTGTCCTTTTGATGAGTCACCCTATTTTATAACTGGGCATTATCATTCGTCAAGGAAGACAGTTGATACCTGGGAGAAGGTGAAGCCCCTGCATGCACAGGGAGGAACACGAGGCAGTGAGTCCAGGGCAGCACCCAGTCTGCCCCGGGGGTGCAGGGTGGTCCAGATGACCCCACACAGCCCCTTCCAATTCTATTTCATAGAGTTCAGGGGCTCACAGAAAATTTCAGTTCTTCTGACTAGGTTTCCTTCCCTGCCTCAGAATTAACTCATTAGCTCAGAATTAATTATACCCCCTTCCCATGCTTTATAACAGCAAAAATAGCAGCTGAAAGCAAAATACATTTCCTTGCTCATGCCTCTGTCTCCTGCTGGTAACAAATGATGGCAGGTTTGGGTTAGCAAGGCCAGTAAGCATGCCCCATCCCCCAGGACATTTCTCGAAATCAGGAAATAAAACTGCCTGCATGATGCTAATAGGTCTTGGGCATAGGAAAGTTATAGCCATTTGCACACAGATGTGTAATAGCGAATGTGCTGTTTACTGGGAAATTAGATATGAGTCCTCTTTGAAGCTTTTAGTCCTAATGAAGTTATTGTCAACATGCAGAGCAAATAGCTTCCATATTACCCAGCTCTGCCTGGTGGAGGCATGCACACTTCACCCAGAGGACTTTCCCATTTAAGAGACTGTTTTCTGAACACAAACAGATTTCTGAACCTGAATTTCAGTGGTCTTCCCCCTTTAACTCTTCAGGAAAAGCAAGATTGGCACTACTGCCAGTGGTACTGGCTTCATAAGGCAGTGGCTTCCCAGGACCATTGTTCCAGAAATCCTTCCTGGTTGGTATTTTCCAGCCCTGCCTGCCAATTCTTTCCTATCATGGTTAAATGAGAGGAACAGCTCCAGCGATTCTGAGACACATATTTGTGTCGTTTCCTGTGACAGGGACACAGCTTGCTTTACTTGCTTATTTTTGTTTGCTGTCAAGAGGCTCTAACTAACATGATGGCTCTGCTGACTACCCAAAGCAGGAATCAGAGGAGCAGACGGGGCCCAGAGACTGCCTTGAAATCATCCAGCAGGGAAGTGCTGGCTCTGCCCTACCAGTTCACATGGTCAGGCGACCTGATGGAACTAGTCAAGAGAGAGCCCTTCAAATGGGAGGAACATCCACCACCAACATCCCTGGATCCCAGCTGAGAAGATGTGTCTGGCCCATGTCTACGCCCTGCTCCATCCCGCTATTGGAGAGCCCCAAACAACCCAACTCCCCCTGTCAGTTTGAACTTGGAGAAGGACCTTCATCCCAAACCAGTTCAACTTTGAATGCATGAACAAGAGACACCAGACTGGAGCTTGAAAGATTTTCAGTGCCCCAAAGAGATGCAGCACACCTGCAGTCTCAGGCCCTGGAGATCAATTCTGACAGTCAATGTTGTGCTCGAACCAATGGAAAACTCTCAGGAGGTGATAAAGGACTGCTCATGCCCTTCCCAGCACTGGCACATGCTTTATAGCTACTGTCACAGCTCCTCACAACACATGGGGAAGGCTGCCATTTTGCAGGCAGGGAAACTGTGGCACAGGGCAGGGACATTCCCTGTCCAAAGTAAGAGAGGAAATCAAAGACTTTATGGCAAAGAGTTTATGGCTGATTCCCTGGTGTAGCGTGGAAACCTGGATCACACCATTAAGGAGGGGAAGGAAAGGACTTGCTCTGTTCCAACTCCTTTGCGAGAGAGAGAGAAAGGCTTTTAAAGACGTTCTTGTTAAATATGAAACTGTTCCCCCCAAAGAGCTGGAGGAGTCTTTGCCTCTCCAAACACCATCCCAGAGCAAGCCACACACCTCCTCACCAAGGGCTGGCTCTAAGCTGCCTTTTCCCACAATTTCAGAGAAGTTTTACGGTCAGTGTTCCTCATTTTCCATGTCATTAATCTCCACGCGTCCTGGTTCCAAACAGGCCAGAAGCCAAATCCTGCCAGACAGGTTCCAAGTGAAATCCAAGTTGTCTGGAAAAAAAAATAACTAAAAATTCAAAAAGCACGTGAACTCAAAGCTGGCTCTCACAAACTACCCAGCAGGGCAAGTGCAAGGCTGCTCAGACCAATGGATGTTTTTAGTGACAATCTCTGTAGCTTTTCCCATTCCATTGGCGAGTGATTTCTTTTCCAGCAAACAAGTGCAGAGTGTTGATTTGGGCTAGCATTTTTCATTTCACCCAGGAAAGACACTGGGAGATCATTTTTAAGTTTTTCCAGAAGCATTTTTTTTCTGCTTTCAGAACAACCATTAAAGATTTTAAGCCAATGCATTTTTCAGAACATTTTTGCAGCGATTTTTAATTTCCTCCATTTGGCATTTGTTTGAGCTGCTCTGCCATGAAACTCCAGTTCCCCAAGGTCCCAAAGCTAAGAGAGAGGCAGGCAAAACCTAACTCTCTTTTAGCCAAGGAAAGGCAAAAGTGGAAACCTGTCCTCCAGTGCGACAAGGAAGAAGGGGCCTTCTTGGGGAAGAGTAAAAATACTCTCCTGAACATCTCCAGAGATGTCACAGTTCCTTCAAGGACACATCTCTGATGCTTCTGCAGTTTGCCCAAGCCTTGAGGCAGTTTGACTCTACTCTGGTGGATGAGGCTCAGCACTTGAGAAAAAATAATATTGATCTTCACCTCTCCTTCTGCAGGTGACTCACAGCTTGCAATTTTTTCTTGCAATTACTGTAAATTGGAAATTCTTAGGCAGGAGACCTGTCTGTTATTGGGAGGTTGGTCATTGGCTCTTGGGGACTTCTTTCCAGCACCTCCACCCCAATGGGTTGGGCCTTCTGGTTTCAGCGTGGGATTTTTTTTTTGGTCTCTTCTCAGACTGCTCAACACATGCCAAGATCCATTTGATAGCCTGGCCAGCAAGGCCAGCTCCTTTTCAGAGAGGGCTGTGCAGGCTACCTGCTGGCTGCCCTGCTAATGAACTCAGGAAACTCGCTACTCTGGACCCCAAGACAAAAATCAAGTCTCCGTGTTTTTAGACTAGTGGGAGGTTGGGAGCCGTGAAGTTGCGTGTTTGTGTGTTATTTTTACTCCCTCCAGAAACAAATGCCAGCACAGTTTAACTAGAGGAGTTTTATGGCATTGTACCAGGAATAAATTGCTAAACAGACCAGCAGCACCAGCACTTTGAGCTGGGATCCTTAGGAACAAGGGCTCTGACAGACCATAGCGTGATCCATAGCATCTCTGTGCCAGCTCTCTTAGACTGAATCTGAGATGCACTTAGGAGGAATCCTAATGAAATCTGCAGATATTTTACTGCTTTGGTTGGATTGCTCTTCCGCCCCCACCCCCCCAGCCATTCTTCCCCCCTGCCCAAAGCCTCTTCAGCACAAAGCTTGGAAGCAGCCTGTGATACTTAAATACTTAAGTCCTGCCTTTCTCGACTCATAAAGGGAACCAAAAGGAATTGTTTTGAAATAACAGTGCAAATCAAATTACCCGTCACAGATAAGGGGGAAAGAGGTCAAATATGAAAAGGCTTTAGATGAAAGAAGAATTAGCCTGCAACCCACAAGGAATAACTCAATTCAAGTCTCATTTTCAGCACCCCCAGAATCTGGCGCAACAGAGGTCCCTAATGAAGCCCAACAGATAAACCTGGCCAAGACAATTTGTTATACTGCTGAACACAGAGCCATTTAACCAACCACATGCTAAGCATCAACCATCCCATAAAATAGGAAAAGCATATTAACATATTAGAAACCATCATCAATCAGCATAGAGGAAACCAACAGCCCTGATCGGGTTCCAGCCAGAGCTATGGGAAGCCACTCTGTGGTTTGAGCTTGCACATATTCAGCAACCTTGTGCACATCTCCTCCCAAATTGCATCTCTTGGAGGTGGGGGTTCAGGTCCTGGCTATCCCAGCCTGAAGACATTCTCAAGGCAAGTGGGCTGAAAATAGCTGGGGGATTTGCAAGGCTCTCGCATGGACCCTCTCTTCTTGTCTGCTACAGCATTCACCCAGCACTCCCCAGACTTGGCAGGATTATTGATGACTTTGGGACACGCCTGGGGCTCCCAGTGGAGCTTTTCCACAGCCTCTGCTTCAACTTTCCTCCCTTTTGCAAAAAAAGTTCTCTCTGGGTTTCCCAAAGATGTCTTTATCCCTTTGGGTTGCAGTCTTTGTTCTCCTGATGTGCAGTAGACAAGAAGTTGAGACCAGAGGACTCTTTGGAGCCTTACCACACAGCCCTACCATGGCTAGGCTTGGAGGCCAGGCTGGGACCCTCATAACTGCCGAGACCTGCCTCCTGGATAAATATGCTCAGGAGCCACCCAGAAATTCCTGTAGCTCACCACCAAATGAACCAAGCTGACTAAAATGCAGTTGTTAAATTTGCACTGGCTTCATGGGAATTGGAGAGGATTTCAGAAATTGCTCTATGCAGCCGGAAAGAAGGGGGGGGGGGGGGTTTGTTGTTGTTGTTGTTGTTTTCCTTCTTTTCTTTCAAACTAAAACACATAATTGAAGAATGAAATTTTGAAAGTTGTCTCAAGGGCTCTGGATGTTTAATCCCCTTTGAAACATTCAGGAATTGCACCTTTTTCTAATTTAATGGGAAACAGGTCCCTTGTTCTGACAGGCCCCTGTGGAACTCTAAAAGCTGTTGACCATATGATAATTGTGCTTTGATACAAATGCACTATGCTGTTGGTAAACACATCCCCAGCTCCTCCTGAATACAGTAAAAAACCTTTTTTTTTGTCTTTGTGGTTGGTGCACACTGGTGCTCTGTCTGTGCAATCAGAACTGTACTGGGAGAAGTCTTCCCCATAGCCAGTGTGCGTGCAATGCAGAGGTGGGCTTTTGGGAGGTGTTTTTGTTTAAACATGTGTGAACTCCCATCAGAGTACCAGCTGTGTTGCAAGACAGTGAGGTGCTGCAGCAGAGGAGCAGCCTGTGCCATAACATTTTGATATGGGCCTTTGCATCTTACTATTGCTACTGAACCATGTTGAATTTTGGGGAAGCTGGGCGCAGGGTTCCTTTTTCCCAGTGAAAATCCAGAAGATGCTTGGCTCATCTTTGCAGTGTTCCCAAGCCTATATAGCAGGTGTGCTCCTTGCACAGGGAGTCAGCCCCAAGCCAGGCTGAAAGGCGGATAGTAAAGCACACACAGTGACTTAGCCAGGAAAGCAGGTTCGAGCCAATGCCGTTGGCACTGTCCAAGTCTCAGCAGAGACCAGGGCCTCATCCCAGCTGGAAGCCAGAGCCTGCCAGGCCCTGATTCTGAAGCGTTTTGATAGCTACATGCATCTTGCTCTCTGCAAGATAGATGGTAGGAGGCTTCTCCCCTCCTGGGGTTTGCAGGGAAAGCTGAGTGCTCTTTCTGGCTAAAGCCTCCAGTGGCTGTTCCGAGTCCTGTACCCCGGCAGCCTGGGATCTGCATGCTCCTCTGGCACAAGCAACAAGAGGGAAGCTAAAGGACAGAGCTGGGCTCTGCTCACCCTCCTCCCCTCCATCTGACAATGCACAGCCCCACTCCTCCGGAGCCAGCATCGCCATTGAAGTGGGAGCCCGCGCAGCTCCAGGGCGTGAGGAGTAACAGGGCAGCCCTCTGTTCCTTCCTGTGCTCAGCCTCCTAGCCCCATTTCATCTCCAGCCCCATCTGTTTTCCTTTCACAGATAAAATCTATTTTAAGCTGAAAGTATGCACTCTGCGCTGCCTGCAGCCCACTCCTCCAGGACTAGGGAAGGCTGGAGCTGTGGGTGGTTGCAGCTGTGGTCTCCGGCTGCGCTCAGCTCACTCTGCAGAGTGGCTGCCACAGGGCCGGGGAGGCAGGATGCTCAGGGGACAGGCTCTCTTCCCCACACAGGTGGCGGTGACGGAGCACAGACCTCTGCCATTCCCTGCAGTCCCTCTCTCCTGTGGGCCCTGCTGGTGCCTGAACAAAACCCCACATCTCTCCAGGAGAGGGCTGTGGTCTCTTTTGCAAAGCACAAGACAGCACAGTGCCAATGCCCAACGTTAGGAGACTTGCAGGGACCATGCCAGGCCTGCCAGCTGACAGCCCACACATCCCGCTTCCTCATGGCCCACTGCTGTAGCAGCTTCTGTCAGGATATTTTTAATAGGGCTGGGCTGGCTGCAGACCATTATTCCCTGTATTGCTTTTGCAGGCAACTTGTCCCTGCCAACAACCTCCCAGGAAAAAAAAAAAAATAAAAGAGTATGCACACATGCATGTGAGTAGCAGCACTCTTGAAGCATGCCCAGGTGTGTCCACCTGAAGAGCTCAAGCAAACTGCAGACAACCTTGAGGCTGAATTATAGCCAGCCTGTGGATTTATAGGATGTTTGAATTTGGAACACAAACACCTAGTTGACTCCCCAGAACTCTCCACGCCAAGGAGAGCAGGCTTTGCTGGCTCTTTTCACCTCCCCACACAACCTAGAAGAACCCTCTGGGCCACTGCTCTGCCCCTCCCACGACAGCACTCGGTATGGTAGGAGCCAGGTTCCTCATCGCTGGTGCTGGCATTGCTCCTGCATATCTCAGTGAGCCTCCTGGTGCCAGCCACAGCAACACAGGCCTTACCCTGCTGCAGGTGGTGGGTCAAAGTCAAGTGCATGATCCTGCCCACCAACATGCTCATGGAAATGGAGATAACTATGCACACAACCCCCAAGGTGATTTCAAATCTGAACCAGCTCCTAAGTCTGCAGCTGTGGAGGTTTGTGAGAGTCTCCTGGCCAATCTCTGGACACCTCTGCATCAGGTCCCAGGGTCTCTGGGCTTTCTCAAGTTTGGGTAGCATAAGACACTGAAGTCTAGAAACAAGCTGCTTCGCAGACAAGGACTTGATTGCACACATGACACAAAGGAAAGTTGGAAGATTCAGTTGTAGCCAGGCTGCAAAGAGAGAAAAGTATCCCATCATGGCAAGACATGAGGAAATAACTTCCAAAATTACCATTTCCTCGCAGGTTTTCATAAATATCATAGGACATTTCAAGCTATAAGGGCCTTGGGATGGCTGTTGTCTAACCTCCTGCTCAAGGAAGGGTCAACAACGACCAGGTTGCTCAAGCTTTATTGAGTCTGGTCTTGAAAACCTCCAAGGATGAAGACTGCACAACCTCTCAGACAGAGGCAACCCAGATTCAGAAGCTGGCATTTTTATCGCCACAGGGCAGGGAAGGCACAAAGACTGAAGCACTTCAAACAATCTGCAACACCCTACTTTTTAGTATCAGTCTGAAATAGAGTCCTTCCTCCTGGGATCTCCAAAGGACTCCATTTCAGACTGATACTAAAAAGTGCATTGCATGCCTTGTAAGAGCAATAGTAAAACCAAGAGGAAAGTATTAGCAAATGGTGGAAGTGTTGCACAACAGAGACAATAATGAGGAGTGGAAATTATGGGGTGAGGCTAAATGCAATGCTCCAGACAGAAACATGACTAGGTGCCACCACTTGCAGCCCTGGGAGAGATGCAGTTTACAGGAGCAAAAGGCTACTGAAAGTACTTGTGTAAAGCAAGGCAAGGCAGGGCCCAAAAGGGGACCTTTCTTTTGTTAGAGATAGATATAAATCCTGGCTCTTCCATAGGTGCATACAAGAAATCATTAAATAAATCATAAATCATCAATTTAAGCACAAGAGTGCTCAAATAATGAAAGGCCCTTCCCCAGTAGCAGGTATTAGTGTGGCAGAGTGTTTGGAAAGGGCCATCTCTTCCCCCCGGATAAGGAAAAGGCTAGCAGATGCCCACAAAGACACCCACACCCAAAAGAGGCTGCCGGGATGTAGGCTAAGGGTGCTCAGCCTTGCCCAGAGGAAATGTTGGTGCATGGCCCTGAGTATCTAAGGAATGAGAGGAGGTAGGGGGTGCAGAATGATGTGTGAGAAAATTCAAGCAATGCCACTGGGGCAGCTCCCCAGTTGAATGGGATCAAGAGCAGCAGCCCAGAATGGGCAGTCCCTAAAAGGTATCACAGAGTAGAAAGGATCCCAGAGCAAAAGCCTTCCATCCCTGGTGCAGATACTGGTACAAACTGGGGAGGGGGGGGGGGCACTCCCTGTAGGCAACATGGAAAAGCATGCCCTCCAGAGCTGCTTTCCTGGAGAAGCATTGGAGAAGCCATGATAGTCTCCCACAGGACCCAAGCCCTGTGTGATCACCTCCCAGGTGGCTTCTCAGATTTCCACATCCCTATAATTACACAAAAACCCCGTGGTCAAAACCGATAAGCCCCTCAGTAAACATGGAGACGATTCCTTTTGCTCAGCGAGCCTGTAATTAGCTCTTCTAAGTTTACTTCTTCCCTGCTGAAGCCTTTAATTAGTGCAGCCTGTGATACATAACACTTTATTTGTACAGCCATGAAATATGAATATATTCTGAACCCTCATCGGGAACTGTTGGTATTGAGTTGTGCTGTCA